>NC_056726.1:1703210748-1703334864 GCF_019279795.1 Protopterus annectens | reverse complement strand
GTGGTTTCTCATTACATGACATTTTGTCATTATTTACAGTTTGTGCATGTTTTCTTTGGACATTCTCGGTGCCTTTCGCCTTTGGCATATTGCACCTGTATGATACCTGATGTTGACAGCCTTCCATTACTCCTTGGTCATGTTTGGGTAAATGAAAACCGTTTTTCGGTTTACATTGCCGTCTTACGCCACGCATGCCCCACTTAGTGAATCGCTATTTGCCTTCATTTGCATGGTGCAATGCCGCACACAGTGTGATTAGCATACCTACGCTGGCGGCGCAGGTCCGGCGCACGCCGGTAGTGCACGTGGGATTGCTTCATACCTGAATCGCTCGGTGGCCATATTTGGCTTTATAACGCCGACGCTATGCTGGCGCCTGGCGCAAGGTTCATGAATCCCGGGGACTATTTAAGTCAAGTAAGTAATGCACTTTTGACTGTTCCATGTCCATAACTGGAAATAAGAAAATGAGGCATTACTGCTTTGTTGTTGCAGCTATGCATCTTCTTCCATCCTGACATACAACAGTTGAAAAAGTAAGTAAATACAATGAGGAATTCACAGATCATTCAGTGGGAAATCCACTGGCAATCTAAAAATCATGCCTACCTGCTTTTCAGTACTATTTAGAGCTTTAAGCATAACTTATCCTATCTCTCCATCAAACTCTATATTTTTCATAGGAAATACTTGAGGAAGTGTGACAAAGATGATTTTACATAAGTTGTATTTCATATCATTATTGTATATTGTGAAGACTGGCTGCTAGTGTGAAGATCGGGGGAAGCTGGGCAAAGGCTGCCAGCCTAGTCAAATATAATTTGATACATAATTCTATCATTTGTGAATATAAATGTAAAATACAGCCTTGTTTCTTAAATGAAAGAAAACACTGGAACATGTGAACTTCAAGATTGTAGCAACATTGCCATCTGCTGTAAGGAAAACTAAACCAAGCATTTCATCTGTTCTTTTGAAGTTAAAATTATGTCTTGTATACCCTTTTGATCTAAATAGTGGTGCCAAAGAGGCTAATTGAACACATTTTTTCTATTGTCTTAACTTAAGGAATAATTGATAGAGTGAACATGTGAAATGTCTTTATTGTTGTAGTTTCATGAGAAGGTGTTGGATTGCTAAACAATGTAGCCTTTTTGGCCTGGGAACTCCAGACTAAGTGTTAAAATGATGTAATGTGTATACTGGGAAAACCCAAGTGTCAAAATGATGTAATTTGGGAGGGCCTAGCAGAGCTGTTTGTTAGTGAGTTTAATTGTTCAGTGAGAGACTGTAAGCATTTTGATCTTGATATCCAACTTATCAGCACTCTGCCTGTTGTCTTACGTAAGTAGTATCTTAGAAGTATGTTTTCTTCTACTATATCTAGGAACTTAGAAGAAAGTTAGACTAAGTGTTTTTTTCTGTTATATCTGAACTTTCCTACTGTATTGTTTTAAGTTACCGTGTAATTTCTGAACTCTTAGATATCACCGTGGTGTAGTAGTATTGTCTTGTATTTTAATTATTTATTATTAAATATTTTAAAACCTTTTACCTGTGGCTGGTTTGTGTAGACATAAGTAAGCTCTAGAGTACATTGCATATTTACAGAGTTTATTGTACAAGGTCACTCTAATAAGCCTTAGACTGAATAGTCACATTACCAATTGGATAATAGTATTGAACAGTGATAATTGGACACCCTTTTAAGGGCCTTTTGGTAGCTGATAAATATTAGCTAGTGGTGGCAGCAATTACTACTGTATAGTCTGGGTAAAGGGGCACAGCTGGGGAATCTCTGTCATCCTTTCCCTGGAGTGCCTGTGAAGTTGTATAAATACTTATCTCAAAGTGTGTGTGGTGTGTCAGCTACCGGGACAGGGACATGAAGCACTGGTGGGACAGAGAGGGTACTGGAGGTTAGCTTGCCAGCAAGGCTGAGATCTGGACCCTATAGCTGTGCCAGTGGGGAGTCTTATTGGGGACCTGGAAAGCAAGGGAGCAACCAGCCCCAGATTGACTGTGGTCTCTGTGTGCACTTAAGGGAAATTGTACTTTACTATATGTATTTGTTATCCTTTCCTCTTATATGAGATGCCTTCCCTGGTGTTAGTGGTGTGGATTGAGGCTCCTTGATTTTTGGGCCAGGGCATGGGCATCACATTTGTGGTGGCAGTGGTTGGGATAAGATATCCTCATATTTGTGGTTGGCAGTGGTTGGGATAAGATATCCTAACTTGTGGTTTGCAGTGGTGTGGGTAGAGTGAATCCTGCAACTTATGTACATTGATCTCTGAAGGTGTTTTGTACTCTAAATCAGCCACACAGTGTATACTTACAATTCAGATCACAATTGTTTTATTTCTTTTGTTAGCTTAGTTAGTCAGGGTGAGCAGGCATCATGTCAGCACAGGAGTATGGAAACCTGACAAGGAGCCAGCTGGTGGAGATGTGCCAGGCTAGGGGATTGGTGCATGGAAACCTGACTAAGGCAGACCTGATTGCAGCCTTGGTTTCAGCTGCATCAGAAAACAGCATCCAGGAGGACAATCAGACTGGCAGTGGAGATATGATGTCCTTGGAGAATGGACAGCTCAACCTTTCTGTGAAGGACAATCAGACTGGTAGTGGAGATACAATATCCTCGGAGAATGGACAGCACAACCGTTCTGCAGTTGAATTAAAAATTCAGCTGGAGCTAAGGAGATTTGAGTTGGAGGCCAGGTTTTTGGAGACAGAAGCCAAAGAAAAGGAGTGTTAGAGAAAGCACGAGAGGGAAATGCTGACTCTTCACCAGAGTTATGGAGGTAATGGGGAAGGGAGTAATTGGACCCCAGAAACACAAAAGGTCAGTAAATTTCTTCTGCAATTTAAAGAAGTGGATTATTTTGATAGTTTCATTCACATGTTTGAAAGGGTATGCAAACAGTATAGTGTTGACCAAAGGCTCTGGGTACAGTTCCTGACCCCCCTTACTCCAAGGGAAAGCTGTAACTTGTATATCACAAATGCCTGACTCTGTCTGTCTTGATTATACTGCTGTAAAAAATGTATCTTAGAATGTTTTAAGCTAACACCTGAAATGTATAGGAAAAAGTTTCGTGAGCATAGACGCAAGGCAGATGAAAATATATGTGAATATGTTGTTGAATTGAGCACTTCTTTTCATAGCTGGGTGAGTGGATGCCAGGTCACCACTTTTGAAGGGCTGGCAGACCATTTGGTGAGGGGACAAGCCCTTAGCACTTTTACTGAGGACATGAGGATCTGGTTGGCTGATAGACAATGTAATATGTGAGACGAGTTGGGGAAGAAGTGAGACCTATACTTGGCAAGCAGGGCAGCCCTGCACAGGAAGGGGACCCCCCAGTACTGCTCATGGGTCTAAAGGGACCCATGGTGGGCAGCACAGACTGCCACAACAGAATCTGCCAGTAGCAGGGGAAGCCACTAGTCCAGGAACATGTCCAGGAGCTAGGGTTAAATGTTTTGAATGTAACCAGTGGGGCCATGTGGCATACAGGTGTCCATGGAGGCAAGGTGGGGAACCAAAGGTGAGGGAGCCAGTAATGGGAAAGGCAAATTACCAATAGGAGGTTTTATTGAGACAACAGGGGTATGCAACTACCATCCTGCAGCTGTCCAGAGAGGGAAGGATTTGGATGAGGCAGTACCATGTACTAATGCAGTTACATGCAGTGAGGCTAGGAGACAAGCATGTGGATCTGGTAGCCAAGGGAGATGCAGGCAGACTGCATACTTGCAGCCAGGACTGGTGAGGTAGTTACTTCAGGGAGTGAGCTACGCTGTAGCAGTGAGACTGAAGGTAAGCCATAGCTGCTTGTGGGTACTGATGTTCCCTTGGACAAGTTAACTGCAAGGATAGAGGTGAGTAGTAGTAACAAGGCTGACAGTGAGGCACCACTGTCAGAGGATGTCAGACTTCCTGTGGAAGGGGAGCTGGGAAAGGTTACAAGGAGAGAGTTGATACAGGCTCAGTTCTCAGACCCTAAATTGCAAGGCCTGAGGCAGGTAGCTAGGGAGGCACCTGATTCTCAAGGGAAGGGGGAATCTGTATACTGGGACAAAGGGTTACTGTACAGGTAGTCAACACCTGAGGGAGGGCTAGAAGGTGAAAGAGTACAGCAGTTGGTAGTGCCTAGATCCTATGATCTGGTGCTTCTAGCCATATCCCATGATATTCCCTTTCTGGTATAAGGGCATAAAACATACAAAGAGGCGTATTATGCAAAACTTCTATTGGCCTGGAATTTCCAGAGATGTAACAGGCTACTGCAGAACCTGTGAGCAGTGCCAAAAGGTAGGCAAGGCAGGAGACAAGGTGAGAGCTCCTTTGATGCCTTTGCCTGTGATTGAGGAGCCATTTCAGAGGGTAGCTATGGATATTGTGGGTCCTTTGAATACCCTAAGTTCCACAGGGAAAAAGTATATCCTAGTGGTAGTGGATTATGCTACATAATACCTGGAGGCAGTGGCTATGTCCTCCAGTGAGGCAGAGAAGGTGGCAAATGCTTTGTTAGAGATTTTCAGCAGGGTAGGTTTCCCAAAAGAAATACTGACTGACCAAGGTGCCAATTTCATGTCAGACCTGCTGGCTTGTCTGTACAAGTCCTGTGGGGTGAAGCCCATGAAGACCACCCCCTACCATGCCCAGAGTAATGGTCTTGTTGAGAGGTTAAACTCTACAATCAAGTCCACGCTACTGGCATTTTCAGTTCAGTTTAAGAAGGAGTGGGACAAATATTTGCCCCATCTGTTGTTTGCTTACAGAGAGGTTCCCCAGGAATCCACATTTTTTGACCCTTTGAGTTGCTGTATGGGCATAGGGTGAGAGGACCTCTAGATTTAATTTGAGATGAGTGGGAAGGTGAGTGTGAGTCTCACAAGGAGTCTGTTGTGGCATATGTCCTAAACCTCAGGACAAGGCTCAGGGAACTCATGGGCTTGGCCCACGAGAGCCTGGCAGAAGCCCAACAACAGAAACATGTGTGGTATGCAGGAGTGCTTGAGCTAGAAAGTATGCTTTGGGGCAGCAGGTAATGGTTCTCATTCCTGTCAGACACAACAAACTGCAAGAAGCTTGGGAGGGACCCTACAAGGTGGTAAGAAAGGTAAGTTATGTTAACTACATGGTGGAAGTGCTAGGCAGAAGGCAGGGGGCACAAATTGTACCATGTTAACATGATGAAACCTTACCATGATAGGGAGGACCTTGTGCTGAGCATTTGCAGTGGATTGCAGGAAGAGTCTGAGGGAGATCTGGGAACTGATCTCCTCAGTGAGGCTCGGGCTGACACCTCGGTGAAAGGGGTAACAATGTCCCAGCAGCTATCTCCTATCCAGGTTCGAGAAATCCAAGCAGTGTTGCAGGAGTATGGGGACATATTCACTGAGAAACCAGGATGAACCCACCTGGTGCAGCACCAGGTGGATACAGGACCCCAAAGGCCTATTAGGCGTGCCCCTTATAGGGTGCCTGAGAGAGTCAGACAGACTCTGAGGGAGCAGGTACAAGAGATGTTGGAACTAGGGGTGATTCATGAGTCCTACAGGCCCTGGGCTTTGTCAATGGTGTTGGTGCCAAAGAAGGATGGCAACACCAGGTTCTATGTGGATTACAGGAAATTAAATAGCCACACAGAGTTGGATGCTTACTCTATGCCGAGGACAGATGAGGCCCTAGAATAGCTTGATGGGGCTGAGTATCTTACAACCATTGATCTTACCAAGGGTTACTGGCAGGTGCTTTTGACAACCAGTGCTAGAGAGGTCAGCCTTTGTGACTCATTTTGGCTTGTGTATGTTTACAAAGATGCCCTTTGGGATGAAGAATGCCCAGCAACTTTCCAGAGGATGGTGGATAATATCCTAGCAAGAGCAGGAGGGTTTGCCTTTGCTTACCTAGATGATATTGCCATCTACAGCCATTCCTAGCCAGAGCACCATCAGCATGTCAGGGAGGTGCTGGGCAGACTACACAGGGCAGGGTTGACCATTAAGCCGAGCAAATGTCAGGTGGGTATGGCAGAGGTCTCCTACCTAGGACATAGAGTGGGGAGTGGTAAGATAAGGTCAAAACCTGCCAAATTAAAGCTATTCAGGCATAGTCTGCACCTGTTACCAAAAGGTAGGTGAGGGCAATCTTAGGGACAGCAGGGTACTACAGAAAGTTCGTCCCTAGTTATAGTACCATAGCTGCTCCCCTCACAGACCTGACAAGAAAGAACAGGCCAGATAAGGCAGTGTGAACCCCAGCATGTGAGCAGGCATTTCAGAAGCTTAAAGAAGCTTTGGGAGGACCCCCTGTGTTAGCCAGTCCAGATTACAGTAAAGAATTTGTTGTGCAGGTGGATGCTTCAAACCATGGGGTGGGGGCTGTACTTAGCCTGATTTCTTCAGAGGGAGAAGAGCACCCAGTGCTTTATTTCAGTCATAGGCTCCAACCCAGGGAGGATTGCTATGTAACTGTAGAAAAGGAATGTCTAGCCATAGTGTGGGCACTGCAGAAACTTCAGCCTTATTTGTATAGAAGAAAATTCACTGTAATGACAGATCACAACCCCCTAATATGGTTAAACAGAGCCAGCCAGCAAAATGCCAAGTTGCTAAGATGGAGCCTTGTGTTGCAAGCACATGATATGTCAGTGCAGCATGACAGTGGGAGTAGCAATGCCAATGCAGATAGGCTCTCAAGACAAGCAATGGGGTGCGGTACACCCAGATAGACCTAACCCTCTCAACTGGCATTTCTCAAGGGTCACTTGAAAAAACTAGCTTGAGTACTCCAGGGGGGAGAGATGTGAAAATTGGGGGAAGATGGGTGAAGACTGCCAGCCTAGTCAAATAGAATTTGATACATAATTCTATAATTTGTGAATATAAATGTAAAATACAGTCTTGTTTCTTAAATGAAAGAAAACATTGGAAAATGTGAACTTCAAGATTGTAGCAGCATTGCCATCTGCTGTAAGGAAAACTAAACCAAGCATTTCATCTGTTCTTTTGCAGTTAAAATGATGTCTTTTATACACTTTTGATCTAAATAGCGGTACCAAAGAGGCTAACTGAACACTTTCTTTCTATTGTCTTAACTTATGGAATAATTGCTAGAGTGTACATGTGAAATGTCTTTTATTGTTGTAGTTTCATGAGCAGGTGTTAGATTGTTAAATAATGCAGCCTTTTTGGCCTGGGAACTCCAGACTAAGTGAGAAAATGATGTAATGTGTACACTGGGGAAACCTAAGTGTCAAAATTATGTAATTTGGGAGGACCTAGCAGAGCTGTTTGTTAGTAGTTTTCTTGTAGTATATCTAGGAAAATAGAAGAATGTTTGACTAAGTGTTTTTTCTGTTATATCAGAACTTTCCTACTGTATTGTTTTAAGTTTCTGTGTGATCTCTGATCTCTTAGATATCACTGTGATGTAGTAGTATTTTAAATATTTTAATACCTTTTACCTGTGGCTGGTTTGTGTAGAGATAAGTAAGCTCTATAGTATTTTGCATATTTATAGAATTTATTGTAAAAGGCCACTTTAATAAGCCTTAGACTGAATAGTCACATTACCAATTGGATAACAATATTGCACAGTGATAATTGGACACCCTTTTAAGGGCCTTTGGGTAGCTGATAAGTATTAGCTGGTGGTGGCAGCAATTACTACCATATAGTCTGGGTAAAGGGGCACAGGTGGAGAATCTGTGTCATCCTTTCCTAGGAGTGTCTATGAAGTTGTATAAATACTTATCTCAAAGTGTGTGTGGTGTGCCAGCTATCTGGGCAGGGACATGAAGCACTGGTAGGACAGAGAGGGTACTGGGGGTTAGCTTGTCAGCTAGTCTGAGATCTGGACCCTATAGCTGTGCCAGTGGGGGAGTCTTATTGGGGACCTGGAGAGCAAGGGAGCAACCAGCCCCAGACTGACTCTGATCTCTGTGTGCACTTAATAAGGGAAATTGTACTTTGCTGTGTGTATTTGTTATATTTTCCTCTTATATGAGACGCCCTCCCTGGTGTTAGTTGTGAGGATTGAGGCTCCTTGATTATTGGGCCAGGGCGCAGTCATCACAGCTAGTTTAAAATGTATTATTATATACCACACATATTTCTGAAGTGCATTACAAACATATTTTCTTTTTTTCTGTACAACAGATGAATTCCACTCATTTAACCTATGGTGTACCTGTCTGGTTTCAATACAATAGCACTTATGATCGTGTCATCCTTTATAACGATATAATAGTGAACTACACATGCCCTTTTCCACGTTTCTTGAATGCAACCCTTGATGTTGGCTTATATCCGATAACAAGGTAAGACTGATACTTCTAGCCTACAGAAACATTTTCTCATTTATTGTGTATACATAGTTGTATAAATAGCAAATATAAGCATTCTTATTTTAAATATGAATAGAATCAACATATAATATAGTTGCACATTAATCTGTCTCAGGAAAAGTTATGTTTTGATTGTTGTACTCTTATTTTGTTAAACCCTTATACTAAATGAATATGCTTTAACACATCTTTATTTAGTCTACATTTATACATTCATTCATTCAAGCATAGCCCCATTAGATTTTTGCAATGATATCACTAAGGAAGACTATGTTAAACCAAACATTTGGATATGATTTAAGAAATGTTTAACAAATGCAACAAATCAAGTTTATGGATTGATAAATATCTTTAATTTTAGTAAATATTTTAATCCATCATGTTGGAATTCCTGAGTTTTATGAAAATTAAACAGAACTTATAAACATTTTACTCTGCAGAATGTACTGGGCATTTGCCTATAGGGGGTCTATATTATGATGTAGATATGCCGTAACATCAGACACCTCATCACCAACAAGCATTCAGCAAAATTCACTTCCATGATTCACTGAATACTTGTCGGGCAAATAAATATTTGCCCTGCAATGCAACGGAACTAATTCTAACTAAAGCAAACCCACCCATGTGGGGGGCTGCCCCCCCTCCAAATGTGGGGGGGATGTGCTCCCCACCCCCTAACTAAATATACCAACTCCAGGACTGCACTACAGTGGAGAAAAGGGCAACATTGTGTAGTTGGCCAGCTACATCTTTGCCTGACAAGTATTCAGCGAATTGCGGAAATGAATTTTGTTGAATACTTGTCGGCATTCAGGTGTTCGATGTTAAGGCATTTCAATGCCATGATATAGACCCACCTATCCATAATAATTGTTAAAAACTTCTAAAGTAATGTAATATTTGAAAATCTTCCCAACTAATTACCCTATGAATAGACATCACTTACCAACTGAGTTCATATAAAGTAAAACTGAAATTCTAACTCTGGACTATATTGGTGAAGAGTGACCTAGTGACTTAATAAAATGCTAGAGAATTTTCCAATCCCATGTGAAGTCAAATGGACCAAAAAAAGACGTCATCAATTTTCCTTCTACCAGTAATACCCATCATGTGTTCTTCCAGTAGGATTTTCTGGATTTGAAATTGTGGCCAATCAGAGAATGGCCAATGAAGAGAAGAAGCACAAAGAGTTCAGTCAATTAGACAATGATTAACACTTACCCAACTACAGCAATATTGTAATGGGGACACTCACCAGCCAGAGACTGAGGATGACTCAGGGCTCAGAGCACAGTCATATTTCAATGAATGTGGTTGATCCAACTTGGGGAATTCAGCATAAGGGTGGCTAACAAGTCCTCACAGGCAATGGGCTCTTCTGATGTTTGTAGGACTGTACTGCGCCAATGATGAATACATTAGGATCGATAAAACACTGATATACCCCACCATCAGAAAGTTTGTGGTTGGTAGGCAATAAAAGCTAATGCCCAGCCATAGGGACTCCAAATGATTGTCGGTCAGAGTAGGGCATATCCGAAGTATAGAGGCTCTAAAAAACTTGAATCAATGGGGGGGGGGGGGGCAGGGGGGGGTACTGACTTAGAGATGAACTATCCTAGTATCTTACGCACAGAAGCTCTGGGACTTCAAGGGATAGGAAGTAGGCCAGTAAGTGAGGTAGGTGTTTCAGGTTGTCCACTGGGGGCTCAAAGGAGTTGAAGTTAATAGGAATAGCTGAATCATGCCCTTCCATAGACTGTTTACCTAAAATTCTTAGCAAGTACAAAGTGAGAGCTAAACCAGATTAACCAGAGCCAGAGGAAAATACTTTGGGAGATGGTCTGTTCTGCCTAGGGCAAGTGGCAGAAGCAAGATGGAATCCATCCACAAATAAATACCAAAATAGCTGGCTTTGACTCAGTATTGGCATAACCCTAGCCTAACTAGTGTTAGAGATGTATCAAAAGTGGATATACTCCAGCTGGTGGCCAGTTGCGTGACAGCTCCCCTGCTCTATCATGGGGTGTTAACAGACTTTCTATGCCATACCACCTCAAAGATATATCAGGCAACTGACATTTTCACACTACTGAAGTGCTTAGGTAGTTCTGCACATTTACTTAACCACTGTCTTATAATAATTCATTCAACAACCACTGTCATAATATTTCATTCAACTATTCAGTTGGCTTTAAAATGCTGTTAAAATTAAATGGCTTTACTGTGCATGCCCTTATTTATTTTATTTTATTTATTTATTTTATTTTACATTTGTTGACTGGGATAGTCCGAATGGATACATGTCCATTTTCAGCAGAAGCCCAGGGAGAAAATCTCCAAAGATGGTTACACATGCAATAATCATAATGTACAGATAAAACAAGAGTCATAATAACATTGTACAAATAAAACATACTTTACAGTCACAGTTAAATTTATACAGTCTAACAAACTTCTAATCTGGCTTAACAAATAAAAAAGATATTTGAGTTACATTTACATAGTATTAGTACACTAGTATGAATAAAGATTTAGTCAGGATTGGAGCAGGGACATATCCACTGAGACTTGAAGTACTCTTTGAGAGCTTTTTTGAATTGAGATAGGGTGGTATCTAGGGTAATGTTAGAAGGACATGAGTTCCAAATTTTGCCAGCAGAGTTGGCGAACAGGGAGTCTCCGGATGAGTTGTTGGATTTGATGGTATGTGCTACCAGTCTATTAGATGAGCGGAGTGATCTGGAGTTGGAGTGGGGATAGATGATGTTTTTCTGGTTGGTTAAGTGCTTTGTGAGCCACAATAAGTTGATTGTACTGAATATGCCTTGGTAGCTCTAGCCATCTGAGATAATTTAGATTTTTACAATGACGCTTTCTATAGGGGACACCAGTGGTAAATCTAGCAATGTTATTATAGCAGCTTGGGAGTTTGTTAAGATCAGTTTTACTTAGGTTGGCAAGTAAAGGGGAAGCATAGTAGAGGATAGAGAATAGATGGGAGTGGGAAATGGCAGTCCTAGCAGGTGGGGTAAGGAATGGCTTTACCCTATATAGTGCACCCAGTTTTCTGTTAATGGTTTTGATAACTTTGTTAATGTGCACATTAAACTTACGATTGTTATCTACAATAACTCCTAGGAGTTTTACATGGGCATCTGGGGAGATTATGGTACCATTATTAGACTTAATGGATAGAGATAGCACCATGGATCTTTGGGGTGGGGGAGAAAAGCAGGAGCTTTGTTTTGTTAGGATTTAGAATCAGACAGTGAGCAGCAAGCCAATTCTCTACTAGGTTAAAAGTACTCTGAGTTATTGTTAGCAGCTCTGTTTGCAAGGTGCCAGTGCAGATCAGTGTTGAATCATCTGCATATTGAATGCAGTTGGCTTCAGGGATGATAGTGTGGAGGTCATTAATAAAAGTGGAAAACAGAAGTGGTCCCAAAATAGACCCCTCGGGGACAGCTAGGGTGTTGGGTAGGAGGTTTGAGAGTTTGTTCTGCCATAAGATGGATTGTTGTCTATTGTGCAGGTAGGATTCAAACCACTGGAGAGAGTGATTGCCTAGAGACATTGTCACCAGGGTGTTGATGAGAAGATGGTGATTAACCATATCAAAAGCCTTGGATAGGTCCAAGAAAATTCCCTTGAAATTACTATCACCCCATTGCTATCCTATCATCTTTATCAAAAATACTAGAAAGGGTTGTTCATTCCCAACTAATGCAGTACCTCCTAAAAAATAACCTGCAATCCATATCCCAGCATGGCTTCAGACCTTGCCATAGCACTACTACAATACTACTCTCCTTAACCAACACTGTCAATCACCAAAGAAACAATGGTCTATTTGTATCCTCAATATTCCTAGACTTATCAAAAGCCTTTGATATGGCGAACCATGGTATGCTTTTAGAAAGTCTAGCAAAACTTAAGATAAGCTCCTCCACCATATCATGGTTCAATAACTACCTAACAGACCATCAGCATGCAGTTCTATGGCAAGAGAAACTGTCCCCTCTTTTACCAGTAGGCATAGGTGCTCCCCAAGGGTCCATCCTAGGACCTCTGTTATTCTCACTATTTACTAACCAAATAGCCTTATCCACACCCTCTGCCTCAGTTGTGCAATATGCAGACGATACCACCATTATATGTGCCTCCCCCACCCTACATGAACTAAAAGCCATAACCCAAACAAACTTCTCCTTAGCTGAAAACGTATTCTTAATCCCCCCCCCCGAAAAAAAAAAAACTCATTCTCTTTAGCCCTAGTAGATCTCCTCCTATAAATAATGATTTTACCATAACTTCTAGAGACAGTATACAAATTACTCCAACTACACACACAAAACTGTTAAGTGTTGGAATCAACAATAATCTAAGATTTTACATTCATAGCACCCAAACAATTAAGAAAGTCAACAAAAGCTTGGTCTCCTCTACAGGAATAGACAGTTCATCACTAGACCTACCAAGGCCACCTTAGCAAGAATCCACCTTTTTTCCATTCTCCTTTATGCCTCTCCTATCTTAACTAATCTTCGCCACAGTGAACTAAACAAACTGGAATCCTGCTACAACAAGATTGCCAGATTTGCTACTGATTCCTCTCCTAGATCACTGTCTTGCTCTTAAACAACTAAATTGGCTCGAATTACCTCAACTACTTCTACTCTACCAACTCTCAATAGCACGTAAACTCCACCACTACTGTGATAAGACCCCAGCACTTCAAAACTTAATTCACCCCTACACCACCACCAGAACCCTTAGATCAAGTCATCAGAACCACATAAATGTCATCAAACGCAAAAATGATGCAGGTAAATCTCTCTTTGCCTGCTCTATTGCTAGAACCTGGAACTCACTCCCAAGCCACGTTACCTCTACCACCTTTACTTCCCAATTTAAAAAGACTTCTCAAAACCCACTACATAACTAATTGGCACTGCACATGTTACTCACCAGGCTAGACCATATAACTGTGCTGGTGCTAGGATGCTGCTAGGGATAAATGACCCCTCCCTATGTAATGTTGCCAGAACTCTGCTTAGTATCTAATGCTTGCTACCCAATTCGAGAGAGAGAGAGAGAGAGAGAGAGGAAAAAAATGTTTTTTTATATATTCACTGTTCACTTATGTTGGAATGTTCTGTTATACTGTAACTATATACTGTATGTACTGCATATATGTATCCTAATATGTATATTACTACTATGTATCTTTAGATGCTGCTGTGTTTTCACTATTGAATTGTATTGTTTGCTTGGAGCTTTTCTCCCCAGGCCTCTGCTGAAAATGGACCTGTGTCCAGTTGGACTTTCCCAGTTAACAAATGTAAAATAAAATAAAATAAAAAAAATAAATAAATAAAATAAAGAAAAGGGCTGAGGGTAACATTTAGTGTAGATTTGAAGAGTACATCTACCCCCCTCTCTTCCTAGTAGAGTGATCGAGTCTAAGTATATTATACCCAGGTGGTAGAATTTCAATATCTGAGGTTGATGGTTTCAGCCAGGCTTCAGTTAGGCATAGAATATCAGAGGAATGGACTTGTAGGCGGGCATGTAGATCATGTACTTTGTTATTTATGCTACAAATATTTAGTTGGCAGACCAGGAGGGAGATGGGGCACTTCTTAATAGACAGTGATTCAACTGGGTTAGTTGCAAATTAAGCTGCCCTATCTAGGGTGGCAGGGCCAGGGTTTGGGTGAATATCGCCATCCATTGTGAGGTTATAGTGTAGAATTTCTATAAGCTTTAGGATTTTGTTTATACATTTTTGATAGTGTTTAGATTTTGAGCTGATATATCTGGGTCTAATAGGCTGATAGTGTATTGTGATTACGGAGTTGGTTATAGTAGTAACTAATGGGTAACCTGTCATATTTGATACATCTGGTCTAGTTTGAGTGTAGAAATCCTAGGTATGACTGATTTTCATAAGTGGAGAGGAAATATGGAATTAACAAGAGGGATAGCAGAGAGAGTAGTGACATTGCTTTGGATGGTAACATGGTTGGGGGCTAGATTAGTGTTATAGGCTTAGGGTCCTCAGGATCTTGTGGTTGGATACTAACTACTGGGGGGAGGGGTGGTGGCTGGAATAGTTTAAGCAGTACATTTATATTCTGCTTATTAACCTAACTTCTGTTAAATCAATGTTGACATCTGAAGTGCTGAACTATTTACTTATAAATAATCCTTATCTTTAATATTCTCTTTTCTTAAAGTCAAACCAACATGTTAAGCATAACTACATCAATAAATGCCTTGAAAAGTAAACCATATCCCCATAATCTTTTGAAATGCAAATGGCATGGATTACATGAAGTTAATGTTTTCCTGCTGCGTAACATTCTCATCCGTACGGGGACCTCAACCTCCCATATATCCTGTTGCTCTTACTTTTAGGTGTAAATGTCTCTTCATCCCTAAGAACAACAAATTATAATACCTTTTTCTGAGATGGAGTATGCTATTAAATTAAACTTGTGGACATATAGAGCTTACGTGTATTTGGTCATATGCTGGTTAATATACTTCAAATTTTTCAGACTTCACATGATGCATTCTTTTTCCTGCAACTACATTCTCTGATATTATCTTTCACTGTCCCACAAAAATAAAAAGACAAAAAATCATAAAAGTCTTTCATTCCAGAGAGTAAATAATTATTCAGGTGTAAGGGTAATTTTGCAAGTAGGCTGTCATGTGCATCATTCAGAGCCCTCCAGAAACTTCTGCATGTTTTTTTAATAGTAAAACCAGGGAAAGAACAAATTTCAAAAGCACAATTTTGCCTCCCAGCTACATTGAACATTTTTAAAATAACATAAAAACAGTAGCAATAATAACAACAACAACAATAATAATAATAGTAATAATAATCATAAAAAAAGAAGAAAGATCTAGCTGAAACCTCAACTGCATCCCCAAATCCTTAAATACTTTGATAAACCACTGATGATGTCCCAGCATGAGTAAAAGAGTTACCTCCACTGTTTGTGTTTAATTTGAAAACAAATTGTGAAGTGCACAATGCTAAGTCATGTGCTTAGTGACAGTGTGCAGAGTGTGGCTGATGTAGAGACATACTACACACAGAAGCACAGTGGTATGCACTGAGGATTATGCAGAATATGCAAATGACTACAAAAATATGTAAATTAAATTAATCAAATTAAATAACAAATGTATATAGGAAAAACAAGTGTCATGATTCATGGACTTATCTTCAGTAGTTTTGTGTATCCTACTGGCAACTGTGCAAATGTACATATAATGTAGGAAATTTTAGAGCTCTGCATCAGAAAATTGGGATGGCACAGTGGTGCAGCAGATAGTGTTATTGTCTCAAAGCAAGAAGTTTTGTGGTTCAGTTCTTGGTTGGGGTGTCTTCTCTGTAGAGTCTGCATGTCTCCCTGCATTCATATGGATTTCTTTGAACATTCCAAAGTCATGCATCAGTTGGACTGGACACTCTAAATTAGCTCTAGGTGTGGTTGGTGCAGATGGATTACTACAAGGCTAGCCAACTGGTGATGTAAAGCTTGGCTTTAAATTTATTTATTTGACAATTGTTACCAGGAAAGTCCAAATGAGTAAGAACCCATTTTCAGTGGAGGCCCGAGGAGAAAAGCTCCACAGTACACATTAAACAGAATAAAAAAATCGAACAATGGTTACAAATATTAAGACAATAACAAAGATGTACAATATATGAAATACAATAAAGAAAAAATAAGCAAAATGTAAAGGCAAGCAATAATGTTGAGCATACATTATTTACAAGGTAGAGAAAAGTTCCTAATGTGCATGTTACATAATGATGCATGAAAATATATAACAGAGTAAGTAATAGGTCATAAAAGCCATATACTTTTTCTGGCAGTAGACCTAGATAGTAAATTTCAGTCAAATTCTGGGATAGAGATATGTTAGTATAAGAATATTAAGAAAGAACATTAGAATGTTAAGGAATTAAAGAGAGGCGAGGCTAGAAAGTAGGTAAAGCAGGAAGGGAAGTAAGATACATCAAGAGAAAGTCTATTAAGAGTGTGGAAGAAGGGACTAGAAAAGAGTATTAAGATGGCATGGAGCATGTGCAGATCCAATTATTGGTTAGATCTTCTTTCAGTCTAGGCTTGAAGAAATAGCAGTGGGGTATAAGTCTGATTGCTTCTGGAATGTTATTCCATGATTTGGCAATACAGTGAGAGTACAGAGTGAGTGACCCCATTATATCTTTGTGGTTTGTAAATATAGATAGTAGATACTTGTGAAAGGAACATAGGTCACAAGATGGAATATCGTGTTGAAGTAGTGATGGTGTAGTTTGTGAAAATGAGGAGTTGTACAGTAATTTGTGAGTTGATGTTAGTTGATTAAAGGTGAGAAGCTGGGGTAGTTCGAGTCAATTTAGGGACTTGAAAACAGAGCAGTGGTGAGAGTAGTGGGCTGGCCCTGTGGCAAATTTAGCTACTTTATCATAACATTGACTAAGTTTTGCATTGAAGGAAAAGTGAAGATTGGTTAGGATAGGTGAAGTGTATAGAAGGGAGGGTAAGAGATAAATGGTGGCAAGGGTTACTCTTGTGGAGTTGGAGATTAACTTCTTAGCCCTATACATCATGCCCGATTTTTGATTATTTTTTTATGATGTTGTTGATGCTGCACATACTTAAGATTGTTGCCAATAGTTACACCTACATTTTTTTTATGTGAAACCACATTTATTAAAGTATTGTTCAGAGAAGTAATAGCAAAGTTAGAGGCATCTGGAGAAAAGTGTTTTGGTAAAAATAGTAGAAGTGTATTTTTTGGGGGATTAAGTAGTAAATGATTATTGGTGAGACAAGACTCAATAGAATTGACTTCTTCTTGTGTTAAACTCCATAGATGATAGAGAGTCCGGGCAGAGCAGATTAATGATTATCACTGTTGAAGTGACACCTGGACCCCAAGTACAAAAATGAGAAAAGGGGTTTTGCATCAGGAAATGGCTGGCTAGTGGTGTTGGCAGTGTATGGTCAGAAACACTTAACTTTTTTGTTACTGCTGACCACTCACCACAATTTACATTCTGGCAAATTTTAACAATGATGTAGGTTTAAATAATGGATAACATATCATAAGATGACTGACCAGCAGACAATTGACTTCTTCTTTGTAGATGAGGAATGCAGTTTGTTGCTATCATTGTGAAAAGCAAAACAGTACAACTCTTGCTACCTTAACTACAGAAACCTTTAAGCATCTAAAAGGGGGCATGTTAACTATACTGCAGGCAGGCGCCTCATGATTACTCAATGAGTTTCTTGGCAGAAAGGATCAAGGTGTTGTACGATTTAGGGGAGACATGGCTCCTGACAGTATTAATTATAGTATGGAGAGGAATGTGTATCCCACATGGCTGTAGAATAAGCATTCTAGTGCCTGTGTATAACAGTAAAAGGGACATTCACAACTATGGGCAGTATAGAGCATCAAACTCCTGCCGCACTACATGAAAGTGCTGGAGAGGGTGAGGGATAAATGAATACACAGAATAGTAGAAAGTAATATGGGAGATGAGAAGTTTGAATTCAGATCAGGATTTAGCACAATCAACCCAATGTTTGCAATGAGACAGATAGTGAAGAAGAAGCTAGAGACATGGATGAGAAAAGACTCTAACTGGACTTGAAGAAAGCATATGACAAGGTCCCAAGAAAGCTGACTTGGTAGTCCTGTGATGGTTCCAGGTCCAGGAAACATTGGTAGAATTATTGCATGCTGTGCACATGGACCCAATGATGCAAGACAGAATATGGTTCCGGCTCATACAGGAGTTGCCAGTGGAAGTGGGTCTACATTAGGGTGCAGCTCTGAGCCCACTGCCATCCAATTTTGTTACAGACTACATTATTAAATATGTTGGAGCAGCTAGATAGCAAAGCTGCTGTATGTGGACAATGTAACATAACAAGTAGACTCTGAACAAGAACTACAGCATATGATAGGGAAGTGGAATGCAAAACTGAAGGCATGTGGGTTGAAAATGAATACAAACAAGGCATTTGTCGTGGTAGAAATAGGGAAAATCAAAAGAAGCTGAACATTGAGAAAGAAGAGAAAATAGAGTAACAAGTTAACAGTTTCAAGTACCTGGATGGAGTAGTTAAGTAGAAGGGATGTCTGAATGAGGAGGTCAAAGCTAGAATCAGATGGGCAGCATCCAATAGCACAGAGTGTTGGGGAGATTGTGTGACAGAAGAATGATTAGGTTGAAAAGTAAGATGTACAAAACAGTGGTATGACCAGTGTTTCTGTTTGGTACAGAAGCCTTGGCAATGTAGGCAGAGCAGCTGTGTATGTTAGAGGTAATGGATAGTAAGTGTCTGAGATGGGTGGTAGTGTGCGTACTGTGTGACAGATGAAGAAATTATAACATCAGAGCAGAAGTACAGATGCAGAAATATCATTGTAGATCAGTGTGTAGATTGAACATAGTCAGCCACTGTAGCTACACAGCACTTGCATATAAGTTACTAAGCATGTGTGAGATCAGTGCCACTTTGTGTAGTCAGTCAGCATGAATGTAAGCTTGAATGGAGATGCACATGTGTGTGCATGTGTGTTAGAACTAACAAGTCAGTCGGCATATGAAGTACAAGTATATGTACAAATTACAGCTCCTGATATGTGTATGTATAATAAATGACTTGAACTCATACCCAACTTCAGTGTCTCATTTGAATACACAAAACATTCAACATGGTGTCAGAATGGGTCCCTAAGTTGAAGAAGCTTGCAAACCATGAGGCATGGAGTTATTAGTGGAGTTATTAGTGGATTAATATCCAGGCCCGAACTCACAAACAGGTCATTGGTTATTCAAAGTTACTTAAACTCATTTCAAATGATTTTCGTTCACCAAACGTGGTGTATCATTCAAAGCTTTCAAAATAATTTACGAGATCTTCGAAATGTCGCTAACTTGGCATAATATTTAAAGTTTTGAAATAATCTTTTAAGTATTTAAAATGTTTAAAAAGGCTGAAATGTCTGATTTTTTTTCACAATCTGACAGTTTTGCAGTAACTAAGACTTTTTGAAGTGTCCAAAGTGCCCGGAATGTTCAAGGTATTGGCAGTGTTAAAGTTAAGCATTTTCAGAGAGATTGTTGTGCACCTTTGCAAAATTACAAGTATCTGGTCTATATTTATATTTAAAAAAAGTTTGTTGTTATGGTAGAAGGATTTCACGGACCTGCACCACTGGTATTTGATAATAATATTGCTGAGAACTGGCGAATGCTTGAGCAAGAATATGATATTTTCACATAGGCTGCATTTTCTGATAAAGATGCACATACAAGAGCATTTATACTTCTCAGTTTAGCTGGCTCAGAGGCCATTAAGTGGGAATGTTAATTTGTGTATCTACCTGCTGTGTATGCAGGGGAGGGGAGAACTGCCATATTGTGATGCAGGCTGAAATGCATGAGGACCCTGAGTGCTTTAAATGTAAATTTAGAGAAATGTGTAATCCTCAAATAAGTATTACCAATGGAAAGGCATACATTTTACACAATAAGTCAAAAGCCTGGTGAAACTATTACAGCATATATTACTGACTTTAGAAATAAAGTAAAAACATGCAAATTTAGTGATCTGTGAGATGAGCTGATAAAAGAATCCCCAGGATTCACGTATCTCCATGCAAGAATAAGCTTGTTCTTGCACAGAGAGCTTTGTGTCTGTGTAGAGCAGCAGCATGCCTTGCATATTTATGAAGGTGTGCTGCTGAACTCTCTACACAGACATGATTCGTGTGCGAGCACAGGGGGCATGTCCGTGCATTGCATGGACACTAAATAAACCCCCTGTGCTCAGAAAGTGCTGTACGGCACTTCTGAAGCAATACTGGCATAATATTAGAGCTTAGCTCTAATATCAATCCAGTATTTCAGTGTCCACAGACTCTGAAATGCAAAATAGAAGAATTTCAGTGTCCACGGACACTGAAATAAAAAACAGCAGTAGGAAAGCAATACAGGGGGTGTGTCACAGCCTCTGTGACACACCCCCTGTATTGCTAAAGTGCCGTATGGCACTTCTGCAGTCTGTAGAAGTAGGAAATGTGTGCAAATGCACACATAACAGGGGATAAATCCCCCAAGTGTACGCAAGCACAACCCCAGCCCCAGAAATACATAAAGCCCATAGTGAACATGTCATGCATCAACATGAAACATGCACAGAATCTTGAATGTCCTATCACTACAGTATGTCACAGAGTCCCAAGTAGTTGTCACAACACCATAATACACACCCCATAACCTACAGAAAATAATAATAACAACAACAACAACAATAATAATAATAATAACAATAATAATAATATATCTTTGTATATAATGCCCCAAGAGATGTTTAAGTATAGGTAAGTGGGTGTGTACATTACAACGTAAACATTCCATAGGAGTTAAATGAAAATAGATAAGGAAACTGTCCAAGCCATTGTAGTGTAGTGGTTAGAGTTACAGCTTGGTGTACAGGGTTCGAGTCCCAAGACAGGCAATTTATTTTATCACATGAAACTAGTGTTACAATTATTTTAGTAAATGTAAATTATGTAGCAATCATTTTTTGTCAACCAGGGTAGAGCAGCAGTTCCAAAAGTGAGATGTCAGTGTAAAAAGCTGTGATACCCCCATATAAACACATGTGCCCCATACAGTAGAGTCACACAAGAATATAATGTAATGAAAGCACATAGGGAGATGTCATGGAAGGTAAAAGTAAAAGTATACATGTGTATGTAAATATTTAATTTTATATCATACAATGACTGGCCATTAACATACAGAAATGAGTACGCTAACTGGTCAGCCCAAACAGAGTGCATGTTGTAACTCCGAGAGTATGCAAATGGAAAAAGGTCCAGATGCCTGGACTATTTCTATTTGTATATCACCGGTGTGTATTTCCAGTCTGCAGAGATAGCAATGGGGAAATAAAGATCTCCACTGTTTTGAACATATCTCATTATGTTAACGAGTTGAAGAACTCGTATAACATAGTAAGATATCATAAAAAATGAAAAGGAGATATTCCTCTCAACAGAGAAAGGAAGATTTCTGTTGTCTTTTTAATATATCTCACTATATTGTATGAGTTCATCACCTCTTATAACATACCAAGATATGTTAACAAGGTAGTTGAGATCCCCCTATCCCTGTTGCTACCTCTACACAGGACTGATGTAGTGCGTAAGTGTGGGAACACATCCCTTACACATGTGCAGTATATCAGAAATGCCCCAGGATACTGGAAAACTGTGGAAGGGCAGCATGGAAGCATGATGCAATGACATTATTTAAGAACGGTAAGTATTGTTTACTTAAATAATGTCATAGGATAATAGCAAAAACCCACAGCTGGGTGTGGGCAATGTCGGACTTACCCAAAGCTGGCATTGTAAGGTCATGAGGGCATTACCTGTGTGACCAAACCACACCAACTGTGGGTAAATCCAGCATTACCCACACCCAGCTGTAGGTTATTGCTTAAATATAACATTATATGTATGATATGCATAAATGTGCCTTAATCAGTTTGTATCCCTCAGACCTTGTTCTGCACAGCAACAAAATAGTCAACCCTGCCAAGTTTCAAACACAGGCCACTGTCCTCAACAATCACACCAACATACCACTATACCATCTGACCTGCGAGATGTTGTAGTGCTTTAACAAACATGTTGTAGTGCTTTAACAAACATATACTGCATTCAAGTCTTTTAACATGAATAAAAAAAAAGAAACAACAATCTTAAGTGTTGAACCTATGACCCTGAACATTTTAATCAAAAAAATGTACCAGTATACCAGCTAAGCTGTAGAAATTGCTGTTGCTTTTTCAAACATATTATGTTAATAGAGGCATACATCATTAGCTCTGGGGTTGATGTAGTTTTGTATGTTAGGCAAAGATCACCTCTGAGTAGGTGATATGCAATGGAGTAGAGATGGAGTTTTTTGAGATGGTCTGCATATGGCATCTGTTTGAGGCGAGTAATCCTTTTAGTGAGGTATTTCTGTGGCCTTTCCAATTGTTGTATATGTCTTGTGAGACACATGCCAAATGGGGCATTGTACTCTATAATGGGTCTGATGAGGGATGAATAGAGAGGAACAATGACCTCCTTTTTTCTAGAGGAGAACCCTATTGTGATGAGGTGTGCCACTTAGAAAGTTTTCCGGACTACTGTGGTGATGTGGTTATCAAAAGAGAGACTAATGTCCACCTGTGTCCCGAGATCTCTTATCACACTTTCAGTGTTTAGTGAACTACCGCCTATGTGGTAGTTTATGGGTATCCTGTTTTTCCCAAAGGGGATGACAGTGCACTTCTTGGCATTGAGCTTGAGGCCATGACTTTGACACCAAGCATCTGTCTCTATAAGGCCCTTTTGTAGAATGTCTACATCATTAGGTGATTCTACTATGGCTCCCAGTTTTGCAGTCATCTGCAAACTTTGTTAGCCAAAGACCTTCTGTGTTGGCCTGCACTTCAGAGAAGTAGATGCCAAACAGGAGAGGACCCAGGACCGAACCCTGTGGTACTCCACTCATCACTGGTCTGAAGTCAGACTTAGAGTCAGCTACTTTTGCTGTGTGGGTTCTGTCAGTGAGCCAGCTGGTCACCCATCTTGTGACATAGGGATTTATGCCCATTTTAGTGAGTTTATCTATAATTCCAGAGTGGGGATGTTATTGAAAGCCTTGGCGAGGTCAAGATAGGCTGTGTGCACTACCTTGCCCTCATCTACAGCTCTAGTGACTGCTTCAAGGAAGTCAATCAGGTTTAGTAGACATGATCTACCTTTTACAAACCCAAACTGAGTGGGGTCCAGGGTGTGGAGGTTACCTATGTCTTTGTTTATATGTTCCAAGATGATATGTTCCCTGGCCTTGCAGACCAGGCTCTTCAAGCTAATGGGGTGGTAGTTTCTGGGGTCCATTGTGGCACCCCCCTTTGTGGAGTGGGATAACCGTTGCTGTGCGCCATTCAGTAGGCACATAGCCTGAGGTAAGGCTATGATTGAACATGGTACTTAGGTGGGGTGCCAGTCCATTCTGTCGTTCATGCAGTATGCAGTCTGGAATGTTGTCTGGTCCTATGGATGCTGTGTTCTTGGCTTTGGAGATTGTGGTCATTACTTGTTCATCCATGATTACAGGGGCTTTGCACTCTTCCGGTATTAAGATGAGCCCTTTGGAGGGTGAGAGGGGGTAAAGTTAGACTGAACCTATCTGCAAGGATGTTGGCAATATCGGTTGGTTCTGTATATTTAGTGCCATTGTGCTGTAGCTGACAGCAGATCTGAGTGTTGCCATTGAGATTCTTGACATAGCTATAGAATGCTTTGTGGTTGCCTTTGGAATTAGTGGTGATTTTTTTCATAACTGGCTTTGGAGGATTTTATGAGGGATTTCAGCTTCTTGCTGAGGCTGAAACCAAAAAATTGTAGCAAACTGGTGAAAATAAAAACTAAAAACCACAAATTCACCAGTAGGACTAGTATACACAAGTTTTATTTCCAGGTTAAGTGCTTTCATCAAAGTAAAATTGACTTCCTCAGAACAATATACAAACAGTCATGTGGATTTAAATATGTTACAGTGACACAGGAAAGGTGAAAATCCCACCAGTCAGACAAGAATCCCTTGAATTAATTAATACCCTAAAAGGTATACACTATAAACACTAAAAATTCAATAAAATCATTTCTTTAAAGAAGTTACATTTTAAAATTAAACCCTTTCCGCTCTTTCTTTTAAAGCAGGCAAAATAGATATAAAATCATTTAATCCTGGATACAGATTAGCTGCCAAACTAAGCTGCCACATCAGTTCCATTTTGTTTAAAGTGTTTTTCCAATTGCCACCCCTGGGGTTTATTTCTATTATATCTAATATCCCAAACTTGAATCCAGAGAAATTAACACATGTTTTACTATGCCTAAATAAGGCATTGGTTTCTTTTGAATTCTTAATGTCATATAAGTGTTCATATATCCTGGACCTGAGAGCCCTCTCAGTTTTCCCAACATAAAACCCCGGGCAGGAATTACACTTAGCCAAATAAACTATTTTACTAGTGTGATAGTTACCTTTTTTAAAAAACACTGTGTCCTGGTTTGTATTGTCAAGTTTCAAACTAGCAGCTGATAATATAAATCTACACTGTGTACAACAACCACAGGCTTTAGTAAATTCATTCAATTTTGCACTGTTGTTGTTCATATTACCCTCCAAGGTAAGTTTCAAGTTGCAGCCTGCTTTAGTGCAAAAAATAGGCTTTTCACCCCCTGCTTGTAAAATATTAGGGTCACCCCAGAAAATATTCCAGTTTTTGCAAAGAATGTTTCTTATATCATTATAATGTGTACTGTATTGCACCACACACACCTGGGAGAAATTGTAGGTAGAATTCTCTGTTTTTTCATAATTTTTAGTTTTAGAAAGACCTCTACCTAATAAAGGTTGATATTTGGAACCCCACTCTCTCAAAATCTCTTGTAAAATACCCTCCACAAATTCCAGTGGATAGTCTCTTTCCAAAAACAGTGTGTTTAAACCCCCCTTACACCCTTTGATAGCTAGTTTTGAGAATGTGGTTAAACAAGAGCTGTACCAAGTTTGGGCTAACAATAAAAGTTTTTTTTTTCAACTTAAGGTATTGCCTACTGAAAGGCAACAAATGTAGGTATCCATTGCACCTGATAACATCCCTGTCTGCATCCTACATGAACTCATGCATGTGTACCCAGCAGCATTATACACCGTAGTCACAACAAGGCTTGGGACCATCCATACGACATCCACATGGAAGATGACCAATGTCATCCCTCGACACAGACATGAATGAGGAGTACAAGAGTATGAAATTAAGTAGGCCTCATTGGGGGGAATATGACACCTCAGGGCCAGCAGTGCAATACATGCAGATACAGCGCTATATTACAGGGGTATGGTGTGGTTGTGAGTAGTAGCTACTGGTATTCAATGTAGATGTGTAGGTTCTGTACATATGTTTGCCAAATGTATGAGGTCCTGTGATGTGTCTCCCTTGTTATGTCTCCCAGGTTCAATGTTGCATAAGCAAAGGTCAACATTCTCAGCAGCTCAGACAAATATAATCATAGAAGCCATATTTCGCAACCATGCCATAATGTTTGGCAGGAGCCAGCAACATCTGCAGGAGAGGACTGGCCTGTGGGATGACCTTGTCCACAGGGTAAATGATGTTGGTCTGCATGCATGTACATACCAGCAAGTCTGGCATCGTGAAAGTGACATCATATACCATGCCTGGTAAAGGGCTGCTGTGGTGCCAGGGATCACACAGCCACAGGCATGGGCCTGGACTTGCAGCCCCACTGGCACCCACCAGGGAGCTCCACTGGTACCTTTGGGCACTCATCCCAGTACAACAGCAGAGTACAGACACCCCTACATACTGGAAATGGTTGGCACCCAGACAATGGATGAGGAGTGTGCAGGTAAGGCCCTAGTGTAGATTACTAGACTACAGTAGCAGACACCCTTGTAATTGTAGAGTATCTACATACATGTGTCAGGTCAGAATGCAGTTGTGGATGGGGATGTCTAATGCACAGATTTGCACAGATATGGTGAAGGACAGCAAATTGTGTAGTATTGGGGGTTGTACTGTGCATGTGCACACATGGTGCATCCATCCTGTACCAATGCCACTCATAGGTCTGCTGACCATACCCCCCGACTCACACAACTGGGTCTATAGTAGTTAAATGAAAACTATGGCTCTGACTGCCAGCTATGACTGACAGTTGTGTGCATTGTACACTGCATGGCCTTCACATGCCTGAGGTACTGGCAAACCACAACAGTACAACTGCATACTCACCAGCTGCATGCTGCCATCCCACATGCAGAGAGGAAGGACCTAGGTAGTTGTGTGGGGTCTATATTAGTTAAACAAAAACGTAGTGCCGTGTAGTAATTGTCAGTCAAAGTCATATTGCTTTATGTGCATGTTCACCTGTGTTGGGGTCAAGTGCAATGCATCACAGTGGTCATTACAGGTGCCTATCTGATGAGAATGTATCATCCGTGTAGCATAACACATGGTCTGTAAGTGCAAGAAGTCCAGACAGAGAGCAATACAATGGGTGGACAAATGACCTATGGTAGGTCCATGTGTGAAATATTACTGTCATGTAGTGGATATAAACAGTGTACACACCCCTGTTAAGATGCCAGGTGTTTGTGATGTCTATACAAATTGAGACCACAATATGTCAGTACTCATCTTTAAAAAACTGTATTGTGACCTATGACATGAACAATCACCTTTGCCGACAATCAGTCTGTTGGTCACCAAATATGGAGTATACAAACCTCACAATATGCTGGATGCATATGTGTACACACCCTTCAAAGAATGTTATTGCAGCAGCTTGTGATTTACTGAGAGCATACAGTCTGCTTGGGTACACAAAAGCCATCAAGTAAAAGCATTCTGACTAACACCAAATAACAGTCTGCTGTCCAGGTAGGATAACCATGACATATGCTCAGTTGCCAGCTACAGCAACAGCTATGACTTGCAGACATCATACAAAGCAGCAAAGAAATCTCATATTTGAAAGCTATCAGTTAAGAGTGGGGTACAACAACATTACCACAGCAGTGCATACACCAGGGAACACAGTGGAGACAGTTGTCAAAAGGTGGAGTGAATATGGGACAATAGTGCTGTTGACAAGAACCTGATGTCCCTCCAAAAATGACAACACATATCAAGACCTGGCCAGGGAGGTTGCCAGGAAACATACAGCAACACCGAGGGAGTTGCAATAACCCCTTGCTAGTACTGGTGTTCTGTACTACCTGTGAGAACACTCTCCCATATTCTGCATACGTCTGGCCTATGGGGTAGGGTCAGAAGATGGAAGTATATCCACACAACAAAAACAGCCAGAGGTGGATACAAATTACAATACAGCACATCATGTTTCCCAAAGGTAGGTGTGAAAATGTGTTATGGTGTAATGAGTCTAGGGACTGACCTCACAGCCACAATACAAAAAGGTATGTGTGCTGCACAAGCAACATCTCTTATAACCGTAATACCAACATTCCCATGGTGAATCACACTGGTGGCAGCAGCCTGCTGTGGGGCTGCTGTTCCATAGACAGAACAGGGCCTGTAGTCACAGTGGTGGGAATTCTGAACAATTCCTAATAACACCCACTTCTGCCCTAAATTCATCAGACGTTTGCAAGATCATGGAGGATGAGGAGGTGTGTCAGCCTTCAACATGATAATGCAGCATACATCCAAAGCTACCTAAGAATGGCTCCACCTGACCACAAACATGGGTATGGATTTACCCAGCCAGAGCCTAGATCTACACCAGATAAAAAAAAAAACAGTGTGACCTGATGAGGGCTGTGCACATGAGCTGCCCGTCCATTCTGACAGAGTTGAGTGACCGTTGCATGTAAGAGTGGTCAAATAATGTCAAGTCAGGACACAAATTACATGCGTTTGTTTATCGACTGGATTGCACAGGTCATATGTCACAAGGAAGGATCCAAGGAAGCTGGGTGACATATTTGAATGCATTATTGTGGTCTCATCCTCTATATTACAAGAATATGGCATGTTATTAGGGTTGTGTACACTTATCATATCCACTGTAAGCTTACAAGGCTGGTGGTGTAACAAAGATTGTGTGACCATACATTCACTGCTCATTTGCAGATCTGACACTCACATGCATGTCATTAATCAGTGATGTTACTCCTCAGATCATCCCACATATGTCACAGAGAAACACAGGGGTTATGAGAAATAGAGCAGACGTATGAGCCAGACTGCTACACATCCAGTAAGGATATGTAAAGTTGTGAGGTATGTTCTGTAGTACTTCCACTGTGCTATACAGGTGGACAGCAATGATGTTTACATGGCTGCAGTCTGTGCTGGGGAACGTCCATCACACACTAACACTATTCATGTATCCCAGAGCTCTATATTGTCAGTTGCATGTTGTACAACTGGCTGCAATACATGATGTTGACAGCCATGTGTCATGCATGCCACCATGTGGGTAATGTGTGGGTTGTATAACAGATTTATGCCACCTCACCTGTAACTGTGCGTGTGTGTGTGTGTGTGTGTGTGTGTGTGTGTGTGTGTGTGTGTGTGTGTGTGTGTGTGTATGTGTACCAGCCAACATCAAAGTGCAGGTATTAATGTACATATGTTGTCTTCCTCTCACAGGTGGCAATGGGGTCTGGGTTTCCCCCTTTTCAAACAATATCAGTATCTCTGCAGACTCTGCCAATGATGATAGGAATACTGAGGTACAGGTGGGGTTATCAGGGGCTGAATCTGTGCCATTAGTTGGCATCCCACCCTTGTGCATACCATCACTGCACACAGTGACAATGCCCATACATACCCCGTCACCAGTGGCCACAGATTATCGACAGCAAGCAGGTGGTGGCATTAAACAGGCTAGTGTGGTGAGTATGGCAGGTGTGAGAGTAGATATTGGCCATAGCCAGAGTACAGGCAAAGTCCCACACAAGCGGATGGACAGGGGTGCTTGCAGCAGGAATGCTGCTTATTGGGCCACTGTTGCAAGTGCCACAGAAGGAGTCATCAGATGCATGTTCCAGGCTGTCATAGATGCACAGCCACACAGTGAACACCACAACACACACATACTCAGGGAGGTGGATGCAACTCTCCCTGATGTATGTGGTGACATACATGACCTTCTTGGATCCACACGTTAAAATACTGAGGACTGGATCCAACCACAAACTAATCACTTTGGGAATCAACATCCCTCCCATGTCCCCCCCTGCAAAGGTAACCACATGACAAACACCTCCAAAGCTAATCTTGGGATCCTTAAAACAGAGGTGGCTAAGTTCACGGCACCCATGCAAATGGAGAATAGTTGCATGACGACCAGATCATACACCAATGCACTGTATGAACACATACACATATGCATGGATTTTGCCATGACCAATAGAACCAAGATTCTGTCCTCCAAAACAAGAAGCCAATATGGTGGTCCCCTGCCATACACAACCTCAACAACAGAGCAAATAAACTGATACAGAAAAAGGTGAAGTTCCAAGACTGGAACAACTCCCTTATTGGTCTCAGCAAAAGGTTGAGATCACTCATCAAATCCTCCAAAGCTAGCTATGAAAGCAGAATTGCAGCAGGTAGGAAAGACAAACACAAGGCCTTCAACAGTTATGTAAATAATCTCCATGCAAATACCCAGATGTGCTCTGAGCTAGTGCACAATGGTATCTCCTATACTGAGCTAACAGATATTGCCAATATACTGGCCAACAGATTCAGTGCCAACTTTACCCCCCCAAAGGACCAATCACAATACCCAGTAGATTGCCAGGCACCATTATGACTGCTGCACAGGTTAAATCAGCACTGTTTAAGGCCAAGAATATAGCTTCTATGGGACCTGACAATATCCCTGGCTGTGTTCTACATGAACTACAGAGTGAAATGGCACCTCACCTGTGTGCCTTATTCAATTACAGCCTCACCTCAGGCTTTGTCCCAAATGAATGGTGCACTGTTACAGTCATCCCTCTCCACAAAGCAGTAGTGACTACAGACCCCAGGAACTATCACCCCATTAGCCTGATGAGTCTGATATGCAAAGCTATGGAACATATCATCACGGACCTCATAAACAAGGATGAAGCGAATCTCCAAAGTCTGGATCCTACACAGTTTGGTTTTGTGAAGAGTAGATCATGCCTGTTCAACTTGGTTGACTTCTTTGAGTCAGTCACCAGAGCTGTGGAAGAAGGCAAGGTGGTTCATACAGCCTACCTTGATTTGGCTCAGGAATCATAGAAAAACTCATTAAGCTAGGCATCAACCCCTATACCACTAAGTGGGTTGCAAACTGGCTGACAGATTGAACCCACAGTGTGAAAGTAGCTGACTCCAACTCAGACTGCTGGGTCCTCTCCTGGTTGGAATCTACTTCTCTGAAATCCAGGCCAACATGAGGAGACTGTGGCTGACAAAGTTCACAGACAATTGCAAGTTGGTAGTGAAAAATTATATTGAGCTGCTTAGTGTGATGGATTTGAAGTCTTCTTAAGACACTCAGTCTTGCTGTCTGGATTCTACTGAAATCAAAGTCTGGTTATATTTGCATTCACAGTCTGTTGCATACAGAAACTTGCAGAATATACACTGATGAGAGAATATACTTTGCAGCATCAACTTTAGAGCAGTAGCAAATAACTTTTTATAATAAACCAAACGGACTAACATTGCAGCTTAAAGTACTGTTCCACTTTACTTCTAATATAGTACAGATGATGTGAGAGATATAACATTTACCTCAAGACAAATGTGTCTCTACCAGTACCCCTAACATAACTGGATTCATACAGATCTTTATATACAATTTTAGTCATGCAGATACATATACATTTCCTCTTGGTATTCTATTTTTGAGAATTGCTCATCCTGCAGAAACAATACTAATTGTTGCAGATGCTGACGCAAACTGCTGACTTAATGATATTATTTTTCAGCTTTTCTGACAGTGTGAACATCCTGTTTGTTGTCTTTAGTATTCTGTTTGCATCTTTGGATAAGAACATCTATTCTTGTGCCAAATGCAGAAAAAGGAAACACATTGTAACAGTGTCATAAACATGTCCTGTTGTTTAAGGAAACATATTGTGTCCGTTCTTTTTATATGCAGAAAAACATGTCAGTGTTCTTTAAAAGCAGATTTTGCATTTTTGCTCTTGCATATATCCTGTTTTTAAGTCTGTAAGGGAAAAATGTCCATTAAGCAGATTCCTTATTTTCCAAGCCATGGTCATTTAGTATGAATGCTAATCACATATTACTAAACTCTGTTTCTGCATTTAAGCAAGCTTTATTTTATACCTTATTTATGTTACATATTTGTAACAGAATTACTTTCAACCTTTTATTCACTGTTAAATACACTCTAACAATTCCCTCTTTTTATTTTAATGTACTCAAAACACTTTATACTTTGATACAACAAATCAAAATGCAATTTTACATAGTCAGTACAATGATATAAAAGTATTACTACCAAAACTGAATGTATTTAACCATTTTTCTTTTGCAGACCATTCTGTGAAAATATTTAATCAATTATGATTTTTGTCTGCTTTAATATTATTTTTTTAACTTGATCAATTTATTCTTTTGCAATCACAGAATTTAATTTATGACTTAGAACTGTTCCATTAACTCTTTGCAACTGCTGAATTAACTATAAGAGACAAGAACCATGTGCTACTGCAAGCATTTATACACTACTAAAAATATACAGTTTCAATGTAATTGTAACCATAACATTGTGGTCATGTCTTTGAACTGCTCATTAACATCTTGGTAAAATACTGAACTGGGCTTAGATAATAAATATTTGAATGCAATCATTTCAGTATATTTAATACTTGAGGATTTAACAAAACATGATTTATACACTAGAAAATGCTATGTACATATTAGTCCATTAGCTATATGAGTACAATATTTTACTATAATTTTCTTTTAACTGGGGTAAAACCAGTGATATTACAACTTGACAAATTAGTTTTGAACTTATTACAATGTATCCTGCACAGTATGTATTTACACAGACTGTTTGCTATTTGTACCCTGGACCAGTTTTTTTTTTTCTTTAAATATTGTTTTTCACACATATTCATTACTAGACATTAATTTCATTTGTACTGAATTCTTCTGCATTTGTACATACAAAGACTATCATTTGTACTGAATTCTGCATTTGTACATACAAAGACTATGGGCCAGATTCAGGAAGGCTTAAGAGTAGTGTAAGCCTCCATGTAAGCCTCCTGATTCAGGAACAGCCCAAATCTCCGTGTAAGAGACAGCTAACACGTCTCTTACACGGACTGGGCGATAAATGCTCAATACCTCATTTGCAGCTCAAAGATATGCAAATGAGGTATCTGAGTGATCCACGAAGCAGAAACCAGTCCATGTAACGGACGTGTTAGCTGCAGAAATGTACTCAGCTGACAACTGAGTACATTTCTGCAAAATTAAAAATGGAGCTATGTCAGCTCCAAATAAAGGGTGCATATGTTTCATTAAGCATGCCAATGGCCAAATATGTGGCCATTGGCATGAAAAAGGGTTGCAAAAATAAGTTATATAACTTTTTTTTTTTCCACGGGATTTTTGTGTTTAACTGCAGCGCACCCACGCATAAGCGGGTGCGCTACCTAAAACTAAAAACCGAAGCTTATAAGCCCACAATTGTGGGATTTATGTAGTACATTGAATGTCAATGGAGGGACTTGCAGACCAAAAACAATATGGCCTCCGTGTAGTGGTTGTCAAGGGGGGGAAGCTCCGTGTAAGACATGTAACTAGTCATTACTAGGCAATCATATGTAAATGAGGGTTACAATACTGAATCACACTGCCACATAGGTAATGAGCACTTTCTGAGTAGTGTAAGAGTTAGAGACGGGGGAGGAACAGAGTAAGAGGTAGGTGACATCATGGGGGGGAATGATAGCAATAAATGTACCAGATTGGAGGGCAATGTAAGGTAACGGATGACAGACAGACATCAGGGAGGGAGGTGTGTCCCAACAGAACACTAGGAAAGTCAAGAAATTGAGGGTATACGCTATCCCTACACTCAAAGTTTCTTGAAATACGTGCATCGGCGGGTGCGAGCGCGTGTAAGGCAGGTTCAACATGTGGGAGCGTGTTGCAAACTGTTTACAACGGCTTGGCGGGCATGCGTGTGGAAGGCAGTGTCTTGGCGCGTTTTAGCATGAAGCAGCCTAGTTCACACCATGCAAGGATGTGTGTGTGCGTGTAACACCGTGTAGGGATGTGTGCACGTGTTTAAGTGACTGTGAGCGTGTTTAAGCTGGTGTGCACATTGCTCCCCTGCAGGAAACAGAAAGGAAACAGAAACATCTAAAATCCAGGGAAACTGCCAGAAGATACTACTGGAGTTAATTGGTGGAAACAATTAGAAGCAGGCAATTACACAGGCAGACTAGAAGCCCAACCCAGCACTTAAAACACTGCAAAGAGCAGTGCAGGCTGTTTCTCACAACAGATACTGCCAGAAACTAAGCTATCAGAATTGAAAACTGAAAAAAGCTGAACTCAGAGCAGAAATGCTAGGGGCTGCCATAGCTATTATAATCAGGCATAGGCGAATTGCTGAGGGTGGTGACAATGCAGATGCTGACAGACAAACCAGAGTGAGGAGAAGGAGAAGAGTATACAGGCCCAGGGTCACCTACTATGGGTTACATGAGCTGGAGATAGTAGAGCGCTATAGAGTGGACAGAGAGCTCCTGCAGCAGATTGTTGAGCTGTGCAGGCCACGCCTCACACACAGAATCAACAGAGGGGAACCCATCCCAGTGGAAACCAAGGTATGTGTTGGCCTAAGAATACTAGCAACAGGTACCTTCCAGAGACCAACTGGCGATATGATGGGGATATCACAGGCATCAGCCTCCAGGGTACTACACCAGTTCCTGGATGCCATGTCAGCACATGTCGGTGATCATGTATATTTCCCCAATGCCCGTGAGGTATTGGCCAGCAATATGCGTCTCTTCCAGCAAATAGCGGAATACCCTGAGGTACTGGGTGCTATAGACTGCACGCACATACGCATCAAAGCACCAGCAGGAGAGCGGGGTAGAGCCTACATTAACCGCAAGGGATACCCCTCCATCAACTGCCAGGTCATGTGTGATGCCCAGGGCATAATAATGAATGTGTGTGCTGGCTGCCCTGGGAGATACCACGATTCCCATATCTGGCATCTGACGCAGCTGTACCAATCATTTGCCAGTGGGGACTTCCCACACGGACACCTAGTGGGGGATGCAGGTTATGCACTTGAGCCGTGGCTGATGACACCCATCGGAAATGCACACACACCTGAACAGGAACGCCATAATGAGGCACACGCACAAACACATAATATCATAGAGCGTGTGTTTGGGCTGCTCAAGTCACGGTTCCGGTGTCTGGACACATCTGGTGGAGCCTTGCAGTACACACCAACTACATTTACCCAAATGATCATGATATGTGCTATGCTACATAATATGATCCTGCAGAAACAGCTGCAGCAGGACCAGCACAGGGCTGGGCCAAACATCCCCCCACCATTGCCAAGGCCACCACAGGCAGGGGGTGACTCGGAGGAGGAACAACCTGACCTTGTCCCAGTAGGCAGAAGCAGGCGTGCCCAGTATGCCCTGGCCTTGGCAAAGAGGCAACACATAGCACATACGCTTGATCAGTAGGAACACTGGGACTGATACCCGCTCTGACTCACTCATACAGTAACAGGGATGCCTAACATGACACAACCTGCTGCCAAACATGTACAGGGAGTGTAGTATGTGTATCCGACAGAGGTGGCCCTGCAGCACCACCTGAGGCATGAATGCCATGTGTTAAGTAATGTAATATCATGTACCACATGCACACCTGAGGACCCCAACTAACATCCACCCTCAAGAATCATAAACCACAAAAACACATACCCACCTCATGGGTACCACAAGGGATAGGAACCTAGATGTAATGCTACCCATTGCCAGAAGTATAAACATCAAGATGTGTGCAGTGTAAACACACACAGTATAGAGAATGTAGATATCAGTGCTGTAATAGAAAACAGGGTCAAAGCCCATATCAGCACCCTGACACTACCAGGTCACACGTCATACAGTGATGTACATGTGCAAAAACATGGAACAAGATACAAAATGAGGGTGACTAGCAATAAAGAGCATGGATAACCACACACCCATGTTTGTACCACAACAAGAAGCAACATGGAATAGCCATGGTCAAAAAACAATGGCTAAAACTCACTACTACTATATAGCTTGCTGCAGACCACTGTCCTAATAGCAGGAACTGCCCCAGGCCTATGTGCATAGGTTCATAGGTTCATACTAGGCTATCTGCCCTAGGGCATTAATAAGCCTAGCCCAGAGTTTTGTGGCTTCTGCCACCCTTCAAGTTGATGGATAATATGCCCATTATTTTGCTGTGCCTCTGTCAAGCAGTGATACTGAGGTTATCCCTGGGGTATACCTGCAATCTCCCATCCATTGGTCAAGATCTCACTTGAACAAAGCCAGTGAGGTGCTCAGCCTCACATGTACCAGGATGTTGTTCCACAGCATAGGGACTCTCTGGGTGATGAATCTGTCCCTCCAGTACATCCTATTAATATCTGTGTTGAGGTTTAGGTCTCCTGCCCTTGTAGTTCTGATGGATGTAGAGGTCTTGAGGTGAAGCATGTTCAATAATTCTGGGTTGGACATAGCCTTGTATGTCAGGCACAGGTCACCTCTGAGCAGACGTTAAGTGACTGAATACAGCTGGAATCCCTTCAGTCGGGCAGCATAAGAAATATGTTTGAGACCCTTTCACCTCCTGTTGAGGAATTTGTGGGCCCATCCAATTGCCGCAGGTGTTGGGTCGGATACATTCTGAATGGGGCATTGTATGCAATCATTGGTCTGATGAGTGATGAGTACAGGGGAACAATGACCTCCCTTGATCTAGATGTGAATCCCTGCATGATGAGGTGGCCAATGTAGAAGGCCTTCCAAACTACCCTGGCAATGTGAGTGTCAAACAAAAGGTTACTGTCAACCTGGGTGCCCAGGTCCCTGATAACCTCCACTGTGCTTAGAGGATTGCCACCTAGATGGGAAGTAGTGGTAACCTTGTTCTTCCTGAAGGGTATGGCTATGCATTGTTTAGTGTTTAATGTATGGTCATGGCTGTGGCACCAGTTATCCGTGTCTATGAGACCCTTCTGAAGGATGTCTGTGTCAGATGGGTTTCCAACTATGCTTCCCAGTTTGCAGTCATCGTCAAACTTTGTCAGCCATAATCCTCCTGTGTTTGCTCGTACTTCTGAAAAGTAGATGCTGAACAAATGTGGGCCCAGGACTGAGCCTGTGGGACACCACCTGTGACAGCTCTGGAGTGTGACATGGCACCAGCAACTTCGACCCTGTGTGTTCCGTCACTTAGCTAGTTTGCAACCCATGCTGTGATGTATGGGTTCACAATTAAGCTGGTGATGTTTTCAATGATACCTGAGTGGGGTATTGTGTCGAAAGCCTTTGCCAGGTCAAGGTAGGCTGTGTGGACTGCCCTGCCCACGTCAATGGCCTGGGTGACTGTTTTGAAAAAGTCAACCAAGTTTAAAAGGCATGATCTGCCCTTGACAAAGCCAAACTGGATTGTATCCAATGTCTGAAAGTCCCCTATGTCTTCATTTATAATTCCCATTATGATCCTCTCCATAGCTTAGCAGAACAGGCCTGTCAAGCTGATGGGATGGTAGTTTCCGGGGTTGGTGGAGGCACCTCCTTTGTGAAGTGGGTCCACCATTGCCGTATGCCACTCCTTGGGCACATATCCTGAGGTGAGGCTAAGATTAAACAGCTGCCCTAACTGCGGGTGTAATTACTCATTGAGTTCATGGAGCACACAACTGGGGACACCATCTGGTCCCATGGATAAAGTGTTTTCTGCCTTGGATAGAGCAGTTCCCACCCCAGCATTGGAGATGTTTGGGGGGCTACAATCCTCTGGTGTAGATACCCTCCAGTTGGGGAGGGGGGAGAATCTGCAATGAACCTGGCAGCCAGTATGTTGGCAATGTCTGTAGGTGCAGTGATAACTACATCATTCAACTAATTCTGAGCATATCTGGGAGTTCCCTCCCAGGTTTCAAACAGGCAAAAAAGGCCTCATGATTGTCCCTTGAGTCCTGAGTGGGTTTACTCTCAAAACTTGCCTCTGATGATTGTATGGGGGAACCCAGTGTTTTACTCACAATGAGCAGGGGTGCCTTCCCTCCTACGGATTATGCTCTATCTTGTAGTAGCTCCTTCCTTGTGTTGTAGAGCTTGTTTATGGCTAGGGTCCACCAGACTGGATGCTTGCCTGTGGTACAAAGAGTCTTTGTTTTGTTTGGGATTGCCTGATCCATGCAGTCCTGGAGGTGCTGGTAGAAGGCATTTGTAAGTGATACAGTGGCTTGGGTAATGGTGTCCGCTGGCTTGGGGGCCTTGAAAGAGACCACACCAGTCCTTAGAAATGTGAAGTCGGCATTTGAGAAGGTCTTCACTGTTTGTTTTTCCATCTGGGGTGTGGGTGGGATGTGGACTCCCACTGAGAGTAGTCCATGATCTGATCTCACCAATGATGGGTATACTGCTGGTGTTGAACAGTGTGACCCCATGTTCATGATGATGAGTTCTAGTATGTTGCCTCCACTTGAGAGGATTGGGACCAGTTGTTCCATGGCATTTCAGTGTATGAACTCATGGAACCTTTGTGTTAGAGTGTTGTGGCATGATTAGTGATCCCAGTCTATATGTGGATAGTTGGAATCACCCAGTAGGATGGTGTTTGGAGATACATTTATCCCCTTCAGTGTTTGCAGGATAGCTGTGTGAGGTACCTGAGTTTGAGAGGGTGGCATGTAACATGCTACAAACTGCAGAGCAGTCTTGCCTACGGTCACTGGCACCTGGATGGTCTCTGATGCATCGTGTGTTGCCACCAACAATGAGGTGAGGGTGTCCTTGATGAATATGGACACCCACCATCCTTCTTGGTGTTGTCCGGATGCTGGTGCCGGAATGCATGATATGAGGTAACACCCGATAGTGCCGGGGTGCTGTCAGAAGCTGTGAACCAGGTTTCAGGCACAGCACAGACATCAATGTGCTACATACTGAGAAGGGCATGGAGTGTGTGCAGCTTGAGGTTGAGACCTCTGGCATTGAGCAGCAGTACCCTTAGTGTCCTTCCTTTACTGTGTTCTAGGATGGTAGGTGTAGTATCTGAATCTTGCATAAAAAAGGCACAATGGGGGTGGCAAGAGCATCATCCAAAATCCGGAAGCCCAGGGGTGACAGGTGCAAGCCGTCCCTTGCAAATCACCGTGGCCTGTCCAGCATGTCGTCCCAGGCAGACAGACATTGGACCCCTTTGAATGACACCATAGTCTAAGCAAAATAATACAGCTGATCATCTTGTCTCTGTTTATGTGGCATCATACTTGGTGAAGGTAGGATACTGCTGAAGGTCAGGGTCATACCTGCCTGGCCTACATAATCAGAGGGATCCTCTATGTCTCTTTCCATGTAGTCCAGGGAGGTACATCTCAGGTCGTTCACACCAGCATGGATAATGACTGGGTCAGACCTGTACTTGCAGTTGAGTGACCTGAGTGCTTGCATTATGTGGTGGATTCCAGTGCCCGATAGGCAGCTTACTGTGACCTCCTCTGTACCCGATCTGGTGAGCGGGACGTCAGTGTGTCTGACTATGGAGTAACCATAGACAAGTGTGTCTGGCATTGTTTTTGGCCTTAAGGGCTGTGACTGTTTGGCACACCGACTCTGTGGTCAATGTGTTGCATGTGCTGTGCCCTGTGGAGGCAGTTGTGTGAGTGTCTGCTGTGGCGGCCACTGCCATTCCGGTAGAATCCTGATCAGAGCCTCCGAGAGTGTCTCTGTGTGTCTATGTGTATGATCTTAAGTTGTGATAGTGCCATGTGAGACTGGATTTGTGATGTGTGTGTGTGGTTACCTTCACCTTCTCTCGGGTCTTGCTAGTCCTATGTTGAGAGAGCTCAGCCTCCACTTTGGCTATATAGTTGCATCTCTCACATGTATGTGTGTTTTATGGCAGAAGGAGAGGGTTGTCAGTGTACATGAGGCAAGTGTAACATTGCCTCAATATTCCCAGGTTCACCAGCTGAGCAGGAGAGGACACTAGCAACTGATCTCTAGACATGCTAGAAGGAATAGACAAAACAATGTTGGAATACAGGAGATATCAAGCCCGCAAACCACATCATACTGTTTGATTGACAATAGCTACACATACACCGGTGTTTCATAGTGTCATAGTCTACTACTAGCCTATCTGCCCTAGTGCATGTATAAGCCTAGCCATAGTGATGTGGCTATTGCCACCCTTTATACTGGTAATAAGTGTACAGAATAGATTCTGATGATTGTGCCTCTGACTTAGTAGTGACACAGTATGACCCCTTACGTAATTGAATAACATGACTGTGCCTCTGTCTAGTCTGTGCCTCCGTCTCAAATGCAGTTGTCCAGATGTCTCCTGAAGAGAGTCAGTGAGGGACTCTGTCAAACATGGACTGGGATACTCTGCTAGAGTGTGAGATGCCTCTGAGTTATGACTCTGTCCCTCCAGCATGTCCTATACATGTATGTGCTGAGGTTCAAATCCTCAGCTCTCATGGCTTTGGTGGATTTGGATTGCTTGCAGTGGAGCATGTCCACCAAATCCTGATTGGACATGGTCTTGTATGTCAGGCATAGGACACCTGTACGTATGCGGTATGACACTGAAAAAAGCTGGATTTCCTCTATTCTGGAAGCATCTGACATGTGTTGAAGAACCCTGATCTTCATGGTAGGTACCTTTGGGGTGTCTCCAGCTGTTGCAATTGCTGGGTGAGGTACATACCATACGGGGCTTTGTATTCAATCATGGACCTGATAAGGGAGAAGGATAGTGGAACAATGACCTCCTATGATCTTGATGGAAAACCCTCCATGATAAGGTGGGCAAGATAGAAAGTCTTCCTAACCACTTTGGCAACAGGGTGTCAAAGAGATGTCACTATCTACATGTGTCCCCAGGTGTCTGATTTGTTGTCTGTGCTCAGTGGGTTGCTGTCTATGTATTGATCTGTGGGTACTTTGTTCCTCCCAAAGGGGATGAATACACATCAGTTGCATTCAGTTTCAGGCCATGTGTCTGGCACCAGCTATCTGCCTTTGTGACGGCATTCTGTAGTATTTGTGTGCGGCTGATGTATTCACTATGGTGCCTAGGTTGCAGTCATCTGCAAACTTTGTCAGCCACAACCCCCCTATGTTTGCTTTCACATCTGAAAAGTAAATACCAATTAAGGGGTCCCAGGACACATCCTTGTGGGACACTACCTGTGACTGGCTTGAATCTGACAAGGCACCTGCAATGTTGACTTTATGGGTTCTGTTTCTTAGCCATTTTGCAACCTATCCTGTGACATATGCCGTTATATGTCAGCTGTTGAGCTTGGCTATGATGCCTGAGTGTGGTATTGTGTCACAGGCCTTAGCCAAGTGCAGGTAGGCTGTGTGGACTGCGTAGCCCTCATCGATGGCCCTACTGACAGTTTCATAGTAGTCAACTAGGTGCAAAAGGCAGGATCTGCCCTGTACAAAGCTGAGCTAGGTGGGAACAAGGGTCCGTAGGTCAGTAATGTGTCTGTGTAAGAGCTCCATAATGACTCTACCCATATCTTTGCAGACAAGGCTGGTTAAGCTTGTGTGGTGGTAGTTGCCATGGTCTGTGGAGGCATCTCCTCTGTGGAGTGGGACCACTGTTGCCGTACGCCACTGTTCAGGTACATATCCTGTAGCAAGACTAAGGTTAAATAGCAGTTGTATCAACGGGTCCAGCCCCTTCAGGAGTTCACATAGCATGCAACTGGAGATACCAGCAGGTCCCATGGATGCTGTGTACTTGTCTTTGCTGAGTGTGGCTCTCACATGGACATCCAAGATTACAGTGAGGTTACATATAGCAGTGATAACTATCTTCTTTTGGGGGTGAGGGAGGGGGTAAATCGCACTGAAGCTGTCCGCCGGAATGTTGCCAATATCTGTCAGGTCACTGGAATATATGTTGTTGTGTACCAACTCTGAGCATATCCGAGGGTTCACAACCAGGTGTCTGACATAACTGAAGAAATCAGTGTGGTTACCTTCATTGTCTTTGGTGATTTATGTCCCCAAGTTGACCTTGCATGTCTTTATGAGATAATGTAGCTTTCTACTAGTGCTGATCACAGCTGTCTTCCCTTTTGGAGATGTAGCTCTGTCTTGCATTAGTAACCGTCATCTGTCATACAGTCTGTTTATGGCTGGGGTCCAACAGACAGGACACTTTCCCTTTGCGGAGATGGTCCTGTTTTTATTTGTGATTGCATGGTCCATGCTGTCTGACATCTAGCTAAGGGGAGGTCATTGTGGTTCTGCAGTTATCTTTCATCAGCATTAGAAATGACCACAACAACCCCTGTGGGGTGTACCTCATGCAGACACATCCAGCACCTGTAAAGTCCACAACAGTACCTCACCAGGAGTATGACAGAGCTGGAACACATGTAATGTGTAGTCTGATTACACAGAGTGCAGCTCCACACACTGCCATGCTGTCCACCCAGATGCAAGCTGTGCCTGATGTAGAAAACCATGTCCAAGCTGGAATCAATGCACATGCTGCACCTTGTACAATCTGAATGGCAGGGAGCTATGCACATGAGGGACCTGAACCCCAGCACTGACATATATAGGACAGGCTGTACTGCATTATCCAAAACACAGAAGCCACCGCCACACATGAGTAAACTACCAGTACAGGTTGTCCGTAGAGACACTCGTTGAGTCCCCTCAACAGGAATCCTAATGAGTGCATGGGAGATGGGAGGTTTACCCTGGGTATCAATGTTATGTCACAGGTAGACAGAGGCACAGTATACTAAACAAGACATATGTCATGGCAAACATCACTTACAATGTGTTGATGGACAAACACACTCTCTGACTAGCATTAGAAATGGCCTAGGGCACATCGGTAGTGTTCGCCAATGTACACCCATGTTGTGGAATACACTACCGATGTTGGATGAGGCTGTTGTAAGTAGTTCACATCTGAACATAATACAACATGGTCAGATAGATTCATAGGTATATAGGTTTATACTAGGCTATCTTCCCTAAGGCAGGTATAAGCCTAGCACAGAGTTCATTGGCATACACCACCCCTTATATGGAAACAGTACTGTGCCCATTATTGTGTCATGCCTCTCTCCAACAGTGACACCGTGACGATCCCCGGGTTAAACGTATGACCTTCCATCCACAGGTCAAGATACCTCTTGAACACAGCCAGCAAGGTGCTCTGCCTCACATGGACCGGGATTGTATTACACAGCATAGGGAGTCTCTGTGTGATAACTTCATCCCTCCAACATGTCCAACATACAACCCTGCTAAGGTGTAAGTCACCTGCACTAGTGGTTCAGGTGGATCTGCCAATTCTGAGGTGGAGCATGTCCATTAATCCCTGTTTGGACATGGCCTCGCATGTCAGGCACATGTCACCTCTAAGCAGACGGTATGTGAGTGAATAGAGTGGGAGTGTGTTCAATCTGGCAGCATATGACAGCTGTTGGGGTTCCTTGATCCTTTAGGTGGGGGACATTCAGGGTGTCTGCAATTGCTGCAGATGTTGGGTGACATACAGCCAGAATAGGGCATTTGACTCGATCACCGGTCTGATAAGTGAAGAGTACAGGAACAATGACCCACTAGATCTGGATGTGAATCCCATCCTGAGCAGGTGGGCAATGTAGAAGGTCTTTCTAGCCACTTTAGCAATGTGAGTCTCAGAAGAACGGCGACTGTCAACCTGGGTCCCCAGGTCCATGATAACCTCCTCTGTGCTTAGAGGATTGCCACCTATATGGTAGCTTGGGGTCACCTTGCTTTTCCTGAAGGGTATGTCTACACATGTTGTGCACTTTGACTTCAGGCCATGGCCCTGGCACCAGCTATCAGTTACTGTGAGTCCCTTCTGAAGGATATCCGTGTGTGATGCACTGTCCACCATGGTGCCCAGTGTGCAGTCATCTGCAAACATTGTCAGCCAAAGTCCTCCCATGTTGGCATGTACTTCTGGGAAGTACATGACAAACAATGGGGGACAAGGACTGAGCCCTGTGTGACACCACCTGTGACCAGCCTGGAGTCTAACATAGTGCCAGCAACTCTAACCCTGTGGGTCCCGTCCTTAAGCCAGTTTGCAACCCATCTTGTGACATATGGGTTTACATTTCAGTTGTTAGGGTTTTCCACAATACCTGAGTGGGGTATTGTGTTGAAAGTGTTTGCAAGGCCAAGGTAGGCTGTATGGACTGCCTTTCCCCAACAATGGCCTAAGTGACCAATTTGAAGATGTCAACCCAGTACAAAAGGCATGATCTGCCCCTGACCAAGCCAAAATGGGATGGGTACAATGTCTGCATGTCCCCTATATCTTTGTTTATGAGCTCAATTATGATCCTCTCCATAGATTTGCAGACTACACTTGTTAAGCTTATGGGGCAGTAATTACCAGGGTCTGTAGAGGCACTACCTTTGTGCAGATGTGCACAACTGGACCCTAACCAGGCTGTTGTGCACACTATGTAAATGTAAAGCGGTGATAGGACTAAAGCCCAGGATACTGACCACCACAGTGAAAGTACTGAAACACTACACTATATAGTGCTACAGTGTTAGGTCAGTATGAACGGATGTTGACAATTGTGTGCAAAGTATCCCATGCAAAACCTGCAGGCACAGTATACTCCCTGTTTTGTTCACACAAAAAGCATTCGGACAGTAACTACACAACATGGCACAGAACACACAACCATAAACTGGAGGTATTTGTTGAAGGTCACACTCATCCACAAATGTGATGGGCTGCAGAGTTCAACATATGTAAAGCCCACACTGGGCATGCTCACACACTTAGATAAATGAGACATCTTTCACACAACATGCCATGGGAAGGCTGAACTGGGCATGCTCACACACTTAGTCCAAATGTTACTCCTAGTATGTGAAAACACACCAGAGGATGCTCATTCTCCTTTCTAGACACTGATCATGTAAGCACCCTATAAGTATATCGGAGAAAAGGAATCTCTCAGTAATCTGAATAGCGCGCTCTGTTAATGCGTCCGTCTATAGTGTCATAACATAGTTAGGTAGGGGTTTGAATCCAGCAGGTGGCAAGTGTGTGTGAAGGGGGGTAAGTGTGTGTGTAAGTGTGTATGAAAGAAGCATCCCTTTTGGCAACTGGGAAAACACACCACAGGATGATCATTCCAATTTCTAAACTCTGATGATGTCAGCACCCTATAAGTATATCAGGGGAAAAGAAACCTCCCAGTAATGCGAATAGCGCGCTGCGCTAATGCGTCCGTCTCTAGTATCATAACATAGTTAGGCAGGGGTTTGAATCCAGCAGGTGGTAAGTGTGTGTGAAGGGGGGTAAGTGTGTGTGTGTAAGTATGTATGAAAGAAACTTCCCTTTTGGCAACTGGGAAAACACACCACAGGATGATCATTCCACTTTCTAAACTCTGATGATGTCAGCACCCTATAAGTATATCAGGGGAAAGGAAACCTCCCAGTAATGTGAATAGCGCGCTGCGCTAATGCGTCCGTCTCTAGTGTCATAACCTAGTTAGGTAGGGGTTTGAATCCAGCAGGTGGCAAGTGTGTGTGAAGGGGGGTAAGTGTGTGTGTATGAAAGAAACATCCCTTTTGGCAACTGGGAAAACACACCACAGGATGCACATATCCCTTTCTAAATGATATCACAATTATGTATGGCTTTTGATTACAGACATGCCACGTGTGTTTTGCACACACAGAATGCCCATGTGTGTGGGTTGTCACTCACAATAATGCAAGACATTGATTAAACCAGTTATGGCAATGCACACATGATGTATGTGTGTACCAAATACACATATGTACCTGTGACCTTCAATAGTTACCATGTGTGATGCCTGCCACATGTGAATACATGGTATTTGCACAGAGTAACATTATGACCGTGGTCTTCTGTGCAGGTGCAGCATGTGGGATGTGTACATACAGTGTGAGATGTAGATGCTATCAGCCTAGTAGTGAGGGATGCACACCTGGTCTGGGGCATATAGTCTACATGTTGTTGATGTACAGGAGCTGCATGTTTTCACCTGTTGTGGGAGTGGTAAGACAGTATCCAATAGCAATGCAGTGACTGCATGCTAAGAACCATTCAGCTAGGGTTTTGTAGATACACGAAGTCATTAGCATTCAGTAATTTGTCAGAATCCCTGGTGAGGGTCTGATGCCAACCAAGGTCAGGGGTCTACCAGCCTGTGTCACTTGCTCAGTGATCCCTTCCATGTTCCCTATCATGTATCCCAGTGAGGGACATCCCACATCAGCTGTGGTGGCATTGACAATGACTGAGTCATATGTGTCCATGCATCTGACTGACTTGTATGTTTGTGTTATGTGGTGAACCATAGTGCCCCATGAGCATATCACTGTGACCTACACCTTTTCCAGCCTGGTGAGCATTGTCTCACTGTACTGGACAATAAAAGTACCTAACACAACTGCAGTAGTGTTGTATAGCTGTACAGACTGTGCTTGTTTGACACACAGGATTTGTGTGCTATGTGTTATGCGTGCTGTGTGCAGGCCTAATGTATGCCTGTGTGCCAGCTGCAGAGATGTCTGCCAGTCATGCAGGATGCTATCCTTAGGCGTCACAACTGACCTGTTGTGCTTCCATGCTTGTATTGCTGTCCGTGTAGGTCCACATCAGATTGGTATTGCTGTCACTGTAGTATTTCATGCCACCAGACAGGTTATGCCAGTACTGGGTTCAGAGTGCTTAGTCCACAGTTTGGCCATGTGTTTCCATCTCATACATGTGATGTACATCCATGGGTAGGGGATAGGGGTTGACTGTGTACATGTGGCAGCTGTGACATTACTACATGACACACATATTCCACAACTGTACCATAGAGGTGACTGACAACTGACCTTTGCAAATGCTACCATAGTATTGAGATTACATTGGTGATTAACAGCACATAGGGACAATGGTGATAAAGATACATAGGTCCATAGGTTCGTACAGGGATGTCTGCCCAGGGCATGTATCCACCTAGCCAGAATGTGTGTGCCTTTCAACATGCATTGTGAATCTGTCTTGCTATGCCCTTTTCCAAGGTTAGTATACTGTGCCTCTGTCTCACAGTGACACATAAGTGATACCCAGGGTAACCCTACAATGTCACATCCTGTCATTAATATCACTCTTGAAGATAGTCACTGAATCAGTCTGCCTAACCTCTATTGGGATAATATTCCGGAATGAAGGGAGCCTCTGAGTTGTGAATGTGCCCCTCCAGCATGTCCTGTGTATATCACTCCTGAGGTTCAAGTATTTCCAGTGTGTATCCTGGTGGGATCTGGATATTCTGAGATGCAGCATGGCCATTAACTGAGGGTATGACCTGGCCTTCTATGTCAGGCACAGATTGCCTATGAAGAGGCAGTATGTCTCTGAGTAGAGCTGCTGTTACTTTAACCAGTCAGTATGTGGTATCTGTTTGAGCCCTTTGATCCCCTTGTCGAGGTACATATGTGGTATCTCCAGTTGCTGCAGGTGTCTGGTATGGTGCATGCCGAGAGGTTCATCATAGTCAATTATGGGCATGATGAGGGATGAGTAAAGGGGCACAATGTCCACCCCTGATCTACATGTGGATCCCATGATGATGTGGCCCATATAACATGCTTACCTAACCACTTTGTCCATGTTGTTGTCAAATGGTAGAATGCTATCAACCTGTGTACCCCAAGGTCCATAATTCCTTCGTCTGCACTTAATGTATTAACACATATGTGGTACGTTGTGGTCACTCTGTGTTTGACAAAGGGGATGACTATACGCTTTCTGTCATTCACGTTGAGGCCATGGCTGTGGCACAAGTCGTGTGTTCAAGAGTCCCTTTTGGAGGTGCGTGTGTTAGCTGGTGAGTTGATTATGGTGTCCGGTTTGCAGTCACCTGCGACTTGCTGTGCCACAGTACTTCCATGTTGGCCTGTACCTATGATAAATATATAATGAAGATGACAGCTCCAGGGCTGTGCCTTGTGGGACACCACTTGTACCAGGTTGGAGGCTGACATGGCTCCAGCAATTCTACCATGTGTGTTCTGCCCTTGAGCCACTGTGCAATACCCATAGTGACATAGGGGTTAATATGTACACTGGTGAGCTTCCTAGAATGCACAACTGTATTGTATCCAAGGCTTATGCAAGGTTCAGGTAGGCTGTGTACCTCCTTCCCTTGACAGTGGCCTTGGTGACTGTTTCAAAGAAATCAAACTGGTTGGAGAGGCAGGATTTGCCATTGACAAAGCCAAACTGTGTATGGTGACATGTCTGTAGGTCCACAATATCTAGATATGTGAGGTTCATGATGATCCTTGCCATAGCTTTGCAGACAAAGCTAGTCAGACATATGGGTCGAGTAGTGTCCAGGATCCATGAAGGCACCACCTGAATGTTGAGGGACCACTGTTGCTGTATGCCACTCTCTGGCCACTTGCCATGTATTAAGGCTGGGATTGAACAGTGGTGTTATGTCTGGGTGTAGCTCTTCTCATGGTTCATGTAGGACACAGCCTGGGACACTGTCTGGTCCCATTGATGCAGTGTTTATTGCTTTGGGAAGGGCATCTCTTACCTGAGCATCTGTGATGTCAGGGGGGGCAGCACTGTGCCACGAGACATATGTGCCCTTTTGGTGTGGTGGGGGGAGAAGGCAGCATTGAACCTGCCCACTAGGATGATGGCAATGTCTGCATGTTTTGTATTTTGTGTGACATCTTGGATTACCTCTGAGCATATCTGGGTAGTACCACCCAGGTTACTAACATAACTACAGGCAGCCTTGTGATTATCCTCAGTGGCTTGTAGAACCCTCTCTCAAAGATGGCCTTAGACAATCATATGGGTGCCTTTAGTTGTCTTCCAATACTCATCAGTGGTGCCTTCACATTTTGGGAGGTTGTTGTATCATGTAGTAGCGTCATCCTTCTATTGTATAGTGTGTTTATGGCTGGTGTCCAGCACCCAGGACATCTGCCTTTGGAGAATTGGGTCATGCTTTCATATATGGCTTCATGATCCATGCATTCCTGAATGTGTCCATAGAATGCCTTTATAGAGGTATCTGCATTCTGGTCCATATTGTCAACAGGCCTTGGGCCTTTGAAGGTTTCCACATCATTTATGAGGGGTGTGAACTTGCTTGACATGAGCTGTTGACAGACGTGCGCCTTCAGACAGAGCACGGTGAGGGTCACAGTTAGCTACTTGTCGGGTGATAGCATGTGCCACATAACACAGGCACACAGGTCACTCCACAGCAAGTACAGCTATGAGGCAGACATTGTCCATGCTGGTGCAAACAACCTGAGACGTACCTCCCTGGACCACATGGCAAGAGACACAGAGGAGCTCTTACAGCACCCTCTCAAACTCAGGACTCCCACACAGCCTTCATGCTGACACAGAACAGTTTAGATTACTCTGCAAACACCATCATACTGGGTGACGTTAGCTACCCAAACATAGACTGTGAACATTACACAAGCCACAATACCCAAGCTCTAGGGTTCACATAGATCATACATTCTTTGGCTATGGAACAGGTAACCAACCTTCCCACAAGAGGGGAAGATATACTAGACCTGATCATCACAACCATGAGTACAAACAGCTCACCACTCGGAGTATATCCCTCATTGTTGCAATCAAACCATATACTCATCACACTGGAGTACTGGATCCCCCACATATGCAAACCTCAAACACATCGATGTGTGTGTTGGAAATGTCCCTATTAGCAACTGTGACAGTACAGTACAGGATGCAGATTCCCCTTTTGAAACACAGATGATGTCAGGACTGTATAACTATATTACCTGTAGTAAAGTCCTCCAGTAATTCGCATAGCGTGCTCTGCTAATGTGTCTTTCTCCAGTGTCATAACGTAGTTAGGTAGGGGGTTGAATCCTGCAAAAGGAATGTATGAGTAGGGTTTATGTGTGTGCACTATGCTGGGAGGGTTAACTGCCTTTTGACAACTGGGAGAACACACTACAGGGTGCACATCCCTCCTCCTACACACAGATGATGTCAGCACCCTCTAAGTACAGCATTAGTAGGGATTTCTCCAACTACTGCAAATAGCACACTCTGCTAATGTGTCTGTTTCTATTGTCATAACACAGTTAGGTATGGGTTTGAATCTTGCAAATGGAAAGTATGTGTTTTACTGTTGGTGTGGTTAGTGTGTGTGCACAATGATGGGGTGGGATGTGGCTTTTGCCACATGGGGCTATGCACTGCAGGGTGGTCATTACCCTTCACAAGCAGTGATGTTGATAGCACCCTATACAAACAAAACTACAAAAGAGAAGGTGGTGGTACCAATAACACATGCAAGGTAACACTTCTTCAAGTAATGTCCACAAAACGGAGTAGGATAATCAAACAATTCTTTTATTCTATACAGACAACATGACAACAGACAACTGCCAGTACTCAGTATAGTGCTACATGCTACTGTAACACGCACATGTACCCAAATATACCTAGATAGTGCTCTGAAGCCTGAATGTGGCAAGTGTGTGGATGTGGGATGTGTCTGTGTGTGCATTTCCATATGGGAAACATGTTTGATGTGGCAATCAGGGTACTACAGTACCTGATGCACATTACATCTTTCAACCGATGAGGTTGCCTGCACCCTGTGAGTACAGGTAGAGAAGGGGACGCCAGTAGTAAACAACATAGTGCACTTCTCAAATGTGCACCTGTCATGTATCAACAGCTACTCATGTAGGGTGATAAATAATGGGAATGGCAGGTGAGCATGTGCATGTGTGAGGGTAGCAGGGTGTGTATAAATGCATGTGTGACAGAACAGTTACATATAGCTGAATCTACATAACAGCACAAGATGCGCATTGCCATAGTCAATGTTAGCATGTGATGGTGTGCAGCTGGTACACTTTGCTAAGTAGTATGGGTGCATATAACAATTGAGGACAGTCATACAGTTACTGCAGCAGGACTGCTGGGATATACACACAATTATACTGGAACAGTGAACAGTTACCAACATGTTACTACTTATACACATCTATGTAGTCACCCTGTGCATCAGCAACGTGTTTACCTTTACCTGCACCGATGTTGTAGTATGCAGGAGGTGGCACAGTGTCATCATATGCACAGGGTGTGGGTTAGGTATGCCCAAGCCAGCCACTGGTAACACCAATTGACATGTGTGTGTATGTGTGTTTGTGAGGGGCAGCAGTACAGGGTGGACCAGTGTTGGTGCAGTGTGTGTGTATGTGTTTGCCCTAGGTGTTAGGTTTCTGCATGTGTGTAAGCACGCACACAGTTCCATATAATGGCTGCCATGTACAGGGTTTTGTGGACAGCCACAGACTGCACCTGTCAGGTCATCCAGATCAGTGTCTGTGGGCACGGACACGGTACCTGTGCCTGGCAGGGGTGCTACGGGCTGTATCCAGTACTAACCCAGACTGGGTACTGTCATCGGAAGCAGGTGTGTTGACTGGACACAGTCCCTGTTGGGACTGTCCAGAGCCACGTGCACGTGGTCTCCTGGGGCGTCTTGATGACAGCACAGACCCAGCATTGCTGGGGCTGGTGCTAACTTGAGGTGCGCGAGTGGGCCTGTTGTCGTCCGTGGTTGCTCTGGTGAATCACGTCATCCTCTGCAGCAGAATATGATGGGTTCCTTTTTGGAGCCATGTCAAGCTGGAAAGGTACACAAACAGGTTATCAGCATAGTATCTCAACAATACATGGTACACATTCTATACAGGGAGTATTAACTTCTACTTATTACTGCTTGGTTAAAACTTGATTACAGTGTAGCTATCATTCTGTGTCATTTGTACTAAGCACTTGGCCTTTAGACCAGTTGTTTTACATTAGGGAGGTTGGTGGCAAGCACTGTGGTGGCAGGACACATATCTTTCATCCATTGAAGTTGGGAACTGCTGATTGAGGGCCCAGTGTACAAGTATATTAGTTCTGGTATGGGCAGTTGGCCTTCAGGCCAGTTATTTAACATTAACAAGGTTTGTGGTCTGCACTCGTGTGTGACAATAGGCTGTACTCTGCCATTCATAGCTGGGGACATCTGGTTTCAGGTTTATAGTGCCTGCATATCTGAGCTGTATCTTACTGACATTGCTACACCTTGTTTGCTGTAGCAACCACTACATCCAGGCTTCCTGGATCTACCTTTGTTTATATGCTTGTTATTTGTTAGCTTGTTATTTCACTGGTATGCTACTTCCACATAGTACACAGCTTGTCAACACGTGTGTGACTCACTACTGATATCTGCATTGCTTACTGTACGTATTTCCATGTTACACATGACAGCAAGTGACTGCTTCTCATTGTTGCATTTACTTAATTGTGACACATTGCACTTAGGTTACCTGGCACTTGCTCACTGATGCTATTATATCAGTCAGCAGTTGTAGGTAATGTCAGTACACCCTCACTCCCCACTGGACCTTGTTTTCAATCATTAATTATTACAGAATTCAGAATAGTATTCTAGCATGTCCAGAGGTCAGTTGTCAGTTCCCTCCCCAGTCCAGCTGGTGAGTGTGGTACTCCAGAGACAATGTTGGAACAGATGCATGTACACAGACAACCCCCTCCTCCTAACAACAAATTCAATCTCATGTGAGTGATACTACCATATACCAAACTGGAGGCTAGGCTCTGTCTACTCAATACCGCCATAACCAGTTAGGTGGCCAAGGAGACCACACACTACACTTCCAGTCTCACATAGACCTACCACAACAGCGGACCTAACACATGATCACACATGAACATACTTGTAGGCTCGGACCACAGCTATGCCTATGCAGCAGAGACCTCCTAAGCAGACATCCATGCAACCACTACCACGGAAACGAACATGTGCAACACATATCACACAAAGCCAATGTGCTGAACACTCACAGCCATTAACAGTAAACAACACACCTCATACACCTGTACTAGGTGCCTCTATCATCAGGCACACTAACATCACATTCACCAGGCTTAACGAGGTGAGGGTCACGGTGTGCAGCCTGTCGGCCACTATGACCTGCCACATAACACAAACACTCAGGTAACCCCAAGGCAAGTACAGGTATGACTCAGTCAATGTCCATGCTGGTGTGAATGGCCTGGCACATTCCTCCCTGGACTACATGACATGAGACAGTACAGAGCTCTCTGAGCACGTAGCCCAAGACAGTTTGACCCTGACCTTGAGTAGCATCCTACCCTCACCTAGAACCATGCCACAATATCAAGGCATGATGATTCCTTCCAACAATTGACTGACATACTGGTGTCATTCACAGGTGTGCCAATGCCTGCCATCTTGGGGTGGTATGCTTTGCTAGGGACAGCTTGCACCTGTCCCCTGTCCTATTGGAATTTGGGAGCCTCTTGCTACACCCATAGTGCCTGTATTAGGCAAGGCTCATAAGGCAAACCCACATCCATTTGTATCACAAAGGATGAGGAAGTAAGAGTGATGCTACTCAACACCAGAAGTCTAGACCTAAGGATGCACACACTCAAAACCCTACTTGACATTCTGGACATCGATATCTGTGCATTAACATGTACCTGTTTCAGGTTTCACAGGAGCACACCAGTACTACCAGGTTATAGCTGTTACCATTGTTGTCAGCCCCAACACTTGAACAAAGGAGGGGGAGTATCAGTATTCAATGCAGATTCCCACGCCTCCACATTGGTGGCACAGTACAACATAGGTGTTAGGCCATTGAGTACAGAAGAAGTAGTTGGGGACCTGGGGAAGAAACATGGTAGCGGTCTGTCATTTGTCAACCACATGGCCAATGTGGATTGAGAGACATGTTATATAGCCCAGCTAATCATGAGGGATTCACATGTATGGCAGTGGAGGTCATTGTGCCTCTTTACTCATCCATCATCAAGCCTATAATTGCGTACAATGCACCTTTTGGGATGTACCTAACCAGACACCCACAGCAACTGGTACAGGACAACAGTACCTCATCAAGGGGATGCAATGGCTCACACAGATGTCATATGCTGCCCAGGTAAAGTAAATCCAGATGGACTCAGTGGCTTATTGCCTGTTCAGAGGCAATCTGTGCATGCCATATACAGCCATGTCCTACCCAGCAGTAATGAACATGCTGCACCTCAGGCAATCAGAGTCCCATACAGCCACATGCTCAGGAGAGCTGGACCTCAGCACTGACATACATGGACATGCTGGAGGGGCATATTCCTCACCGAGAGGCTCCCTTCACTCTGTAATGAGCTCACACTACAGGTTAGGCAGAGTCCCTCATTGACTCTCTTCCATAGGAATCTGGATGACTGGATGTAGATCATAGTTGTACCCCAGGTATCACTTCTATGTCACTGTTAGACGGAGGCACAGTATACTAACATCGGACAAGGGCATAGCAGAATAACTTGTAATTGGGTGGCGAAAGACAAACACATTCTACTAGGCTTACCAATGCCCTAGGGCAAATAGTCTAGTATGAACCTATGAACATGTGTGTACTGCTATAGTACTTCTGCCATATGTTGCATGTGTGTGTTGTGGGGGATGCACAGGTAATGGCCGGATACTTCTGCATAGGCGACACGTCTGACACATTCTGGGTGTTCATCCCTACATACTGGATGTGTGTTGCCATCCAACCCAACCCTGTGATGTGCACACATTACTCAGCCTTGATTTACAAATCCAAACAACACCACAAGCACAGTACACTACCTTGCTATGTATGCATTTAATTACACAGTTATTCAGTAGTTATGACAGTGATGCTATCCATGCATCCCATTGGGCCAGTGGAAGCCACAACACACACCACCAGCACCTTTGCATATGCTTACCACAGACATCCCACATACTGCATGTACTGTGCACACACATATCTAACCCAGAACAACTGCACACCACTTATTAATCCTGTCCAGTGGAGTACAGATACAGGCGTATTGTATAACAATAGTAGGAGGCTACTTCAGCACAGGGCAGATTCACATGACAGCAAGGCATCTGTGGTCAGCAGTGTTAAGATGCTTCACATTCACCAAATGCACAGATATTGGCTACATTGTTGCAGACAGTTTAGGTGCAGGCCCCCCCCCCATTCTCCTACACATGTGGTATTAGTTATCCCAGATGACTGTCACCTCCCTATCCTCTCACATGTCCAAGTGAGAGCTACCTTCATCATTATGAACACATAGCATCACTGTTACGAAATGGTATCTCTGGATGTGTGCTACATTCACCCCCGGAGGACATAGCACCACATGACAGACTGATATTAATCCCAGGCCATACTACAGGATATGTACCTGAACAGTGCCATACATACACAGTGGTCCCACACCAATGAGGAGGAACCTCTACTGACCCTGGGAACTACTGCATCATATGCACAACTGGCCTTGTGTTCTAAGCTATGGAAGTGTTAAGTATGGGCAACATGTACAGCAATATTACATATGTTTATATTTCAGGACTATGTACACACAACCTATCTCATAGACATACCTATAGATAGTGAACTATGATACATTTGGAGGTGTCACAGTATACACAGGATTAACCTGCTACTTTGCATTACCTGTGTTTGTGGCAGCTGTTGTTGTGCCAGTGGTGCTTGTTGCTGCTTGCTCCTTGCTGCTTGCTGCTTGCTGCTGCTTTTGCTGCTGGCTGTCGTTATATTTGTTTGTTTCTCTCTCTGTCTCTCTCACTCTTTCTCTGTAGGTTTATGCAATGAATGTATTCCATGAGTGTAGTGTGGGTACTCAATGCTTTTGTAGGTATCTGCATAGGTCCATGTGATGGCCTCTGCACCACTTGTAAGACAGCATTTCCTAATTACATGCAGCCAGGTGTGTACTGATTGCATGTCTCACTGTGATTTCAGGACACTGCTATAAAAGGGTATGTGAGATAGGCATTGCCCTTTCAGATTGTAGGGCGTGGACCATGCTGGTATGCTGTTGACAGTGTTCTGTGAGTGTGAAGGTTAGTACATCTCCCATGCTTCATGCTGTGTTGTAGATTCAGGTTGCTGCATTTCTCTTGCCTGTTCCTGTAGTGAGTGTGTATGCATACTGACACCTACAACTATATGTCATATGTATTGCTATATAAATATATATATATCTGTGTACATATACATACTTTCATATATGTACATTAGCTGACATTATTGGGTACAAGCTAACAATTAGCAGGGCTGTTTCTGTTAACACTACACTAGTATGGGAAAATCCAGTAATTGGGACTATAAAAGTCTGCCTGACATGCTTTAGTTAGTAGTCATACTATATTGCCTTTATCTTCATTCCTACTATTACATGTTCCACTTATTTAGCACTATATTCCTGTATGAGAGTCATGGCTTAGTGGTAGGTCATACAGACTAGTGTTACAATGGTCTTGGGGTAGGGCCTACTAGTATGCTTATATTCTGCTTGTGACTTGAGTATAGGGCCTATCAATCAAAGTGCTGGAGGCACCTTTAAGCAGTTAAAGGGTTAGTAGGTCTCACAGGAACCAGGCTGTGTTGCAGATTCTGGTTGCTGCATTTATCTTCACTGTTTCCTGTAGTGAGTGTGTATGGATACTGACACCTACAACTATATTTCATATGTATTAATATATATTTATATATCTGTATGTGTAGATATACATACCTTCATATATGTACATTACCTTACTTTATTATGTACAAGCTAACAAGTAGCAGGGCTGTTTCTGTTAACACTGAACTAGTATGGGAATCCAGTAATTTGGCCATTGAAACTCTACCTGACATGCTTTGGATAGTACACCTCCTATATTGCCTTTATACTGATTCCTACTATTACATGTTATATTTAGTTTAGCACTGTGATTTTGTAAGGCAGGCATGGCTTAGTGTAGGTCATATAGACTAATGTTACCAAGGTCCTGGGTTCGAGACTGACAGTGGGAATTTTTTTTTATTTGCAAGCTTTCAAACTGAGTACAGGGCCTGTCACTCAAAGTGCTGAGGCCACCTTTAAGCAGTTAGAAGGGTAAGTAGGTCACACAGGGGTCAGGCTGTGTTGCAGATTCAGGTTGCTGCATTTATGTTCACTGTTTCCTGTAGTGAGTGTGTATGGATACTGACACCTACAACTATATTTCATATGTATTTATATATATTTATATATCTGTATGTGTGAATATGCGTACCTTCATATATGTACATTACCTTACTTTATTATGTACAAGCTAACAAGTAGCAGGGCTGTTTCTGTTAACACTGACCTAGTATGGGAATCCAGTAATTTGGCCATTAAAACTCTGCCTGACATGCTTCAGATAGTACATCTCCTATATTGCTTTTATACTGATTTTTACTATTACATGTTATATTTATTTTAGCACTGTGTTCTTGTAAGGCAAACATGGCTTAGTGGTAGGTCCTACAGACTAATGTTACCAAGGTCCTGGGTTCGAGACTGACAGTGGGAATTTATTTTTCTTTGCAAACTTTCAAACTGAGTACAGGACCTGTCAATCAAAGTGCCATAAAGGCACTTTTAAGCACTTTAAACCAGGTCTGCGCTCGTTTGTGCGGAGCTCACATCTTGCACTGGCAGTGAGCTCCGCTAACACGCTTACACCAGCTAATTTCTTTGAAAGAAAAGAAAAAGGGTGACAGGAAAGTGGTGAAAAAGGGGTCACAAAGAGGGTAAGACAGTAGGGAAACAAGCGTGGGATTTGCAGGAGGGATGTAGGTAAGGCCCATAGATGCCCATGTCTTTGGCAGCAACAGCTGTGCATTTCCATGTATTTTGGTGAGACATTGGAAACCTTTCACCCCTGAGAGAGGTGTCAGGACAACATTAATATTTGTTGTAGAGCCAATTGTAATTAACTGTTTCAATGTCAAGCAGACATGTGCGACATGGACAGCTATGTATGGGGCGTAATTTTTTTGTGGGTACAGAGTGCCCTTTTTTTTTTTTGAGGTGAGTGGTATGTCAGGTGAAGGAAGTCGCTATAGCTGGGAGGTAGGTTGGGTAGGTTAACAGACAAGACAGACAAGGCATACAGGGGGCGTGTATGACACGTGGGGGTTACACAATTGACGGGACGGAGGTTGGGATATCCGAGATGCATGAGCCCACAGATGGCAACAGTGGAACTGATATCCCCACCCATAGGCAGTTGTCACTGTTCCTTCACAGCCCAGGACAGGGCTGTGCTGGGGCTGTAGTCGGGCAATGGCCGGGCCGTTAGCTGTGCCACCGCGAGCCTCGAGCTGGCGTGAGGGCCAAGAACAGAGTCTTGGATCTCCTTCGCAGCACCACAGACCGGACACCTTGGAGGGTTTGTGGACGAACCCTCCGGCCACACTTGCAGAGGGGACGGGCCCCATCCTGCAGCTTCCATCTGAAGGTGGCACAGGGCCACCGGAGGGGGGTCCGGCCTGGGCACTAGTGCCAGGTGCAGTCGCCAGCTGAGGTGGGAGAGGTGGGTCCGCTGGGACCTGCCTTCCCAAGCGTTCTAGGTTTGTGAGTAGTTATGTTAGTTTGGGTTAGTGGCATTTTATTCCATTCAGATTAGTTGTAACAGCATGCATTGGTATTCCCATCAAACAAACACCCAGATATTAACACCATTGAACATGGGGCATATCAATATCACAAGCATTATTTGAACAGAAATACACAGTCAAACAACATGCAGGGTTGATTAATGGCAACAGGCCATCAAATTTGCAGGTATGAACAGGACACATGCACAAACAGGCATGCATATATTTTGGAAACGGACAAATGTCCATGATTAATGAAATGTTCACATACCATTATTTAGTGGGTGTTGTTATATGGAATTATAGGGTTGGGTGGAGATAGACAGAGATGACACATTCATATGTTACACATTGATTTACATTTGTAATAGGTACACAATTAAGTTGAGGCTGATGTTTCAAATTATCTTTATTTGACTGTCATGCTACACCTGTTACGAATACATCACTATCCTACTTATGTTTAATCTGATCATATACATCATCCTGCTACACTTTGATGACAGGACAGGGGACAACTATGGCTGTTTAGTCTGTCAGATAATCATTCATTCTATCTGCAAATTGTATACTGTGATCACCATACAGACTTTGGCCTACACATTCCAGATTCTGACACACTGAAATCAGTTTGGGATATTAAGTTGTACTTCCCACATGCATTTAGTTCTGTAGAAACACACTGGGGCTAATATATTCAGGGGTTATTACTACTTTATTTATTCATACATGACCCTTTCTGTCACTCTCACACATCCTGCAACTTCACAGTTCAGGTTGCTACTTCTAGGCTTTGTTCACATGTCAGACTGGTGGTGATTCAAACACTTTCCAACAGCCTCACTTCTGTTATGATTCAGCATTTCAACAGGGGATATATCTCACATGTGACTACCTCAGATTCTGAAGCTGTACTCTTGAGACTACTGCAGGTTACACTATTTTAATTAATGGTGGGACATCTGTATTACAGCACTGTTTAATTCTATCAATTATATTTCCAGTTACACTTGCATACTGATGAACTTGTTGCAGCCATACCTGCAGACTTTCAAATCTTGCTTGCACATTATATTACTTTTAATCAATACACTGCAGTGTTCTGATACATGCTACAGTATAATATTTATTTACAAGTACTGGGTGGGGTTACTAACCTGCATGGTGGTGCAGCCGCACCAGCCCTACGGGCATGCATCTCGGTTCATAGAGCGGACACCTGCAGCTGTGTAAAGTAATATTGGACTACACATCTCCATAGTATCAGCCAGTTGAAATCCTTACATACATAAGTAAAATGTAACTTACTCAGTAGTGGGCGTTGGGCATATCCCGGGCCTCCTGGATCCATTCGGTCAACTGGTCTTGCTTGCGTCGCTTCAGGTCCGCATGATGGTGACGGACCTGCTCACCAGTGCATGGAATGCCAGTAGCACTGGTCAGATCACGAGCCAACTGGTCCCATGCCTCTGCCCTGTACGCTCCCATGAGACCTGGCCCGGCATGAGTTGGGCCTCGTGATGATGGACAAGGAGCCAGACCATGTATCTGGACTCCTCGACGCCCCAACGCTGTGCTCGAAAGCAACGTCCTCACCTACTCCACTCATTCTGACTGCAGGTCTGTTCTACAATCGTTTCTGCTGTGTATTCCGCCTATGGAGCTTATATATGCTGCTTTTCCCGCACATTTCTCTGATTGGCTGTTTTGGAATTGTATCTACTTCACTGAAAATGCTTTATCATGCTCCATTCTGTATTTTATCCCATATATATGCTATTTCTGCATTTCTAGATATTGCTGTCATGGCTTAGTGGTTTAGTACCTTGACTCTAGTGCATGGTATCCTGGGTTCAAATCTGGCAACTGATTTTTGATTTTCCTTACAGAACTGAGTTGAGGACCTGTCAATCAAACATGCCAAAAGCACTTTTAAGCACTTGAAACCAGGTCTGCGCTCGTTTGCGCGGAGCTAACGCATGCGCACTGGCAGTTAGCTTGTGGGAGCGGCGCGCAAACGGTGTGCGCTGGGATAAATCTTAATTGGCTAGTGACACACATGTTCAGCTAAGCACAGCTAGTTGCAAACAGTTTCAGCCTATTAAACCGGTGCTTAGCAACGGGCATGCAGTTTGCAGCTTGTTAAACAGTACTCAGCTACGGGCAGTCTGTCTCACAGCAGCTTAGCTATCAGTACATTTCTGACTATTTTTATTATTGTGTTACTTCAAAATATATGCTCCATTTCATTCCATTTTACAAAAGGGAATACATTTACATTTGTACAATACTGTCAGGGGGCTTTTTAGTGCTTATTTACAAAAAAAAAAAAGGTTGTTGTGGGGCTCGAACCCTGCCTGCCTACTCTTAGGCCAGCAACTCTACCACTAAGCTATTACTTGGCTTACTCTGCATATTTAGTTCTTATATCCTTTTCCACTGACTGCTAACTGTGATTGCGCTTAGTAGCACACCCACAAGACACGAGCGCACACAGTAGCAAACATTTACGGGTTTAAAAAAAACAGGTTTTAATTTAATTTTATAACATCTCTTCACTTTATACACTGATGGTCAGTCGTGGCATGTGTTGTGTAGTGTGTTTATTCACATTTCCATGGCCTCTCTCGTGGCTGTTTACTTTCAGCCATTCTAGTCTTCCCAGGGCTTAGCCTACAGACACGCCCCCTACTCTCTTACACGGACCGTGTAAGAGTTACTTGTGTGATTCAGCATGCCTCATGCACCTCATGCATATGCATGACATGCTGACATCACACCGTTTAACTGCAGCCTCCGTGTAAGAGTTATAACTCTTACACGGAGGCTTCGTGAATCTGGCCCTATATCTTACAAATTTAATAACATTAATATTAAACAAAATCTTGGAAAATGTTTATGTCTCTTTAGAAATATCTAGTGGAAATGGCACCAAAGCCATATGTCCTTTTTATTTTTAACTACATACTCAAAAATTTAAAATATTCATGCTTTTATACCAACATTGTTTTGCCAAAAACATATTAAAAATAGTGACCAATTTTGTTCAATTTTTTACATATCTTTACTCTCTCTTGTATAGCTGTAATAAAGCAATTTTAAATCATCTCTTGCATAGATTTGCAGTTTAACATGTTGCAAATACAACAATACAATAAGAACCATTATGATAGCTATTAACATGTAAAATATCTTATCCTATCAGGTTTAATCCAGTTTACCAGTATTTCTAATACAATAATACCTGTTCTAACATCCCCCTAAAAGAGTATTGCCAAGAATGAATGAGATATTTCTTCCTGTAGCTTTATTTTAGACCTTTGTTGTTTATTTTTTTCTATAGCTTTATTTCAGATCCTTGTTGTACTGATTATACAGTCAGTGTAAAACTGAGAAAGTACCTCTCCCCAAGTAGCACTGCAGCACTGTTTACCTGTTTTATGCTGTGAGAATAGAATGTATGTCAGCCCAATACTTCGGTTATACATTTATTTTATTAGGTTACTAAACTATAGACCTTTTGTCTAATTTGATCATTTTTTATAAAGCTTTTGCTGTTTACTACCACTAGTAGGCATTTACACCCTCCTGCACAATTGATTTGAACTGTATGTATACTATAGCCCATTTGCTGGCTGTACTTGATGCAACTGAGTTTTTTTTCTTTTAACATTTACTTGCAAACAGATTATCAGTTACATCTATGCACAATTGTGACATTTTATTACAATTACCAAATAGTGCTGCATGTAAACATTTTAACAATTATGTTTTAATAACAATGATGCTTTAGAAAAACTCAAACTACTTGTCTGGCAATCAGTCTTGTTTCTTATATTATTTTTCCAACATTTAGCTTCCATGGATTTCAGTATTTTTTTATTTATTTATCTATTTAACTGTCCTGCCATTAATTTTACAAACACTGTTAGACTAATACCATCTGTGATTTTTTTCTTTTTAAAATTCAGAACTTTAACTGTTTGGTGTGGTGTTACTATACAATTATAAAAAAATTGTAAAAAAATATATATATATATTAGCTTAACTAACACATGTTTATATTTACATTATTTATATTTGCTGTTGTCTGCCTATTATTCTTGTGCATTGTAACAGATGTATTTTAGATGAAAAGAAAATACATGCATGTCTGTCTTGTATCTGTATATCTTTATACAAGCATGTCAGTCTTGTGACCTTAAATCTCCACTCTTATTAACTATTTTTATTTAATTTTATGCACTAGAACAGTGTAGTGTAACTATTTTTATACACTAAAACTGTTGTGCACCTTTTGTCTATGCTATTAGCTTAGAAGTTATATACTGTACTACTGATAAATGTCTTGCTTTAACTGAATGAAAGTAAAACATTTGAGAATGATTTGTCCAGACATCAGATCCTACCATCCTACCATGTATGTTTAACCATTTTAAAAACATAAACACATTATAAAATATATTTCTTTTGCACATATTAGGTGTGTATGCAGGAAGTTCCCAGTCTCTGTCAGTTCAGCTAATTCATTTCCTTTATCCTGCAACTGCTGTTGAATTTCCTATAATGTTGCATGGTCTTTCTGACATTCTTTAGTAAGGTGTTCTGCTGAATTTGAAACTCCTATGCACTTTTGGAAAGATGTATGTATAACTTGTCTAAGCTTCCTGAATTCATTGTGTCTGTCTTTTAGAGGTTTATTACATTCGTTTGAAACAAAATGTACTAGAAGTTCTATCAGTAACTGATTTGACTCACATATGCTGACAGGACATTACTGTTCAACATCTGAATGTAATGGAAACACTTTACCCTTAGTTAATTCTTTATCATGAACAGATCTGTCTTCACAGTCTATTTTCAGCAATATGATGCAATAATTTTTTATAGCATAATACACAAAATGCAGTTTTTGCTGAGGCACACAATAAACATTTGTCATATTTCACATGGTTTTCTTTGAGATACCAGCCAAATATTGTAATACATTTGCATAATGCCTTACTATCAACCTGTCATAATAAGGTTTTACATTTACTAATGTGCTGTGTATACCAACATTGCAATTTACTAAAGCTTGGTTTACTCCTGCATGAATTATAAATAATATCCATACTGTCTAATAACATCCAAATGGTCTAATAATATACAAATTGTCTAATAGCATCCACACTAAAATGTGACCCAGAAAAAAGTCTTACCAGTTAGATAGAAAACAGGTGATCAGGCTGTTGTTGCTGATGGCTGGAATTTTTTCAGAGTCACTTGAGAAGCTGCTGAAGTACAACAGGCAGCGGGCTGCTGTACAAGTAGATATTCAGCTTTTCTTGGAGAATTTATGGCACTGCGACTTTCTTGAACTAGTCTCACTCTGGATTTTAGACGTCTAAAAAAACTTTACTACTGCAAGCTGCATAAACTGGAATACTTCTATTTAGGATTTACACATATGTACAAATGTTAGTTACTGCAATTTGACTGAAGTGACCCTCTGCAGGGCTTACCATCACTCACCCTGTGTTTGAATGCAGATTTTAGGTTCAAATGCAGGCTAGCTTGCCATTGAAAATTTATATTGAGCTGCTTACTGTGATGGATTTTAAGTCTTCTTAAGACACTCAGTTTTGCTGGCTGGATTCTGCTGAAATCAAAGTCTGGTTATATTTGCATTCACAGTCTGTTGCATACAGAAACTTGCAGAAAATACACTGATGAGAAAATATACTTTGCAGCATCAACGTTAGAGCAGTAACAAATAACTTTTTATAATAAACCAAACGGACTAACGTTGCAGCTTAAAGTACTGTTCCACTTTACTTCTCGTATAGTACAGATGATGTGAGAGATATAACATTTACCTCAAGACAAATGTGTCTCTACCAGTACCCCTAACAATACTGGATTCATACAGATCTTTATATACAATTTTAGTCATGCACATACATATACATTTCCTCTTGGTATTCTATTTTGCAGAATTGCTCATCCTGTAGAAACAATACTAAGTGTTGCAGATGCTGATGCAAACTGCTGACTTAATGATATTATTTTTCAGCTTTTCTGACAGTGTGAACATTCTGTTTTTTGTCTTTAGTATTCTGTTTGTATCTTTGTATAAGAACATCTATTCTTGTGCCAAATGCATTAAAAGGAAACACATTGTAACAATGTCATAAACATGTCCTGCTGTTTAAGGAAGCATAATGTGTCCATTCTTTTGATATGCAGAAAAACATGTCAGTGTTCTTTAGAAGCAGATTTTGCATTTTTGCTCTTGCATACATCCTGTTTTTAGGTCTATAAGGAAAAAATGTCCATTCAGCAGATTCCTTATTTTCCAAGCCATGGTCATTTAGTATGAATGCTGATCACATATTAATAAAATCTGTTTCTGCATTTAAGCAAGCTTTATTTTATACCTTATTTATGTTACATATTTGTAACAGAATTACTTTCAACCTTTTATTCACTGTTAAATATACTCTAACAGGTAGCTATTAACTCCCCAAGTGATGTTGACAGCCTACAGAAAGGCCTCAATGAGACTGACTGGTGTCAGACCCATGGCCTTAAGCTCAATGCCAAAACATATATCATCATCCCCCTCCAGAAAAACCTAGCTCCCTCGAATTACCACATTGATGGTAGTCCACTGAATAAAGAAGGAGTTATAAGAGATCTTGGAACACAGGTTGACACTAAATTCTCTTTTGACCACCACATTGCCACTGTGGTCAGAAAGTCCTTCTATGTGGCCCATTTCATTCTTAAGGGTTGTGCATCCAGGAAGAAAGAGGTCATTGTCTCCCTCTGCTCTTCCCCTCATTAGGCCAATCATCGAGTACAATGCCCCATTTGGCATTTACCTCTCTAGACACCTGTAACAGCTGGAGAGGCCACAAAAGTGCCTTACAAAGGGGGTCCCAGGCCTTAAACACATCTCCTATATGGACAGACTCAAAAAACTCCAATAATTCTCTGTCTCATATCGTCTACTTAGAGAAATCTCCACTTGACTTACAAAACCATGTGTGACCCAGCTCTGTAAGAAATGCTACATCTAAAGAAATCCCAGTCCCTCCACACCACACACTCCAGACACCTCAACCTCAGTACCACAATGAACAGAACATGCTGTAAGGACAGGTTCATAACTCAGAGACTGCCCATGCTATGGAATAGACTTCCCATACATGTCAAGCAGAGTATATCATTGGCCCTCCTTAAGAAAAATCTTGATGAATGGATGGGAAATAGAAAATACACCATGGGGATCACTCCAGTGGCTCTACTCGACAGAGACACTAGGAACTACGGCTGGGTGGCATGATGCCGGGGTAATCCTATGGTCTAGGCATGTAAAGGCTCCAGGGCCATTAGCCAAGTACACACCTATGACCCTATATCCATATATACACATATATATATATATATATATATATATATATATATATATATATATATATATGATGAGAGATATATAAATATGTATATATACACCACCCACACCCCCATTAAGGAAACCACCATAAAGAACTTCTCCAAAGCCAACTTCATGCTTCTTAAGACAGAAGTGGCTAACTTCATGACACCAATGCAGACAGAAAATAGAAGTATGACTGCTGAATATTACACCAATGCACTGTATGAACACATACACAAGTGCATGGATTGTGCCATCCCAAATAGAACCAAGATACTCTCCTCCCAATAAAGGAAGCCAATCTGGTGGTCCCCTGCCATAAAGAAACTGTACAACAGAAGAAGAAATTGTTGCAAAAAAGGAGTAACTCCCATGATTGCAAGAACTCCCTTATCAGCCTCAGTAATAAGCTGAGATCCCTCATAAAGTCCACCAAAGCAAGTTACAAAAACAAAATTGCAACTGATCCTAAAGACAATCACAAAGCATTCTACAGCTTTGTCAAGAATCTCAATGGCAACAGTCATATCTGCTCTGAGTTACAGCACAATGGCAGTAAATATACAGAACCAACTAATATTGTCAACATCCTGTCCAATAGGTTCACTGCTAATTTTAACCACCTCTCACCCACTAAAGGGCCCATCTCAATGCTGGATGAATGTAAAGCCCTTGTAATGACAGCCACACAGGTAAAAACCACACTTTCCAAATCCAAGAATACAGCATCCATGGGACCAGACAACATCCCAGGCTGTGTTCAGCACAAACTACAAAATGAACTGGCACCCCACCTAAGTACCATGTTCAGTCATAGCCTCACTTTAGTCTCTGTGCCTAATGAATGGCACACAGTGATGGTTATCCCATTCTACAAGGGGGGAGCAACCACAGGCACTGGTCGCCACTGCCCCATCAGCCTGAGAACACTGATCTGCAAGGCCTTGGAGTGCATCATCATGGAACTTATAAACAATGACATAGGTAGCCACCAAACTGTAGACCTCACCCAGTTTGGGTTTGTGAAAGGTACGTCATGTCACCTACACCTGACTGACTTCTTTGAAGCAGTCACCAGAGCCGAGGACAAGGCCATAGTGGTTCACACAGCCTATATAGACCCTGCCAAGACCTTTGACAGTATCCCCCACTCTGGAATTACAGATAAACTCACTAAACTAGGCATAAATACCTATGTCACAAGATGGGTTGCCAACTGGCTTACAGACAGAACCCACTCTGTGAAAGTAGCAAACTCCAACTCTGACTCCAGACCAGTGACAAGTGGAGTACAACAGGGTTCAGTCCTTGGTCCTATCCTGTTTGGCATGTACTTTTCTGAAGTTCAGGCTAACACAGATGGTCTATGGCTAACAAGTTTCGCAGATGACTGCAAACTGGGAGCCATTATTGAACCCCGTAAATATGTGGACAGTCTACAAAAGGGCCTCACTGAGACAGATGCCTGGTTTCAAAGCCATGGCCTCATCCTCAATGCCAGATAATGCATTGTCATCCCCTTTGAGTAAATCACTGTGCCCATGAACTACCACATAGCTGCTAGTACACAACACTGAAAGTGTGATAAGAGACCTAGATAGACAGGTGGATAGTAGTGTCTCCTTTGATAACCACATTGCCATAGTACTCAGGAAAGCCTTCTATGTGGCACATCACATCACAACAGGTGTCTCATCCAGAAAAAAAGGATATCAGTGTTCCTCTCTACGCATCGCTCATTAGACCTATTATACAGTACAATGGCCTGTTTGGTATGTGCCTCACAAGACATCTACAACAACTGGAAAGTCCACAGAATTACCTCACAAAGAGGATTGCCTGTGTCAAACAGATGCCCTATGCAAACTGTCTCAAAATACATCAGCTTTAATACACTGCATATCGCCTACTCAGAGCCGATCTCTGCCTAACATACAAAGCCATGTCAAACCCAGAGTTGTTGGGCATGCTACACATAAAGAAATCCCCAGCCCCTCCAAAACTCATGCTCCAGGGAGCTAAATCTTGTCACCACAATAGACAGAACATGCTGGAGGGATAGATTACTGTCCATAACACTTCCCATACTCTGGAACAAGCAACCCATTTACGTGAAACAGAGCTCCTAATTAGCTCTCTTTAAGATAAATATTGACATTTGGATGGTAACTAGGAAATCCACCCCGTGATTCACTTCTGTGTGTCTGCTCGAGAGAGGCACAGGAAATTATTTCTGTTGGGTGGCAAAAGCCAGGGAATCTTGTTGGCTAGGCTTATAAAGGCCCAATCATACATATCAACCTGTTAGTGCAAGACTAATGAACAAGGGCTGTACAAAGGGTGGGAAATGGGCCACATATACGGAGATAATCATAATATTGCTGTCATAACTGAACAGTTGTACAGCAACAGGGACTGTATCAGCAGAACTGTCTGAATGATATGAGGATGGAAATTGACTTGTATGTCAGTCATCACTGACATAAATCCTTGCATCATAACAGTGATACCCAGAGAAATGGAAATAAACTGCGGAACAGAACCAAAGTATGGGCCAAACACCTGGACAGTCTTCAAACAGCCTGGCAGTGGAGAGGTATGCACACAACCCTTAAGTGCAATGAATCTGGAACAAGCCAGACAAAGTGGGGGGACAAAAAGCATGACAATAGAGACATATCCAAATGATGTGAGTAGATCAGCTGAGATGGTTGTTGTAGTAACACTGTTCCTGCTAACATATATTGACAGAAATATCACCATAGTGCATTTTATAGTTAATGACCGGAAGTCAAAAGAAAGAACCACCTTAACAGATACAAGCATACATAATCTGAGGGTTGTGCTACTGTGCTGTGGAGATTCTATACATAACTATTGAAGGCTTTGTGGTTGTCTTCACTATCTGCTGCAATCATGTGTTCATAGCTACCTTTACAGGATTTTTGAGAGATCTCAACTTTGGTTGAGGCTGATAAGGGAGTATTTCCAGTCTTGGGACTTCACCTTATTCCACATCAATTTCTTCCTTCTGTTGTAGAGTTTGTTTATTGCAGGGAACCACCAGATTGGCTTCCTTTTTTTCTGAGAAGAGCATTTTGGTTGTATTGCATATGGTGATATCTATGCATTTGTGTATGTGTTTGTACAGTGCACTGGTGTAAGATTCTGCGGTCATGCAACTAGTCCCCATCTGCATGGGTGCCATGCAGTTAGCCACCTCTGTTTGTAGGTGCCAAAAGTTAGCTATGGAGAAGATTTCATGGTGGTTACCTTTGTGGCGTGGTGGTAGGGATGTGGATTTCCAAGGTGATTAGTTTCTGTTAGTATCTAACCAGGGAGGAGTTGACTATTGGTGTAGAGCAACGTTTGCCCACGTTAGTAATGACCAGGTTGAGGATGTTGCTACCTGTAGTGGGAGTAAGAACGAGCATGTCCATGGCATTGGAATTAATGAATTCCACAAAGCATTGGCCAAGTGTATTGGTACATGAGTAGTTTTTCCAGTTAATGGTGAGGTAGTTGATGTTGGCCAGTATGAGAGTGTTGGGTTGCAACCTAATACTCCCCAGGGTGCTTAGGAATGGGGAATGTGAGCCTTGGACCATGTTTTTGGTCCTACAGCAGGCTATGACCTGTATTGTTGTCTTACCCTATTGTTAGCTGCACCTGAAGTATCTCAGATGCATTATGTTGTGTTAACAATCTGTAGGTGTGCTCATCCATTATGAGTATTGAAATACCACCACCTTTGCAGCTTTGGTCCAAGTTCTGGGCCAAACAGGTGTGGAATGAGTGATAGCCTGGTAGTGCAGGTGTGCTTCCAGCTGCCTTGAGCCTTTTCTCTGTTACAGCACAAATGTTGATATTTTCCATTTTAAGGAGTGCTTTGAGCAAGTGCATTTTGAAATGTAGACCTCTAGTGTTGAGTAGCATGATCCTCAGATTACATTTGTTTGTAGCTGTTACAGTGGTAATGTGGTCTTTGGAATACTGCCTAGAAAAGCCACTATAGGGGTATCAAGAGCCTTGGCCAGTATCTGGAAGCCCATGGGTGACAGATGCAGGCCATCTTTGGCAAAAGAGCACGGTCTGTTAAACTTGTCATCCCAGGCACACAGATAGTGGATCCCCTTAAAATGATATCAGAAATGTAGCCAATTGTTGAGCTCAATCATTTTAAGCTTGTACTGTGGTATCACTCTGCGTTATGGTAGGATGCTATTTAGGGCTAGGATCATACCTATCTGGGCTACATAGTCAAAGAGCTCCTCCATGTCTGTTTCCATATAGTCCAGGGAGGTACATCTCAGGTTATTCACGCCAACATGTACAATGACAGAGTCATATGTGTACCTATTGTTGAGGGACATCAGTGTGTGTGTGTTATGTGGCAGATCCTGGTGCCTGACAGGCAGCTGACTGTCACTTTCTCTTTTATCAACCTAGTGAGTGGGACATCACTGTTCCTCACTATCAAGTCAACTGTGCCTAGTGTTTTGGCCATGCTGTTTTGCCTTAGGTGCTTTGATTGACTGGCACACTGTTTAGGAGGCATATGTGTCTTGTGATTAGTGGCGTGTGGTGGTGGTGGAGTGCATGTCTGCCTTGGAAGTCTCTGCTGTTTTTACAGCTTTTTATTGAGAACCTCTGCAAAGGCAAGTGTGTGGTTTGTGTTTTTATATGAAAGCAGTGTTGGTGTGTGTTCTGGAGAGCTATGTGTTGCATGCAGTGTGGTGTAAGTGTTGACCATCTCCTCTTGACCAACTATTCTTGTTTTGGCTGGAGAGTGTTGGGCCTCCAGTTTGGATATATAAGTGTATCTCTTGCAAGTCTGAACGTAGAAAGGTAAGAGGTAAGGGTTCTCCATGTATATGAGGCAGTTGCTACATTGCCTCTGGATGGCCAGGTTCAGCAGGTTAATAGGTGAAAGCACAGGGAACTGCCCTTGTAGACATTCCTGGAGGAGTGACCATTAATCTAACTAGCTACACTAGACTTGATCACTAGGTGGCGCCCTAATTCCAGACTTTCTCTTCTCTTACCCACTTTTTTCTTACATCACCCTCTTACCCCATTTCTTATATCCAGTACTCTCTGAAGTACTATTAGCTGTCTCTCTTCCTAATTAATTCTATTTTACTGTCCACTGACACCTCCTCCATCCTGTCTCCATTTCTCTTCCCTTCCTTCCTACCCCTGCCCATATATAGTCTACTGACACTTTCTAGGCCCTATTTATTTTCCTTTCTATCACTAGAACTAGCCTAGCTGATTGTTTTTTTCATTAACTGTATCTGTATTCTGTTGCTGCCCACTCCGTTCACCCTGCGGGCTCACTCTGCTCCCTACCCTACTCCCAATTCCCACCCAACCCCAGGGGTCCTACCTTTATACTTCCTAAACCACACCTCTTCCTGTTCCTGTGACTCTTCAACCACACCCCTTCCTCTTTCCATTACCTTCTAACCACACCTCTTATCTCTCACCTGTACTCTCTAATTATCACCTTTATTCTTAAAACAGGCACAAGAACAGTACACAAATGTTTGGTTATTTCAAAATTGTGTACAAAACCCAAACCATGTCCACTTAATTCATCATATCATGTTCACTGGGGCCATTATGCAAGAACTTCCTGTCTCTGTCGTTACCATGCTCACACTGTTGTCGTTACCATGGTCCGTTTTATTAGTTTGGGATAGGAAGATGTTCCAATTCCGCAGCTATAATGGATATTTTATTCTTAAAAACAGGCACAAGAACAGTACACAAATGACAATTTTCTATTTCATTATCATATACATTGTAACAATGTCCATATATGTTATTACTAAATTCCACACAACTTGTATTGACATTGTGTTCATTGTGATGTATGATACCTTTTTCTATTGAGTTATCACATACATAATCATCCTGTAAATATGAACTGGATGTAATATATTCATTCATAATATCACATTTCACAAATTCAAGACTGTCAAAATTATCAGAATATGTTTCATAGTTTTGGTTATGAGCAAGAAACAATTCATGTCCACTTGACTCATTGTGAACACACAAATCTTGACATGTATGTTGTTTGTGATATCACTTATTCTCTTCTTAACTCTCCTCTTTTCCTTTCTATCCTAATAACTCCCCTATTACCTCACTCCTCTAACTTCTATCCTCTCATTACTCTCCTCCTATCACATCTTACTCTATCACTCTCTCATCTCCACCTAATATATTATTATTCATCTACCAAGAAAGTACAGATATCTATCCTTATAATGAAAACTCTACCCATCCCATTCTATATCACATGCCTAGTCACTATCTCACTACTACCTCCTTTAATCCTTACACGTCTAATCACCTCAATTGAAAATCCACTTGACCCAAACCTAAACTATCCAAAAAAAGTAACCACCTCTACATACACACCTGTACTTCATAGTCATGCTAATATTACATCCTCATCTAATTACACACTTCCAAAATATCATAGAACTCTACATACAAAGTTTAACAATTCAACTGCCAAAAAATGTCTATCTCTATACAGTAGGTTCAAAACCCTATACTATCTAAGCCTACTACTCTTTGCAAAGGATGGTGATATTCACCCTAACCCAGGCCCCCCAACAACTCCCATCTCTCTCCTCAACCCCAAAGAATCACCTTCTCAAGCCCCTTTCTAGACCATCTAACTCATTTTTAATTGCTCACCTTAATATATGCAGTATAAATAACAAAGTAATGCAACTCCAAGCTCCAACATAAATATATTACTTTGATATTCTCTGTTTAACAGGAACCTGGCTAAAACCTTCAACCAAAGATAATCAAATCATCCTACCTGGTTATAATATCCTGAGACTAGACCGTATTTCCAAGAAAGATGGAGGGGTAGCTATCCTTTATAAACCTAGCATACAATTAACTACTCATAACTGCAAATCACCTATAGACTCTAATGCTGAAATCCTAATCTCCAAACTTCTTCTTAACAATTCCAAATCCATCTATGTCATTTGTATATATCTACCTCCAGGAAATAACATAGCTACCATGGAAAATATACTCTGCTGGCTTTCCCAAAACCTACCCCAAGAAACCATTATTCTAGCTGATACAAATATTGACTGGACCTGCTTCTGTGGCAGCCTCCCCTCAAACCATATTAACCTTTATGGATATTCCCAAAGCATCACCTCCCCTACCAGGATAAATAAATCTAACAGGAAATCAACCTTATTAGACTGGATCCTCATTAACCATTATCCTCACAACTATGACTCAGGAACCCTCCCTGATGACTTAAGTGACCACACTCTTACCTATATTATCAGACATAGAATCAATTTACCCTCCACAACATCAATTAAAAACATAAGGTGTAAAAAAAAACTTTAACCCAGAACTTCTCCAGTTGGAACTAAGAGCATGCAACTGGTGACCCCTAAAAAAATCTACCTCTAGAGGTAGCTGTAAGTTACTTTAACTCCAACTTCCTTGCCATCCTCAACCATCATGCACCAACCAGACTAGTTAGAACTAAATCCAAACACGCTCCTTGGCTTACTAAGGAAACCAAACATAGAATCAATGTAAGAAACAAACATTGGGCAAAATGGAGAAAAACAAAAAAACCTATAGACCAACAAACATTTAGACAACTAAGAAATGAAACTAAGAAAGCTATAATAACTGACAAAAAAACTACTACCTCCAATCCCAACAAGCCCATACAAATAAATCACAGAAATTTTTGCCTAGTATTAACCAACTACTCCACCCAGGGCAATCCACTACTCCAAATCCTATAAATTTAGAACACAAAACACCAATAATCATAGCCAATGACTTTAACAACTTTTTTACAGATGCTATACAAACATTAGCCAGTCAACTATCTCCTAACAACTTAACTCTACCTTCCAAACAACCAACCTTACCCCCTACTTTTCATTTACAACCTGTCCCAACATCATATATTCTAACCCTTCTACAAAAATTAAAACCCTGCTCCCCCTCAGCAGACCAACTACCTGCTGAATTCTTACAACAATCAGCCAAAGCTATTGCCTATCCAATTTCTATCCTAATCAATAGGACTATTTCTGAAAGTTTTATTCCCAGTTTATGGAAAATATCCCATATAATCCCTCTTCGCAAAGGAAGACAATCCACAGACCTCTCCATCTACCGCCCCATTGCCCTTCTCTCACCTCTGGCAAAGATCATGGAAAAATGCATCCACAAACAATTACTTGATCATCTAATGCATAATAACCTACTAGCCAATTGTCAACATGGTTTTAGATCCTCACATAGCACTACAATTGCCCTTCTTTCCTTCACAGACTGTATTAACAATAACCGCAACCTTAACAAACTCTCATCTGCCCTTTTCATTGACCTGTCTAAAGCATTTGACATGGTAAATCACCAAATTCTCATCACAATACTAAAATCCCTGTCACTAGATACATCCTCTATTAAGTGGTTCCAGTCCTATCTGGATAAAAGACAACAGGTCGTACTATGGCACAAGTCTCTATCTACTCATCTCCCTGTCAACCTTGGAGTCCCCCAGGGTTCTATCCTTGGACCTCTACTTTTTTCCATATTCATCAGTGATCTTCACCTTGCCATCCCCCAAGCTACATGCATACAATACGCAGATGACTCTGCACTCATTTGCTCAGCCCCCTCCTCTTCTGAACTACTCTATCTGACCCAACAAGTATTCAATACAGTTGAGCAATGGTTCACACATAGATGCCTTCTCCTAAACCCCAAAAAGACTAAACTCCTCCTCTTCTCTCCTACCACGAAATCCCCTCCACTGAATTTCTCAATAAACTCTATCAATAATACCATTATATCTCCAGACCCATCCACAAAACTATTAGGAGTCACCATTGACAATAATCTGAACTTTGACATCCATATTAACAATACTATAAAAACAGTCAATAAAAAGCTAGGCTCTCTCTATAGAATAAAATCATTTCTCCTACCTTCAGCTCGAACCACAATAGCACACACTCATCTAATCTCTTCTCTACTCTATGCATCACCCATTTTTACTAACCTTTCAAAAAATAATCTCAACAAATTGGAAATGTCCTACAATAATATAGCTAGATTTGCAACTGGTAATCCTTTTAGAACCCATCACTGCCTTAATTTAAAACAGCTAGGTTGGCTTGAACTTCAAAATCTAATTAAATTCCATCAGTTAACTACAGCCCATAACAGTCTTTACAAACCTTCTAAAACACCTATTCACTCGACACTAATCACCCCCTATAAAAGCCTAGCATCCTTAAGGTCTTCTCAGAAATTTCTAGTACATACCACTAAAATATACAACAAAGCTGGCAACTCCCTTTTCTCTAATATAGTTGGGAAAGCCTGGAACCTCCTTCCAATCGAACTCTCCATACTTTCCTCATTATCTTCTTTCAACAACAAATTGAAAGTATTCCTGAAAACACACTGGTTATGTCAATGCACTAAACCTGACTATTCAAAGTGTCTCTATATACTCTACTCTGCCTAACCCATCTACTCATTAAGCAATTCTATTTTCCTTTTTAAAATATGTTGCATATGTCTCTTGACTACTCTGATTGTATTTACATCCCTTTATTATTCTTGTATCATGCACTGTACATTTTACTGTGATAACCTGTTTATGCATACTGTTAACACTTCATATTTGCTCATATCCCCTTATTTTATTGTATTCATTTTTTTTTGTCCTAACTTGGAGCTTAACTCCTCGGGCCTCTACTGAAAATGGACATGTATCCAGTTAGACTAGCCCGGTTAACAAATGTAAAATAAATAAATAAATAAAAATAATAATTATTACTGGAGCTGTTTCCTCATAGAACGCTTAGTGCTGTTAGCGCTTTTGTTTCATATACTTGCTACAAGATGTCTGGTAAAATGCTATAGTAATAAACTATTAAAAGTGCAGGAGAGGAGAGAACTAGCATATCTAAGTGACAAATTGAGGAGCAGACTTGGGCAACACTCAGAAGCTAACATACAGTCCTGGATACAGCAAATCTGTATCTGGACTAGACTAGTTACAGGAAAGGTAACCAAGTACTATTTTAATAGTCAAATGTCTGGTATATTATATTTGTCTCCATGGTAGTGTAGCTGGTGTACAATGGATGTGTGAGTGTGTATCACATGTACAACCACCCATGCATACACATGTATCCCCATACAGTATACTCACACCCTTGCTACTGTAATGACAGCACATATAGGCATGTTATGTAAACAAAATAATATACACCTGGCATGCAACAAAATATATAGTCCTTGCAGGTCTTGAACCCAGGAACCTGTACACAATAGTCAAAGCATATAACCATTAAGCCATCTGAGCTGTACTATTTTATGATGTTTTCAACCATAGCATGCAGTGCAGTGCAGTCAGTTTATCATAGGGAAGGATGACTGTGGAATCAGTAATGATTTAGTTGTCAATAACTTGCAGCACTGTCAGAGCCAAGAGCACCTTAGTACAAATCTAGACTATACCAGATGAAGTTAGGGGACCAGTCTATGGACATACAAACACATTGGTAATGATGTAAAGGAACACATGCCACTGGCATCTGCTGCCCCCCCCCCACACAGTACAACTAATAAGTGCACAGTACATTTCTACAAATTTAGGATAGGCCATACATAATGGCCAGACATACATTGACCTCTTAGCAATATAACTAAAATGACTGAAAATAGTAAAACAACAGACAATCAGCCATAATTACACAAAAATGTTTTAATGTGTTTTTGCCATCAAGTATTACAACATTACAAAACATATTTGCCTTAAATACAGGAAGCAATTGACACTTAATTATGTAAGTTCTTAAACAACCTCTAATTACACTCCTCAATTAACCCCATGAGGGATACAGTATCAAATGATACAATGTTAATTGATTCTTTACATAACAATGGTTCTTTTATAAGTGTTCGATCAAACTGGGAAACAGACCTTTTCCAGAAAAATACATTGTAACCCATTACAGTCCCCATGGTGAAATGTATGAAAAGTAACAGCTATAGAATGTTTGTCCATGTAATAAGTAATATGTCTCTCATGTTCTAACAGACTAATTCTAAAGCATGTCCTACTATTCCACAGACCAACCTCTTGTCTGTACAGGTTTCTACATGCTGTCCAGCCTTTGCACTCATATGTATGGCACCTACCTCACTTAATGTGTCTTATTCCACAACATCACTGGGATGATAGCTGGAATGTCAGCACTAAATACTGATAGACCATACCTATCAACCTTCTACTGCATGACAACTGGACACAGCCTATCATATAATTGAAGGACAGTGTTACAAACACAGGGCCATATTTGAAATATTGCTGTTATACACTGAGAAAGTTGTTGGTGTTACAAGGTTGATTGCAACATCTCTATTATGAGGGCTATGAAGTTGGAAACACAAATGGATGTTGACATTTGCTAGCAGCAATGACCAGAGTATGCCACTGATTTGCCAAGGACAACACCTGTCTGGGTAACACACCAAACATAACAGGCACACCTCTGGCCATTATGTGGATAGGCCTATAGTTCAGAGCTATGCAGACACATAACTTTGTCAGACTGACATCCATGCAGAAGGAGCATGTACACACAAAGCCCGTAAAACTAGCAGTATTCACACCATATAACAGCAATACTCACATTAGGTCCCTAAGTCTGTAACCTTCTCCACCATTTATTTGGCCTATATCCACAGGTCTTGTTGTAAAAGTTATTCCCACCTGCTGTGTGTAACACTCAGTAGCCATACACCTCCAGGATGTGTTTCTCACAGTCAAAGTAAAGGGACAACACCCACATTAAGTACTCAATTATAAGACCATGTTACAATGACATTGGCTATTGGAAGAACTACCCAACTGTTCTGCATGCAATTATCAAGTGAGGAACACCAATTGGTGCAAAGGCCATCACCTGGTTAAGAGCATTACCTTCAAAGGGCATGCAGACACCTATTCCAAACATCTGTCTACCAGTACTCAATGTTGAGAAACAAAAAGATATGGAGCAACCTTCTGAAACAACCAAGTGCAATGTGAAATAAGAAAGGTATGTGAAACAAGTCAGCATATAAGTGAATGTAGCATGTGTTTTCTAATAATGGGAAATAGGATTTTGTAAGATTTATGTATGAGCCAAACTTGATGTAGAGATGTCCTGCTAAACAGCCCCTATTACCATAGCATCTGCATTGATCTGCTGTGACATAGAACACATGTCAGGATCCTAACTCACCCCAGGAAAGGACAGGTCACATATAGGTTCATAGGTGTGTACTAGGCTATTGGCTCTGGAGACTTTACAAGCTTAGCCCATAGGATTACCCTGGCATCATGCCACCTGACCTTAGTTTCCAGTGCCTCTATCGAGTAGAGCCACTGGAATGATACCCAGGGTGAATTGTCTATTTCTCATCCACTCATCAAGATTTCTCTTGAAGAGGGCCAGTGAGGTGCTCTGGCGTGTATGGGAAGTCTATTCCATAGCGTGGGCAGTCTCCGGGTTATGAACCTGTTCCTCCAGCACATTCTGTTGATTGTGGCAATGAGGTTAAGGTCTTTGGAGCTTGTGGTGCAGAGGGATTGGGATTTCTTGAAGTGTAGCATTTCTAACAGAGCTGGGTCAGACATGGCTTTATAAGTCAAGCTGAGATCACTTCTAAATAGGGGATATGAGACAGAGAATAGTTGGCGTTTTTTGAGTATGTCCATATAGGACATGTTTAAGGACTAGGATCCTCTTTGTGAGGTACTTTTGTGGCCTCTCCAGCTGTTGCAGGTGTCTAGTGAGGTACATGCCAAATGGGGCATTGTACTCGATGATTGGCCTAATGAAGAGTAGAGGGAGACAATGACCTCTTTCTTCCTGTATGCAAAACCCTTAGTAATGATATGTGCCACATAGAAGGACATTCTGGCCACAGTGGCAATGTGGTGGTCAAAGGCAAGGTTGCTGTCAACCTGTGTTCCCAGATCTCTTATAACACATTCTGTGTTCAGTGGACTACCATCGATGTGGTAGTTCATGGGAACTAGGTTTTTCCCAAAGGGGATGATGACACATTTTTTGGCATTGAGCTTAAGGCCATGGTTCTGACACCAGTCATTGGTCTCAGTGCAGCCTTTCTGTGGGATGTCAACATCACTTTGGGAGTTAATAATGGTTCTCAACTTACAATCATCTGTGAACTTGAGCCAGAGTCCCTTCGTGTTGGACTGGACTTCTGAGAAGTAGATACCAAACATGAGAGGATGCAGGACCGATCCCTGTGGGACTCCACTCATGACTGGTCAGCAGACTGACTTGGAGTTAGCTACTTTCACACTGTGGGTTCTATCTGTGAGCCAGTTTGCAACCCACTTAGTGATATAGGGGTTGATGCCTAGCTTAGTGAGTTTTTCTATGATTCCTGAGAGGAGAATGGTATCAAAGGCCTTGGCCAGATCAAGGTAAGCTGTATGAAACACCTTGCTTTCATCCACAGCTCTGGTGACTCACTCAAAGAAGTAGAGCAAGTTGAGCAGGCATGACCTACCCTTCACAAAACCAAACTGTGCGGTATCCAGAGTTTGGAGATTCCCTATATCCTTGTTTATTAGGTCCATGATGATGTGTTCCATAGCTTTGCATATAAGACTTGTCAGGCTAATGAGGCAATAGTTCTCAGGGTCTATAGTTGCTTCTCCTTTGTGTAGAGTGATGACTATAGCAGTTCACCATTCAGTAGGGACAAACCCTGAGGTGAGGCTGAGATTGAACAGGGTACATAGGTGAGGTGCCAGTTCACTATGTAGTTCATATAGAACACAGACAGGGATATTGTCAAGTCACATAGAAGCTGTATTCTTGGCATTAGACAGTGCTGTTTTAACCTGTGCAATAGTAATACCGGGTTCCTGGCAATCTACTGGTATTGTGATTGGTTCTTTCGGGGGGAGAGAGGAGTAAAGTTGGCACTGAATCTGTCGGCCAGTATATTGGCAATATCTGTTGGCTCAGTATAGGAGGTACCATTATGCAGTAGCTCAGAGCAAATCTGGGTATTGCCAGGGAGGTTCTTTACACAATATAGAAGGCCTTGTGGTTGCTTTTACTATCTGCTGCAATTCTGTTTTCATAGCTACGTTTAGAGGATTTGATGAGGGATCTCAGTTTTTTGTTGAGGCTGATAAGGGAGTTTTTCCAGTCTTGGGACTTCACCTTATTCTGCATCAGCTTCCTCCTTCTGTTGTAGAGTTTGTTTATGGCAGGGGACCATCAGATTGGCTTCCTTACTTTGGAGGAGGGCATCTTGGTTCTATTGGGTATGGCAAGATCTATGCATTTGTGTATGTGTTAGTACAGTTCATTGGTGTATAATTCAGTGGTCATGCAATTATTCTCCATTTGCTTGGGTGCCATGAAGTTAGCCACCTCTGTTCTTAGGAGCCCAAAGTTAGCTCTGGAGAAGTTTTTCATGGTGGTTACCATTGTGGGGGGTGGGACGGATGTGGATTTCCAAGGTGATTACTTTGTGGTTGGATCTAACCCGGGAGGAGTTGACTATTGGTGTAGAGCAATGGTTGCCCATGTTAGTAATGACCAGGTCAAGGATGTTGCTACCACTAGTGGGGATAAGAACAAGCTGGTCCAGGGCATTGGAATTAATGAATTCCAGGAAACGTTAGGCAAGTGCATTGGTACATGAGTAGTTTTCCCAGTTAATAGGTTCATAGTTTCATAGGTAGGTACTAGGCTATCTGCCAGAGGGCATTAATAAGCCTAGCCATTGTGTGTCGGCTTTCGCCACCCCATTGATTAATTAACTGATCCTCTGTCAAGCAGAGCCAATGAAGTGATCACAGGGGTGTATTTCTGTTACCCATCCACTCGTCAAGGTTTCTCTTGAAGAGTGTTAGTGAGGGGCTCTGCCTGATGTAATTTGGAATTTTGTTCCAAAGCATGGGGAGTCTCTGTGACAGGAATCTATCCCTTCAGAATGTTCTATTTATTGTTGTGGCATGGTTTAGCTCACTAGAGCTCGTGGCTAGTAGTGACTTGGATTTCTTTAGGTGGAGCATGTCCATCAATTCTGAGTTGTACATGGCTTTTTAAGTCAGGCAGAAATCACCTCTGAGTAAGCGATATGCCACTGAGTACAGCCGGAGTTTTTTCAGTCAAGCTGCATAGGACATATGTTTGTGGCCAGTAATCCTCTTGGTGAGGTATTTTTGTGATCTTTCCAGCTGTTGGAAGTATCTTGTGAGGTACATCCCAAATTGCACATTGTATTCTATGATGGGTCTAATGAGTGATGAGTAGAAGGGCACTGTAACCTCTTTATTTCTAGATGTGAACTGGGCCACATAGAAGGATTACCTAACTACTTTGGCAATATGATTGTCAAAGGAGAGATTACTATCTACCTGGGTCCCCAGATCTCTTATTACCTCTTCTGTATTAAGGGGGTTGCCACCTATGTGGTAATTCGTGGGTGTTTTGTTTTTCCCAAATGAGATGACTATACTTTTTTTGGCATTTACCTTGAGTCCATGACTTTGACACCAGGTGTCTGTTTCAGTAAGGCCCTTTTGGAGGATGTCCATGTCAGCCAGAGAGTCAATTATGGCTCCCAGTTTGCAGTCATTGGCGAACTTGATTAGCCATAGTCCTCCTGTGTTTGCCTGTACTTCTGAAAAGTATATGCCAAACAGTAGGGGTCCCAGGACCGAGCCTTGTGGGACCCAACTTGTGACTGGTTTAAAGTCAGACCTGGAGCCCGCTATTCTTACTGTGTGAATTTTGTCTGTAAGCCAATTGGCAACCCATCTCATGATATAGGGGTTTATGTTCAGGCTGGTGAGTTTTTCTGTAATACCTGCATGAGGAATGATGTTGAAACCTTGGTGAGGTCAAGGTAGGCTATGTGAACCACCTTTCCCTCATCTATGGCCTTGGTGACTGTCTCGAAGAAGTCAACCAGGTTTAGTAGGCATGATCTGCCCTTAACAAAGCTGAACTTGGTCAGGTCAAGTATTTGGAGGTTCCCAATGTCTTTGTTAATGAGTTCCATGATGATGTGCTCTATAGCCTTGTAGACCAGGCTAGTCAGGCTTATGAGGCGATAGTTACCAGGGACAGTTGTGGCTCTTCCTTTGTGGAGAGGAATAACCATTGCTGTGTGCCATTCTATGGGCATGTAGCCTGTGGAGAGGCTGAGGCTGAACAGTGTGTTTAGGTGGGTAGTTAGTTTGTTCTGTAGTTTGTGCAAGTCGTAGCCTGGGACACCATCTGGTCCCACTGATGCTGTGTTTCTGGCTTTTGAAAGGGATGTTTTCACCTGTGCTTCTGTGATTTTTGGGGCACTACACTTTTCCGGTATTGTTGTGGGCCCTTTTGGAGGTGATAGGGGGGTGTAGTTAGCACTGAATCTATCTACCAGGATGTTGGCACTATCAGTAGGTTCAGTATATTTTGTGCTATTTTGCACTAATTCAGTGAATATCTGCAAGTTGCCACTTAGATTATTAACATAGATAAAGAAGGCTTTGTGGTTATCTTTTGAATCCTTGGCTATTTTTCTTTCGAAGTTAGCCTTGGATGATTTCATGAGGGACCTTAGTTTCTTACTGATACTGATCAAGGATGTCTTTCCTTCTTGGGATTTGCTTTTTTTCTGAACTAGTTTCCTCCTTTTGTTGTATAGCCTGTTTATTGCAGGGGTCCACCAAACTGGTTTCCTTCTCTTAGAGGAGTGAGTCTTAGTTTTGCTATGGATGGCACGATTCCTGCATCCTTTTAGGTGATCATAGAGTGCATTTGTAAAGGTTTTTGCATCTTGGGCAGCGTTATCCTTTAGCGTGGGGGCTGTGAAAAGTACCACCTCTGTCTTAAGTAAGGTGAAGTTTGCTTTAGAAAAGTTTTTTACTGTGGTTTCCTTAGTTGTGGGTGGTGGTGGGGTGTGGACATCCAGAGTGATTAGTTTATGGTCTGATCTAACCAGTGATGGGTTGACCTCCTGTGTGGAACACCTGTCGCCCATGTTGGTGATGACCAGGTCCAATATATTTTCATCTCCGGTAGAGGAGTTTACCAGCTGATCCAGGGCTTTTGAGTTGATGAATTTCAGGAAGTGCTGGGCCTGGGAATTTGTACTCAAGTAGTTTTCCCAGTGAATGGTAGGGTAATTGAAATTGCCCATTATCAGGGTGTTCAGTAGGACCTTCATGTTTTACAGTGTCTCCAGAAAGGTGGAGTGGGGGTCCTGGGTCATGGAGGGTGATCTGTAGCAGGCCACAATTTGCATTGCAGATTTGCCCGATGTTAGTTGCACATTGATGATCTCAAAGGTATCATGCTGCGCCACTATCCTTGATGAATATGGATACACCCCCTCCTTTTGTGTTTTGGTCCATGTTCTGTGGCTGAAATGTGTGGTATGAGTTGTAGCCCGGTAGTGCTGGGGTGATCTCTGGAGCCTTGAACCAGGTTTCAGTTACTGCACAGATGTCAACGTTTTCTATACTGGGGAGTGCTTTGAGCATGTACATTTTGAGATTTAAACTCCCTCAGTTTTTTGTTAATTGTGCTGTTTATGGAGGTGGGTTTGACTTCTGAGCCTTGCTTAAAAAAGGCACTATGGGGGCAGCAAGAGCCTTGGCCAGTATTTGAAAGCCTTGGTGTGACACGTGTAAGCCGTCTCTTGCAAAACAATGCAGCATGTCGAGCATGTCGTCCCAGGCTGGCAGACACTGGAGCCCATTTGAATGACGCCAGAAGCTTAGCCAATTGTTGAAATTGATCATTTTTTCTTTATACTGAGGTATCATTCTTGGAGAGGCAGGATGCTACTCAGGGTCAGGGTCATACCAGCCTGGGCTACATGATCAAAGAGCTCTTCCATGTCTCTTTTCATGTAGTCCAGGGAGGTACATCTCAGGTCATTCACACCAACATGAACAATGACAGAGTCATATTTGTACTTGTTCTGGAGTGACCTGAGTGCTTCTGTTATGTGGCTGATTCTGGCTCACAACAGGCAGCTAACAGTAACCTTCTGCTTGTCCAGCCTAGTGAGTAAGACGTCAGTGTGTCTGACTATAGAGCCACCTATTACTAGTGTGTTAGGTATGTTATTTCAACTTAAGGGTTGTGATTGTGCGGCACACTGATTTTGTGTTTTATGTGTTGCCTGGTTTGTGATGGGAAGTGCAGGTTGTTTGGGTGTCTGCTTTGGAGGTCTCTGATGCTATTGCAGATTTTTATTTAGAGCCTCCGGGTATGAGTTTCTGTATTTATGTGTATTTTTTGCCAGTGCTGTTTTAGTAGATCTGTGTGCGGCTGGAGTTGTGGTGTAAGTGTTAACCTTCTCCTCTTGACTGTCTGTTCCAGTCTTGGGTGGAGACAGCTTAGCTTCCAGTTTGGCTGTATAATTGCATCTCTCGCATATGTTAGTATTTTGTGATAGGAGGAGAGGGCTGTCTGTGTACATGAGGCAGTTGTAACATTGCCTCAGGATTCTCAGATTCACCAGCTGGACTGGAGAGTGCACCTGAAGTTGCCCTTTAGTCATGTCTGAATAGTAGGGTGAGCTGCCTAGTCGCTTGGTTGGTGAGGAGTGAATAAAGAGCCTTGCCCTGCTGGGCAATCAGTGTCAGGGTATATTAGTGTTTGCTATTAGGTCTGAGCAAGTGCTGGGCTGTAGGATGCTTTTTGAGTGTTTAGGTTAAGAGTTAGACTAGTTTCAAGGGAAATGCTGAAGAGGAGACTTAGTAGAACCGGGAATAATTTAACCGTAGCTAACCAGCACTGCCCGGTATGTAAAACCATGCAAACGTGGTTTTTATAGTAGGGAAATGAAAGAGATAGAAATTGGCCCAAAATGGCCAATAAACTACTAACTTCTGGGCTGGAACCACTCCTCCAGGGACAGATAGGTTGCTCGAAGCTCCCTTCTCTCACAGGTGAACAGAGAAACTTCCTTCTATCCAAGTAAAGTATAGGCAACTCAGAAACTAGTATCACAGTCCTGAATTCAGCACTAGACAAAAACTGGACTATACTAGCTTAGAAAGGTAGGATTTTTTTTAAAAGATAAGGTAAAAACAGTAAAAAAATACACTTAAAACAGCTTTAAACGACTACAAACGATCAGAAAAGGCTATCGCACTTTAGTGTGTAGCCTACAACAGTTAAACAAATTATTTAAACAAAAAACAACTTTTTAAAAGTGCAGGCAGTCAAATAAGTACAATATGTGAAAAAAAAACAAGCTTTTAAATCACAATAAACACTGGAAAATCTACGTTTAGGTGGAAAACAGTTAAGTACAGCAAGAAAGTACAGAAAACGGACAATCACTCCAAAGTCTCTCTTCTAAGCTAGAAGGCCTGTATCAGTTTAAGGCTTTCTAGTAATACCCAGTAGGTTAGTTACAGGAAAGATGGCAAACAAGCGCAGATGTGGTCTTTTAAACCAGAAAGTTAATAGAGACGAACAAACTGTCCAAATGGCCAATAAACTACAATTTGTGGGCCAAGAACCTCTCCTCTCATGGTAGGTAGGCTACCTAGTGCTTACCACTCCCATTGTTAAGCTAGAAGGATTTCCTCCAACACAGAAAGGCTTGCGGGGCTCAGAAGCTTACTAACAATCCTGAATACAGCAACTCTGTATCTGGACTAGGCTAGTTACAGGAAAGGTGGGAAACAAGCGCAAGTGTGGCTTTTAAACCAGAAAGTTGAAAGAGATGAAAAAAAATCTGCCCAAACGGCCAATAGCTACAATATCTGGGCCAGGAATCACTCCTCTTGTGGTAGATGGGATACCTAATGCTTACCTCTCCCACTGATAAGCTAGAATGCTTCCCTCCAACACAGAAAGGCTTGGGGGGCTCAGATGCTTACAAGGAGCACTGGATATAGCAAATCTGTACCTGGACGAGACTAGTTACAGGAAAGGCGGGGAACAAGTACAAAAGTAGGCTTTTAAGCCAGCAAGTTGAAAGAGATGGAAAACTGCCCAAACAGCCAATAAACTACAATATATGGGCCAAAACTCATTCTTCCCATGGAGGATAGACTACCTAGTGCTTACCACTACCACTGATAAGCTAGAAGGCTTCCCACCAACACAGAAAGGCTTGGGGGGCTCAGAAGCTTACTAACAATCCTGGATATAGCAACTCTGTAACCAGACTATGCTAGTTATAGCACAGGTGGGAAACAAGCACAAGTGTGGCTTTCAAACCAGAAAGTTGAAAGAGATGGAAAAAAACTGCTCAAACAGCCAATATCTACAATTTCTGGGCCAGGGACCACTCCTCTTGTGGTAGATAGGGTACCTGATGCTTACCACTCCCACTGATAAGCTAGAAGGCTTCCATCCAAAATAGAAAGGCTTGGAAGGGGTTCAGAAGCTTACAAAGAGTCCTGGATACAGCAAATTTGTACCTGGACTAGACTAGTAACAGGAAAGGCAGGAAACAAGTGCAAACACAGGCTTTTAAATCAGAAGGTTGAAAGAGATGGAAAAGCTTCCCAAACGGCCAATAAACTATAATTTCTTTGCCAGAAACCACTCCTCCTGTGGTAGATAGGTTACCTAGTGCTTACCATTCCCACTTATAAGCTAGAAGGCTTCTCTCGAACATAGAAGGGCTTGGGGGGCTCAGAAGCTTACCAACAGCCCTGGATACAGCAAATCTGTACCTGGACTACACTAGTTATAGGAAAGGCAGGGACCAAACACAAAATTGGCTTTTAACCAGAAAGTAGAAAAAGATGGAAAAACTGCCCAAATGGCCAATGGACTATAATTATTTATTTTATTATTTTTATTTTACATTTGTTGACTGGGCTGGTCCAACTGGATATATGTCCATTTTCAGCAGAGGACGGGGAGAAAAGCTTCAAGTCAAAACATTAATACACATAAAAAAAATTAAAAAACAGAGATACAGATATAGCTCAGAGAAAAATATTAATAGCCTTAGCATATTTTTTACAGTAACAACAATATGCAATTAATTACAAATAGAGGGTGTTCAACTGGGGATGAATTCGGAAAAGTAAGTTTAAGAAAGATTTTATACAGGATAAATTAAAGTACTAAGAGCAAGTTGCAGCTAGTCAGGGTTAGTACAGGGGCAGAGCCAGTGAGTCATGAGGTGAGTTTTGAGTTGGGATTTGAAACAGGGAAGATAAGAGATAGCAGTGAGTTTGGCAGGGAGGGAGTTCCAGGCATTTCTTATTGAGTTAGAGAACAAGGAGTCACCTTCCAAGTTGTTGGATTTACAGGTTGATATAAGAAGTTTGTTAGAAGAATGTAGGCTTTTCTGGTTGCAATAAGGAGTAATACGGGTAGTAAGTATAGGGGTGTTGGTAGGTTTGTAGAGGATTTTATGGGTTAAGGACAGCTGGTGAAATAAATCAGATTTTGCAGCTCAAGCCATCCCAATTTGTTTAAGTTTAAGCAGTGGTGAGTTCTAAAGGTAGAGCCAGAGGCAAATCTGGTAATATTGTTGTAGGAGACAGCTAGTTTGGTGTGGTTAGTTTTGGACAAATATGTGTAAATAGGGGAGGCGTAAAGGAGGGTAGAAATCAGATGGAATGGGCAATAGTAGTTCTGGAAAGAGGTGTAAGAAATAGTTTAATTCTAAACAGGGAGCCTAGTCTTCTGTTAACTAATTGTATAGTGTTGTTAATGTGAGAATCAAAGCATAGGTTGTTTCTATCTCTACTCTGAGGAGCCTGGTGGAAGGGTCAGGTGATATGTTGGTGCCATTACTAGGCAAGACAGAGAAGCCGAGTGAAGGGGATTTATGGGCGGGGGAGAAAAGTAACAGTTTGGTTTTAAGATTAAGCATCATTTTATGAACCATGTTTCAATGTTTTGGAAAGTCTGTTGGGTGATAGAGTGCAGTTTGGAGGGGAATGAGGCAGAACAAATCAAAGTAGAATCATCCACATATTGTATACAGGTTTCAGAGGGAATACTGGCATGAAGATCATTAACAAAGAAAGAGAACAGAAGGGGGCCAAGTACTGAGCCTTGGGGGACTCCAAGGGTAATGGGAAGGAGGTTGGATAAGTTGTTTTGCCAATGCACTACCTGTTGTCTGTTATGAAGATATGACTCGAACCACTTTATAGTACTAGGGTCGATTGCAAATGTTTTAAGTACGTTTATCAGTATATGGTGATTGACCATATCAAAGGCTTTGGATAGGTCAATAAAGAGAGCAGAGGTGAGTATGTTATTATTCCAGCTTTTGTTGATGCAGTCAGTAAAGGAAAGGAGGGCTGAAGTGGTGCTATGGAAAGGTCTGAAGCCATGTTGACAGTTGGCTAGTAGGTTGTAATTTAACAGGTGTTTAAGAAGTTATTTTTGGATGCATTTTGCCATGATTTTAGCTAGGGGGGAGAGTAAGGCTATGGGATGGTAGTTGGAGAGTTCTGTTGAGATCCCACCTTTATGCAGGGGAATGATATGTGAAATTTTCCAAACTGAAGGAGTGTAGCTTTCAACAAAGGTTCTGTTAATCAGAATGGAAATGGGATAGGCTAATGGTTTGGCTACAATTTTTAGATGCTGAGCAGGAAGAAGGTCAGCAGAAGGAGTGGAGGTTTTAAGCTTTAGGAGAAGAGAACAGATAAGTGATGTGGGTACTGGTTGACGTTGAAAAGGGGGAATAGAAGTGTAAGAGGAGGAGGACTGAGAGGAGATAGTGGGGAATAATTGATTAGCTAGAGACTGGACAGTTTCAGAAAAGAAGGTATTGAAGGCATCAACATTTTGTTTTGGGTTGTTTTTGAAGTGTCTGAGGGGCACGAGGTGTCAGCGTGACCAGGCTTTAAGAGAGTATTTATTCCTGCCCAGAACTTTCGAGGATTTTGTTGGTTAGCTTGCTGTAAATGGTAGAAGTATTTTCTTTTATCTAGAAGTACAGCTTTTTTAGTGGAGTTTCTTATTTGATGAAAGTTAAGTTGGTTGGAAGGATCTTTAGTGCTACGAAATTTGCTCCAGAGTTTATTTTTTAGGATAGTTTTATGCCTTGTATCTTTCGATAGCCAGGAGGCAGGTTTTGAGCTAATTCTGATAGATCTTAGGGGAGCATGAGATTCTAGAATAGAAAGGAACTTTGAGTTGAAGTATGCCACAGCATCATCCAGTGGTAGTTGTTTGAGAGGAGACCAATTGCAAGCTTTGAGTTCTGTTAGGAAGCTTTCAGGGTTAAAGCTTTTATTTGTTCTGACCATTTTGTATTTAGTTAGTTTGGGGGTTGCACTTTTATGTCTGATTAAGTAAGTAAGTGGATGGTCACTTAAGTCATCAGGAAGTGTCCCTACTGTATACGTATGGTGGTGACTATTTATCAGAATCCAGTCCAGTATGCTTTCTTTGTTGTTAGCTTTGCTAGTTCTAGTAGGGGTTTGAATGGTTTGTGAAAAACCATGAAGATTTAAGAGGGTGGGAGGGTCTACTAAGGTACAGGTTTTCCAGTCTATATTGACATCACCCAGTACTGTGGTTTCTTGTGGGAATTGAATGGAAAGCCAGCTAAGGATCTCTTCTAGGGAAATTATATTATTTCCAGGGGGAAGATAGGTGCAGATTAAATAGATGGATTTGTGTGTGTTAAGCTGAAAATTGGTGATAAGGATTTCGGCATTAATTATTGTGGGAGGTTTTTCATGTATGACAGTAATTTGCAAACCTGTTTTGTAAAGAATTGCTATCCCTCCACCTTTTTTGGCTTTGCAGTCTAGTCTGTGGATGTTGTAGCCAGGGGGAGTGATTTCAATGTCTAGGGTTGCTGTTTTGAGCCAGGTTTCAGACAGGCAATAATGTCAAAAGAGTGTATGTCTAGCATTGCATGGAGGAGGGCAATTTTATTATTAATGCTGCGGATGTTTAGGTGAGCTATAGAGAGAGAGTTGGGGGGTTTGGAGGGTAAGTTAGAGCACGAGAGAGGGGGACAGAGAGGGCTTAGAGTAAGAGTGTTTGGGCCAGTGTTGGGATGAATGTTACCTGCTAGAAGGGAGAGAAGTAATCTTTTTATTAGGTCTGAGGGCTTGGTCAGAAAGTGTAAGGATTTTCTGTTAACTTGATTAGTGTAGAAAATGTGGAACTTTCTGTGAAATTTTGCAAGAAGGTAGCTGGGTGAAAAAATGTTGTTTGAGAATGATTGGAATATGTTTTGGAAAGGTGAGCTAGTATGTTGACTGAGGAGTGTGGTTCTTAAGGCTAAGATGTTCATATGAGGTTATAAGGTATGGTAGCATAAGGAAAGGAAAGAGTGAGAGAAGGAAGATATGTTTTGAATAAGCTGAGATTAGTAGAGGAGGTATAGTGATAGGGAGGTATATGAAAGAAAAGTAGAGAAGTGGAAATGAAAAAGCAGACAGGAAGAGAAGGAGGTTGTGGTTGTAATGATGCAGGTGACTAGGTATTGGATGAAACAGAGGGGAGGGGTAAAGTTTGACTGGCATGGTAGAAAGGTGGGTGTGGTTAGGGAAGTATACGTTTAGGTGTACTGGGGTGGGTGGGAATTGAAGGTAGGGTAGGGCAAATGGAGTGGGAAGAGCCATAGGGTGAAATAGCTACAGAGATAAAAACAATCTGTAACCGAAAAGAGACAGCAGCTGAGAAGTAAGTATGACACTAAAATGTTTACCTTATAGTATAAAAAGAAAGGTTTAATGGGCAGGAAAAAAAACTTAGGGAAGAAAACTAGGAAGGAGAACAGGGAGGAAAAGGGTCTAACTATAATGATAACCAGTGGGAGAAATTATAGCGAGTAAAGCTTATTCCAGTGTGTATAGTGCCACCAAGTGGTGAAAGGCGGAAAAGGCAACCAGGGAGGATACTATTTGAATGAAAGCCTGGTTTATCTCTTGTAGAGAAAAGATTAAAATCCAGAGGGGCGAGAGGGCCAAGCAGGCTGTGGCTGACTGCTAACACACTGGAGGCAACAAGTATCACTCACAGGTTAACGAGCAAAAATACTGAAACCTGATATTTATCTTGGTATTAGGTTACGTACACAGAGCCTTCTGTTGAATAAGGGGATAACCATACTGAAGGGCACGTTGAGCAGTAAGGCATCTTCTCAAGTTAACAGGAGGAGGTGTTCCTTTTTGCTTTGTAGTTGTAGTTATAAAATTTATTTTATTTTGCTAGAATTAGAGGGAGCGTCCGAAAAGGAGGCTGTAAAAATAAAAGAGAACGATTCTGATCAAAGACAGGCAGATACTGGGAGGGACATAAGAAAAAGATAGGACAAGAAGTAAAAGAGTTAGGCTACACAGGAAGGATGCTAGGGAGAATATTAGTTAGACATAAAAGGTGGAAAGACCTGACAATGTTAAATACAAGGACCGTTTCCCTTAAACTCAAGGAAAAGTACACCCAGCTGAAAGATAGGGCAGGCAAGAAGTGCTACGAGATGAGCCCCACACCGTTAGCCACACATGCAACAATAGAGTACAGTCCGTTATGCAAGGGAAGGGGAAGTAGCAGGAGTAAAATACAGAATGAGTACAATAGCAACAGTAGTTCCAGAAATAATCAGCAACATTATATGCAACCTCAGAGTTGATTAAGGTTCAAGCAACACTTAAATGGAGCAATGCAACACTTGAATGGAACAATTATGCGACATCACATTCATCATATGCTATCTGAGCCTTACACTGTATCTTATTAGTCAATTTAGCAGGCTGTGTCTAAGTTATCAATTATAGCAGGCAAATTATTGCAATAGGAACAGTATACTGCCACACAAATTAATGAATAACACTATCCGGTTGGAGCCGCCAATTAACTACAGTACGCATTGGCATTAGCAATCCTTCAGTGTATGAGACATGTTGAAATAGTCTCAGAAAAGATGATACATTAATTACAACAGTACAAGTTCTTAAACAGTACAGAGGTAATGCCAGGAGACACAAACTATTTAAGAAAGTAATGGTACAACAAAAATATCAACTGAGTACCGCTACAGCTAGCGGAGAGATAGGTCTCCAAGTGAGCACCCTATACTGTCTAAGTTAAATGTCCAGGAAGCAAGCAACCTAGCAGTACATTAATTTCAGAGTGTAAGTACTAAATCACTTTATATGTATCACTGCTAAGTTATACTCTTACCAGGAGGCGAGACAAGCAGCCAGACCACAGGACTGCTTGGGGAGATTGAGCACGCACTGAGTTGGATCTACAACATTTTAAAAATGGTGCTGAACAAGCCTCCAAATAGAAATAAAGTCATGGGAGGAAGTTGGCTAGGGGGAGGGGATAGGGGGAGTAAGTGAGGTAGGATAGGAGAGGGGGTAATAGGGGTAGGAAAAGTTCCAGAGGGTGAAATAGCTACAGAGAGAAAAACAATCTGTAACTGAAAAGAGACAGCAGCTGAGACGTAAGTATGATACTAAAACGTTTACCTTATAGTATAAAAAGAAAGGTTTAATGGGCAGGAGAAAAACTTAAGGAAGAAAACCGGGAAGGAGAACAGAGAGGAAAAAGGTCTAACTATAATGATAACCAGTGGGAGAAATTATAGTGAGTAAAGCTTATTCCAGGGTGTATAGTGCCACCTAGTGGCAACAGATGAAAAGGCAACCAGGGAGGATACTATTTGAATGAAAGCATGGTTTATCTCTTGTAGAGAAAAGATTAAAATCCGGAGGGGTGAGAGGGCCAAGCAGGCTGTGGTTGGCTGCTAACACGCTGGAGGCAGGAAGTATCGCTCACAGGTTAATGAACAAAAATACTGAAACCTGATATTTATCTTGGTATTAGGCTACGTACACAGAGCCTTCTGTTGAATAAGGGGATAACCGTACTGAAGGGCACGTTGAGCAGTAAGGCGTCTTCTCAAGTTAACAGGAGGAGGTGTTCCTTTTTGCTTTGTAGTTGTAGTTATAAAATTTCTTTTCTTTTGCTAGAATTAGAGGGAGCACCCGGGAAGGAGGACAGAGCCTTCTGTTGAATAAGGGGATAACCGTACTGAAGGGCACGTTGAGCAGTAAGGCGTCTTCTCAATTTAACAGGAGGAGGTGTTCCTTTATGTTTAGTAGTTGTAGTTATAACATTTCTTTTCTTTTTCTAGAATTAGAGGGAGTGCCCAGGAAGGAGTCAGGAGGCAAGATGAGCAGCCAGACCACAGGACCACTTAGGGAGAGAGAGTACGCACTGAGTTGGAGCTACAACATTTAAAAAAAATAAATTTTCAAGGCCAAAACCCACTCCTCCCATGGTAGATAGGCTACCTAGTGCTTACCACTCCCATTGATAAGCTAGAAGGCTTCCCTCCAACACAGAAAGGCTTGGGGGGCTCAGAAGCTTGCCAACAGTCCTGGATACAGCAAGTCTGTATCTGGACTTGACTAGTTACAGGAAAGGCAGGAAACAAGCTCAGAATTTTTTTTTGTTACAGAAAAGCAGCTAAAACAGCAGTAAATACAATTCAAATTGTAGTGCAGGCCAGCACACCCGAGTGTGTAGGACACTACGGCAAATACAGTTCAAATAAATGCAATTAACAAATGGCTAAAAAATAAATGCAGAAGGCAGTAAATTAGAAGACTACTAACAAGCAGTAATAAGTGCAGAGTACGAGTGACTGAACAGATAAAAGCACGCTGAAGAGCAACTTAGACAGTTACAGTAAGAGCATCATCATCTTTCGGCTTTTCCCATTAGGGGTCGCCACAGCGGATCATCTCTTTCCATTTCTTCCTATCCTCTGCATCTTGCTCTGTCACACCAACCACCTGCATGTCCTCTCTCACCACGTCCATAAACCTTATTTTAGGCCTTCCTCTTTTCCTATTACCTGGCAGCTCCATCCTTAGCATCTTTTTCCCAATATACCCATCATCCCTCCTCAGCACATGTCCAAACCAACGCAATCTTGTCTCTCTTGCTTTGTCTCTAAACTGTCCAACATGAGCTGACCCTCTAATATACTGATTCCTAATCCTATTCATCTTAGTCACACCGAGTGCAAATCTTAACATCTTTAACTCTGCCACATCCAGCTCTGACTCCTGCCTTTTTGTCAGTGCCACTGTCTCCAAACCATATAACATAGCTGGTCTCACTACTGTCTTGTAGACCTTCCCTTTCACTCTTACTGGTACCCATCTGTCACAAATCACTCCTGACACTCTTCTCCACCCATTCCACCCTGCCTGTACTCTCTTCTTCACCTCTCTTCCACATTCACCATTACTCTGAACTGTTGATCCCAAGTACTTAAACTCGTCCACCTTTACCAACTCTACTCCCTGCATCCTCACCATTCCTCTACCCTCCCTCTCATTTACACACATATATTCTGTCTTAGCCCTGCTGACCCTCATTCCTCTGCTCTCTAGAGCATATCTCCACCTCTCCAGAGTCTCCTCAACCTGATTCCTACTCTCACTGCAGATCACAATGTCATCTGCAAACATCATAGTGCACGGGGCCTACTGTCTGATCTCATCTGTCAACCTGTCCATCACGACTGCAAATAAGAAAGGACTCAGAGCTGATTCTTGATGTAATCCCACCTCCACCTTAAATGGATCTGTCACTCCCACTGCAGTTCTCACCACTGTCACACTACCCTCGTACATATCCTGTACGACTCTTACATACTTCTCTGCCACTCCTGACTTCCTCATACAAGACCACAGCTCTTCTCTAGGCACCCTGTCATATGCTTTCTCCAAGTCTACAAAGACACAGTGCAGCTCCTTCTGACCTCTGTATTTCTCCAATAACACTCTCAGAGCAAACATTGCATCTGTAGTGCTCTTTCCTGGCATGAAACCACATGGCTGATCACTAATCATCACCTCCCTTTTTAACATAGCTTCTACTACTCTCTCCCATAACTTCAGGCTGTGACTGATCAATTTTATCCCTCTGTAGTTACTGCAGCTCTGCACATCACCCTTATTCTTAAAGATAGGTATCAAAACACTTTTTCTCCACTCCTCAAGCATCCTCTGACTTTCCAACATTTCATTAAACAATCTAGTTAAAAATCCCACTGCCATTTCTCCTAAGCACCTCCATGCTTCCATTGAGATGTCATCTGGGCCAGCAGCCTTTCCATTCTTCATCCTCTTCATAGCTGTCCTTACTTCCTCCTTGCTAATCTGTTTCACTTCCTGATTCACTATCCCCACATCATCCAACCTTCTCTCTCTCTCATTCTCTTCATTCATCAGCCTCTCAAAATACTCTTTCCATCTACTCAACACACTCTCCTCTCTTGTGAGTACCTTTCCCTCACTATCATTTATCACCCTTACTTGCTGCACATCTTTCCCAGCTCTATCCCTCTGTCTAGCCAATCGGTACAGGTCCTTTTCTCCCTCTTTAGTGTCCAGTCTCTCATACAACTCTCCATACGCCTTATCCTTAGCTTTTGCCACCTCTCTCTTTGCCATGCGCCTCATCTCCTTATACTCATGTCTACTTTCTTCATCTCTTTGACAATCCCACTTCTTCTTCACCAGCCTCTTCCTCTGTATACTCTCCTGTACTTCCTCATTCCACCACCAGGTCTCCTTGTCCTCCTTCCTCTGTCCAGATGTCACACCAAGCACCTTTCTATCAGTCTCCCTTACTAGTTTTGCTGTAGTTACCCAGCTATTTGGTAACTCTCCACTGCCTCCCAGTGCCTGTCTTAACTCTTCCCTAAACTCCACTTCACAATCACCCTTTTTTAACTTCCACCATTTAATCCTTTGCACTGCTTTCACACTCCTCCTCCTCTTCTTGATTACCAATGTCATCCTACAGACCACCATTCTATGCTGCTTAACTACAATTTCCCTGCCACCACTTTACAGTCTCCAATCTCCTTCAGACTGGCCCTCCTACATAGGATATAATCCACCTGTGTGCATCTTCCTCCACTCTTGTACATCACCCTATGCTCCTCCCTCTTCTTAAAATACGTATTCACCACAGCCATGTCCATCCTTTTCGCAAAATCCACAATCATCTGACCTTCTGCATTCCTCTCCTTAACACCATACCTACCCATCACTTCCTCATCCCTTCTGTTCACTTCACCAACATGTCCATTAAAGTCCTCTCCAATCACTAGTCTCTCACTCTTAGGTACACTCACCACAACTTCATCCAACTCACTCCAAAATTTCTCTTTCTCATCCATCGCACACCTAACTTGTGGAGCATATGCACTAACAACATTCATCATTACATCATCAATTTTGGACTTCATAAACATCACTCTGTCAGACACTCTACACATCTAAAACACTCTTGGCATATTGTTCCTTTAGTATAACCCCTACCCCATTTCTCCTGCCATACACCATGATAGAACAATTTGAACCCGTTTCCTAAACACCTGGTCTTACTTCCCTTTCATCTGGTCTCTTGCACGCACAATATATCAACCTTCCTTCTCTCCATCATATCAGCTAGCTCTCTACGTGTACCAGTCATACTGCCAACATTCAAAGTTCCTACCCTCACTGCTACACTCCTAACCTTCCTCCTCTCTTCCTGCCTTCGGGCATTATTTTGCCCTCCTCTTTTCCTTCGGCCAACAGTAGCCCAATTTCTGCCAGCACCCTGTTGGCTAACAGTACTGGTGGCGGTCATTGTTAACCCAGGCCTCGACCGATCCGGTATCGAAATATGAAATTTTATGTGGCAGAATTTTTACGCCAGATGCCCTTCCTGACGCAACCCTCCCCATTTATCCGGGCTTGGGAGCGGCACAAAGGTAAGAGCAGCTGAATATATATTTATATATAAATATATATATATATATATATATATATATATATATATATATATATATATATATATATATTTTTTTTTATGAGGGAGGGAACAGAGCAGGATTAAGAGGCTACAGGGGTTGTCCTTCCCAAATGCTCTCTTTGTACACAGTAGGAATGCCTGAAATCAGGATATGATCTCACTGCACTCAGTTGAGTGAGCAAATGAGATGGGCCCAAAAGGAGTATCCAAACACAAATCTACAAGAGGGGCAGTCAATTTCAAAGCAAGCAACATTAACACCAAAGCAAGAACAGGGAGTGTGGGTGGGGAACTAACTGTAGAGAGACAACCACAACTTCAGTTGAGTTAATATTCAGTGAAAAACACAAATAAATAAATTAAATACAGTACTATATGCAAAAGAGCAGATAAAAGTGTACTTAAATTCAATTATACATCCAACTGATTTCAGGTAGATGTTAGCCGGCCAAAGCTCTGATATTAAGCAGTAATAACTCAAAATGTACCACTTATACAAGGCAAGACAGAATGTCAGTGATGAGGTAAAACTACAACCCACTGCTATCAATGGCTACATAGAAATTCTAAAAAGTACTCTGTAGAGAGAGAAAGCCACAACTTCAGATGAGTTAATATTCAGTGAAAAACACAAATAAATATATTAAATAAAGTACTATATGCAAAAGAGCAGATAAAAGTGTACTTAAATTAACTTATATGTCCAGCTGATTTCAGGTACATGTTAGCCAGCCAAAGCTCTGATATTAAGCAGAGATAACTCAAAATGTGCCACTTATATAAGGCAAGACAGAATGTCAGTGATGAGCTGAAGCTACCCCCCCCCCACACTGCTATTAATGACTACACAGAAATTCTAAAAAGTACTCTGTAGAGAGACAGCAACAACTTCAGTTGAGTTAATATTCAGTGAAAAACACAAATAAATAAATTAAATACAGTACTATGTGCAAAAGAGCAGATGAAAGTGTACTTAAATTCACTTATACATCCAGCTGATTACAGGTAGATGTTAGCCGGCCAAAGCTCTGATATTAAGCAGAGATAACTCAAAATGTGCCACTTATATAAGGCAAGACAGAATGTCAGTGATGAGTTGAAAATACCCCCACTGTTATCAATGACTACACAGCAATTATAAAAAGTACTCTCTAGAGACCACAACTTCAGGTGCATTAATATTCAGTAAAAAACACAAATAAATAAATTAAAATTAGTACTATAGGGAAAAGAGCAGATAAAAGTGTACTTAAATTCACTTATATGTCCAGCTGATTTCAGGTAGATGTTAGCCGGACAAAGCTCTGATATTAAGCAGAGATAACTCAAAATGTACCACTTATATAAGTCAAGACAGAATGTCAGTGATGAGGTGAAACTACAACCCACTGCTATCAATGGCTACACAGAAATTCTAAAAAGTACTATATAGAGAGAGACAGCCACAACTTCAGATGAGTTAATATTCAGTGAAAAACACACATAAATATATTAAATACAGCACTATATGCAAAAGAGCAGATAAAAGTGTACTTAAATTCACTTATATGTCCAGCTGATTTCAGATAGATGTTAGCTAGCCAAAGCTCTGATATTAAGCAGAGATAACTCAGAATGTATCACTTATATAAGGCAAGGCAGAATGTCAGTGATGAGGTGAAACTACCCCCACTACTATTAATGGCTACACAGAAGTTCTAAAAAGTACTCTGTAGAGAGACAGCCACAACTTCAGTTGAGTTAATATTCAGTGAAAAACACAAATAAATAAATTAAATACAATACTATTGCCAAAAGGACAGATAAAAGTGTATTTAAATTCACTTATATGTCCATCTGATTTCAGGTAGGTGTTTGCCGGTCAAAGCTCTGATATTAAGCAGAGATAACTCAAAATATGCCACTTATATAAGGCAAGACAGAATGTCAGTGATGAGGTGAAACTACCCCACTGCTATCAATGGCTACACAGACATTCTAAAAAGTACTTTGTAGAGAGACAGCCGCAACATCAGTTGAGTTAATATTCAGTTAAAAACACAAATAAATAATTTAAATACAGTACTATATGCAAAAGAGCAGATAAAAGTGCACTTACATTCACATATACATCCAGCTGATTTCAGCTAGATGTTAGCTGGCCAAAGCTCTGATATTAGGCAGAGATAACTCAAAATGTACCACTTATATAAGGCAAGACAGAATGTCAGTGATTGGGTGAAACTACCCCCACTGCTATCAATGGCTACACATAAATTCTAAAAAGTACTCTGTAGAGAGACAGCCACAACTTCCGTTGAGTTAATATTCAGTGACAAACATAAATAAATAAATTAAATACAGTACTATATGCAAAAGAGCAGATAAAAGTGTACTTAAATTCACTTGTATGTGTAGCTTATTTCAAGTAGTTGTTAGCCAGCCAAAGCTCTAATATTAAACAGAGATAACTCAAAATATGCCACTTATACAAGGCAAGACAGAATGTCAGTGATGAGGTGAATCTACCCCCACTGCTATCAATTGCTACACATAATGTCTAAAGTACTCTGTAGAGAAAGAGCCACAACTTCAGTTAATATTCAGTGAAAAACACAAATAAATAAATTAAATACAGTACTATATGCAAAAGAGCAGATAAAAGTGTACTTACATTCACTTATACTTCCAGCTGATTTCAGGTAGATGTTAGCCGGCCAAAGCTCTGATATTAAGCAGAGATAACTCAAAATGTACCACTTATATAAGGCAAGACAGAATGTCAGTGATGAGGTGAAACTACCCCCACTGCTATCAATGGCTACATAGAAATTCTAAAAAGTACTCTGTAGAGAGAGACAGTCACATCTTCAGTTGAGTTAATATTCAGTGAAAAACACAAATAAATAAATACAGTACTATATGCAGAAGAGCAGATAAAAGTGCACTTAAATTCACTTATACATCAAGCTGATTTAAGGTAGATGTTAGCTGGCCAAAGCTCTGATATTAAGCAGAGATAACTCAAAATGTACCACTTATATAAGACAAGACAGAATGTCAGTGATGAGGTGAAACTGCCCCCCACTGCTATCAATGTCTACACATAAATTCTAAAAAGTACTTTGTAGAGAGACAGCCACAACTTCAGTTGAGTTAATATTCAGTGAAAAACACAAATAAATAATTTAAATACAGTACTATATGCAAAAGAGCAGATAAAAGTGTACTTAAATTCACTTATACATCCAGCTGATTTCAGCTAGATGATAGCTGGCCAAAGCTCTGATATTAAGCAGAGATAACTCAAAATGTACCGGTTATATAAGGCAAGACAGAATGTCAGTGATGAGGTGAAACTACCCTCACTGCTATCAATGGCTACACAGAAATTCTAAAAAGTACTCTGTAGAGAGACAGCCACAACTTCAGTTAAGTTAATATTCAGTAAAAAACACAAATAAATAAATGAAATACAGTACTATATGCAAAAGAGCAGATAAAAGTGTACTTAAATTCACTTATATATCCAGCTGATTTCAGGTACTTGTTAGCCAGCCAAAGCTCTGATATTAAGCAGAGATAATTCAAAATGTACCACTTATATAAGGCAAGACAGAATGTCAGTGATGAGGTGAAACTACCCCCACTGCTATCAATGGCTACACAGAAATTCTAAAAAGTACTTTGTAGAGAGACAGCCACAACTTCAGTTGAGTTAATATTCAGTGAAAAACACAAATAAATAAATTAAATACAGTACTATATGCAAAAGAGCAGATAAAAGTGTACTTAAATTCACTTATACATCCAGCTGATTTCAGCTAGATATATGTTAGCCAAAGCTCTGATATTAAGCAGAGATAACTCAAAATGTACCACTTATATAAGGCAAGACAGAATGTCAGTGATGAGGTGAAACTACCCTCACTGCTATCAATGGCTACACAGAAATTCTAAAAAGTACTCTGTAGAGAGACAGCCACAACTTCAGTTGAGTTAATATTCAGTAAAAACACAAATAAATAAATTAAATACAGTACTATATGCAAAAGAGCAGATAAAAGTGTACTTAAATTCACTTATATGACTAGCTGATTTCAGGTAGTTGTTAGCCAGCCAAAGCTCTAATATTAAACAGAGATAACTCAAAATATGCCACTTATACAAGGCAAGACAGAATGTCAGTGATGAGGTGAATCTACCCCCATTGCTATCAATGGCTACACATAATGTTTAAAAAGTACTCTAGAGAAAGAGCCACAACTTCAGTTGAGTTAATATTCAGTGAAAAACACAAATAAATAAATTAAATACAGTACTATATGCAAAAGAGCAGATAAAAGTGTACTCACATTCACTTATATGTCCAGCTAATTTCAGGTAGATGTTAGCCGGCCAAAGCTCTGATATTAAGCAGAGATAACTCAAAATGTACCACTTATATAAGGCAAGACAGAATGTCAGTGATGAGGTGTAACTACCCCCACTGCTATCAATGGCTACATAGAAATTCTAAAAAGTACTCTGTAGAGAGAGACAGACACAACTTCAGTTGAGTTAATATTCAGTAAAAAACACAAATAAATAAATTAAATACAGTACTATATGCAAAAGTAGTTGAAAACACCCATTATGAGTGTGTTATGTTGGACCGTAATATTCTCCAGGGTGCTTAGGAACGTGGAGTCAGTGTCTTGGGTCATGATTGGGGACCTATAACAGGCTACAACCTGAATTGCTGTCTTACCCAGTGTTAGCTGCACCTGAAGTATCTCTGATGCTTTATGGTGGACTACTATTCTGGAGGTGTGTGTATCCTTTATAAATATGGAAACACCACCACCTTTGGAGCTCCAGTCCAAGTTCTGGGGCTGAAAGTTGTGGAATGAGTTATAGCCTGGTACTGCAGGGGTGTATTCTGCTGCCTTGAACCAGGTCTCTGTTACAGCACAAATGTCGATGCTCTCCATTTTAAGGAGTGCGTTGCGTGAGTAAATTTTGAGATTTAGACTTCTAGAATTGAGCTGAGGATTGCATTTGTTTGTAGCTGTTATGGTGGTAATTTGATCTTTGAAATACTGCCTTAAAAAGGCACTAAAGGGATGGCAAGAGCTTTGGCCAGTATCCGTAAGCCCAGGGGTGACAGATGCAGGCCATCTCTGGCAAAGCATCGAGGTCTGTCAATCATTTCATCCCAGGCAGATAGATACTGGATCCCCTTAGAATGACACCAGAAACTTAGCCAGTTGTTGAAATCAATCATTTTCATGGAAACAGGATTTTAAAAGATTTATTTCTGAGCAAGACGTGCTGTAGTGATGTCCAGCTAAACAACACCTATGGCGATTGCATCTGCTGCTCTCTCTCTGCTGTGACATAGAGCACATCTCAGGACCCTAACTCACCCCAGGAAAGGATAGCTCACATATGATAAACACTGGAGTGTCTGTCAAACACTACTGACTGTGCCACTGCTAGGCCAGCTATAGGGATATTGTACATATCCATATGCTACCTGTGAATATGAGTATGATACAAATGTTTGTAACTCTAAGATAACTATACAGTGCGTATACACATTCCATAGCCAGAGAACAGGCAAAATTCCACACATGTGGATGGATAGGTGTGCTCGTAGGTGGAATACTGCCCATCATGGCCCTGCCACAAGTGCCACAGCAGGTGTCACCTGATACATGTTTTAGACTGTCTTGGAGGCACAGGCACACATCATATCTAACACTGGACATAGTCTTAGAGTCACAAATGCAACTTTTCATGCTATGTGTGACAACATCTTTGATCATGGAGATGCTCACCGATATTATGCTGAGGTCATAGATAGATGGTTGGGTGAGATGGTGACAATCCTTGGCTGTGGGATGTCTGTACCACAGCATGTGGTGGGAGTTAAGCATCAGTCATGTGAATGTAGGACAGCACATGTGCTGGGTGTACAATGGTCTAAAAATGTAAACCATGGCCACATTTGTCACTCAAACACACATAGAATACTGATCTCTCACACACACAAACATGCACACTTGGCATGACTGAGATTAGAACTACTACCTACCTAAGTCCTCTGCATTTTTTGCACATGCAACCGAGAAAATAGGGTAAAGTGATCTCCACAGTTCCTCTAAGGTGAACAACATCCACTGGTTGTGCACAGTATGATAATGGGAGATGTCCTGGCTGAGAATGGCCAGGAAATACTATCAGCTACAGAAGTATACACAATGACCAACACAGATACAGCCATAAACATATTTGCCACATCTGCGGTTGGCAGCCCTGCCTATCTCGTCATTCAGTCCATACTGTTACAGAGTTTTGGCACACAGCACATGACTTATTGAGCTGAAGAGTGCCATCAGTTATCTGTATAGTTGATGGTGAGAGCGGTCCTCATACAGTGGACCTTGGGACATGTACTGGGGGTACCATGGTATAAATATATTACCCCTAGCACCCCACCCACATTGCATATAGTACTTACTCATACCCATGATACTGCTATGACAAACCCACAATCACACATTTACCAGGAATGACATTCAAACCTTTGCCTGCCTATCTAATTACTGCTATTATACTGATATGCATTTATCGCATGTGCCACAGAGATAGTAGAGTGAAGATTGTTTCATGGCTCTCCTAAGGTGAGCAGCATCACCATCCCTTGTAATTAATGGCAATGTGCAGTGTATGTGGAAAATGGGCCCTCAGAATGCTGTCTCCTACAAATATGCACAGTCACACACACTTGCAAACACACATACACACACACATTTGCCAGGAATCAGAGGGTAAACCACACCAGTCTACTTATTGGTAGAACAGTGTTATGCTGGTACTGCAAGCTCAAGGCAGCCCATAGGTTGAAGGGTGTCACAAGATACCTTTGCAGTGTAGTACAGCAGCAGCCCTTTCTAAGTATAGCACTGGGGGTGTAGTGGGTGAGAAGGTCCTCAATGTATTTTCAACTACAAGTTTACAACTCTCAAACCTTGTTATACTGAGTAATGTATACAGACACATTTGTCAGCACTGAGGTCCATTGGTGCAGGTGTCCCTGGGTGTGTACCAGATTAATGTTCATGGAGATTTGAGAAGACTAGGGCACATGACTACACTGGTATTATGGCACCTGACATTTGTCACCATGCCATCCATCAACTACTGCCCCTTGAGTGATTCCCACACTGACAGTTATATTCACCATCCACTCATCTGAATTTCTCTTGAAGAGGGCCAGTGAGGTGCTTTGATTGACTTGTATGCAACATATATCACATAACTTTGCCAGTATCTGGGTTATGGACCTGTCTCTAAGTAATGTGGTTGCGGTATCCATGGCATGTGGTACATACAGATTGGGGTTTCCTAGCTGTGGCATTTGTAATACAGCTGGGCAGACATGGCATTGTCAGTCAAGCAGGGAGTGCCTGTTAGTAGCCAAGCTGTGACTGGGAACACTTGGAGGTGTTGGCCTCTTTCCACATCAGACAGTTGCTTCATACCTAGGGTTGTATATGTCAGGTGCACTTGCAGTCTACCCAGTTGTTAAAGGTGTTTACTGAGTTACATGGCAAATGGGCCATTGGACCTGATGATTGGTCTAATGAGTGAGGTGTAGAGGGAGACATTGACCTCTTAATTCCTGGATGACATACCCTTAGTTATGCAATGTGCCACATGGAAGGACTTTCTGTCCACATTGGCAGTGTGGTGGTCAAAAGAGAGGTTGCTGTTAAGCTGTGTTCACAGACCTTCTATAAGGACATCTGTCTCCATTGCACTACCACCAATGTGTGCATTTGTGAACAACACGTTGATTCAACAGTAGATTGGGACACATTTCTTGACATTGAGACTAAGGCCAGTGTTCTGAGAATAGTTGGAGGTGTCAGTGACGGATTTATGCAGGATGTTAACATAATCTGGGGATGTAAACAGTGCCCCCAATTAGCAATTTTCTGGAAACATTGTTAACCACGGTTCATTCCTGTTGGGTTGGATATCACATCCACACACAACACACAAGACTGGACACAGGACAAGAACCTGTGGTACTCCACATATGACTGTTTGGCAGTCTGACATTACTCATGGCTGTTTTGCAGTCTGACATGGAGTCCACTGCTTTCACTCTGTGAGTTCCACCTGTGAGCCACTTTGCAGACCCTTTGTGACATAGGGATTAATGAATAGATGAGTGTGTTTGCTTATGATTCCTGAGTGAGGACTTGTATCACAGGACTACAGGGGCCACACATCTTGCTTTGCACTCCATATTGTTTTATAGTAATATCACTTGACAAACAGATTATAGGACTGAAAAGTGTTCACAGCTACCACAAGAGTTGGCCCTGTACAGTGGACATTTGGTAGTTTGCTAGGTGGACTACACAAAAGTGAAGCACCCCCCCCCCATGGATATGGATCACAATGTTACCACCACAATCATAGACAGAGACACACACTTGACAGGAATGAAATTCAAACCCCTATCTAACTAGTTTACTGCACTATAGTATTACACATTTATTAGACGCGGCATGATGCTTACATATTTGAGAGCTAGCTAAAGGTATCTTTAAAGGTGAGTGACACCAACAGCAGTGGTAAAGGAGAGGAAAGGGAAGAGTAGTTAGTGCCAATGGCCTCAAAATCATGTCTCTACAACTAGACACTCTCACAAAAACAAACACTCTTTTACATTTGCTATGACCATGATTAGAACTCCTATCTAACTAGTTTACTGCATTACAGTATTATGCATTTGTCAGATATGCCATAATGCTTACATACCTGAGATCTCTCCAAAGGTATCTTTAAAGGTTAGTGACAGCAGCAGCAGTGGTAAAGGAGAGGACAGGGAAGTGCAGTAAGTGCCAATGGCCTCAAAATCATGTCACTAATTCTACAGACACTTTCACACAAGCAAACCAACTTTTACATTTGTCAAGACCGAGATAAGAACTCCTACCTAACTAGTTTACTGCACTACAGTATTACACATTTATTAGATGCATCACAAAGCTTGTATTTTAAGAGCTGTCCAAAAGTATCTTTAAAGGTGAGTGACATCAGCAGCAGTGATAAAGGAGGGCAATGTGAAATGGAGTGAGTGGGAATGGCCTCAAAAATCATTTCCCTACAAACACACACACACAGACACACCTTTACATTTGACATGCCTGTGATTAGGATTACTACATAAATAGTTATTGGTGCTCTTCTGTTACACAGTTATCACAAGCACAAGAGAGCCTATAGGGCTGAGGGCTACCAAAAGGAATTTGTACAGTGACTGCAGTACATGTTCTGATATTGGGTAATGTGATGTGTACTGGGTGGGGATGGAGTAAAACAGTAATTCCTTTACACACACACACACACACACACACACACACACACACACACACACACACACACACACACACACACACACACACACACACACAGTTGTGAGGACTGAGATTCAAAACTTTACCTATTTACTTATTTGCTTTAGTAAGTTATGCATTTATCACACACACTATTGAGCTTACAGAACCGAGGCTTCTCCAAAGGTATATCTAAGGTGACATACATCAGCAGATAGTGTAGAGTGAGACTATGGGATGTGTACTGGGTGGGAAAAGCTTCATAATGGTACTGTCTCTCTCATTGTATGTGTCTCTCTTCCCCATGTGTATGTGTGTGTATGTTTGAATTATTGTAGTATGTTGGCCTTAGATATGTGTGTGTATCACACAACACAGATGGAGCTTTACCACATATCTGCCACCTACAGCTGGCTGTGGGTTTTCCTGTCCAATTTGTGTATGTGTGTGTGAAAGCCAAACAGTTTACATTTTGGTGTGTGTGCACGGACATCTGCAGATAACAGATATATCTGGTCCACTGTGGTGTCAGACATGGACTTTATTTATCTAAGTGTAGGAGCATGCCCAGTATGAGCTTCTGTATTGAGTGTAGGGATCCATTCTCTAAGTGTGAGAACATGCCCAGTATGACCTTCTATATTGCTTGTGGGAATCCATTCCAGGGAGAGCTTTACTCCAGTTCAGGGTTGTGTGTGCTACAGTTACACATAGCAAGCTATATTTGCAGGATATCTGTAGATAGGTTGCCAATATGGAGACACAATTGGTCTAAACATGGGGGGGGGGTTACTGTGTGTAACTAAGTTTCCTATTACTGTCTATGTTGCTTGTGTAACCTGCTCTGTTTTAACATAGATTTTCAGAAATGTGTACTGTTGTACAGTGTAATGTGTTGTGTCATCAACTACTGACAGCTTTTGTTTGCTCACAGTTGTTTACCAGGGAAATACAAGAGCAATGAGGCGGAGACCAATATTGTGAGGCAAATACTAGACATTGTGGCAGAATCCTGCCATTGTGGAGGGGTGGCTACAGACAATTGACTGATGGGTCTGTGTAAATGGTGAAGCAACTTGGTGCTATGCTGGCTGGGGATCCCCTTCTTGTGCATTTCTCAACTTAACTGAATGGCCATATCCTGCTGTGGGCATACCTCTCAGCTGTACAGATCTGGACAGGTTATCCAAAGGTAGGATTCAATATACCTGGTCAATTGTCCTTTACACTGTGGTTTAGAAGCAGGTCTGTGGTTATGCATTCATGGGTTTGCAGTCAGGGGGAAGTATGAGCAGGCATATGAGTTTCAGACTTCACACACTCCATGATATCCATGCTTTTATGCCTCCCCCCTCTGTAATTCTATCTTCTTCCCAACAGTATGGGAGAAATATGTCAGATATATTTCTATAGCCTGACCTTTATCACAGCAGTATTTATGTCTTGGTCCACAATTCTTGCACTAGGAAATGGAGAGGCATGCTACTGGCATTTGTCAGCATGGCCTTGCATTTGTTTTCTGCTTAATGTGTTATGTAGCTAGTTAGGACCCTATGACATTCCGTATGATGGCACTATGGGTGAAGCATATGATGGCACTATGGGTGAGCCATGGGCATTTGTCAAAGGTCTGTAGGCCACATGAGAGTGATGCAGGCCACTGCATTTTGTCAGTTATATGCTACCAGGCTGCAAGCCAGTGGCTTCCCCTGGGTGACATGGGCAATTGGGTGAGGTGTTACTGGCAATCCTTCTAGTTCATAGTGATGCATCAGTCTGGATGTGTGCAGGTGGCTGCTTATGGCTAGGGTCACACCTGCATTTGACACCATTTCAGCATGCTGCATCCTGTGTGTATTCCATAAAAGAAGTGTGATGATTCTGTAATCATTCCCAACATCAAGGATATGATTGATGAAATACCTGTGGCTATTGGTGGTGGGTTGTTGGACTGAGTGCATGTGTGATATGGAAACTTATGGCACCTGACTCACAGATATAACTGGGACCTTCTCCTGCCTTGTATGTGGACATCAGCAATGTGTAATTACTTTATAACTGTGGCTTTTGTAGGCTGCCAGTGATTGGGCAGACAACCAGTATTCCATATTAGAGGGACAACTAACATGATGCTAACCTCTATATTTAATTCCAAAGGTGTGCAGTTCAGAGTTAGTTTCTAGGCACTGCATGGAGTACTTCCACCTGTGTACTGTTTCTATGTATGGACCCCTGTTCATAGCCTGTCCAGCTTTCTGACAGTGACATATATTGACATTTGGACAGTGAGTATGTCAATTAGTAACATAGGTGTAGCTGGGAAGCAGATTGGTTGGCACTGTAGTTGTTGGGACATGGCCCTGTCATCCACAGTACTGTACCTAGAACACTGAGACACAACATCCAGGCCTACATGCTGTCCACTTCCAGACAGTATTAAACACTCACAATAAAGTGGTACAATGACACCTGCATATAGTGGATATACACCGATTACCATGTTGATTGGGATAGCTCAGGCAATCTGTGCTCCACTGATATTACTCTACAAACTTACATGTTACTGCCATTTAGACATGGGATTGGTGGGGCACACCTGACAACTTTACACATTTGCACTGACTGCACTGGTATTTCAGTTATACTCTGTTTGCTTCCATTTAGTATTGTATTGTGCCCTATCTTGCAGAAGAGAGGCATATCAGTAAAGTACATCAGTTAGATTGTAATGGCATACATTTCAGTTTCAGACTTTTTACTCTTCCGAACTATACTGCAGCTGCCAGACCTGTAGTAGTATGTCTGTGTAGGTCTGTAGGAGGGACTATTCACCATTGTCAGCATTTGTGGAGCTTTGCCCGACCTTTCTTTCTAGCCATCTACACCTGTCCTGTTGGGTGAGCCTGGGGGGGTGGGTATGGGAATGTTCACTAACACACATAGTTAGTCGAGCCACCACATGTACTGCAGTGGGGGTTGTCACCCTGAGTACTACTGCCTAGTATGGGGACAACAGTATTTTTTATGGATTTCATGCTGTCCCATATAGCTATCTGCTGCTATCCCTTTGGCCACCCAATTCCCTTGCATGCTTGCATCCATAGCATAGATATAACTAGGAGAACATACTACTCAATTCAGTAATTGATAGTAAGGGTGACCCTCCTTGTTCCTGGGGTGGAATTGAGGATGGTGCTGGAGGGCTGACTATATGCCACGCACACAGTACACTCCCTCTACATGGTAAAGAACAGGTAGTATCATGTTTGGCATTCCTTTTACTGTATGTCCGAGTCAGAGAGAGGTATCAGTCCCTGGGTCCCTACAGTGTCAGTGTGTGTGCTATGTGTTGCCTCCTTGCCAAGGCATAGACATACTGGGCACACCTCTGTCTGCCTCTAGGTACAGGCTCAGGAAGTTCCTCCTCCAAGTCCCTCTGTGCCTGTGGTGACCTTGGCAATGGTGGGGGGCAGTGTGGCCCCTCCCCATGTTGTTCCTGCTGCAGCTGTTTCCACAGGATCATATTGTGTAGCATGGCACACATGGCACATACTATGAACATTTGTCCACATGTAGCTGGAGAGTACTGGAAGGTTCCACTGGATATGTCAAGGCAGCGGAACCATGACTTGAGCATCCCAAACAAATGCTCTATAATGATCCTGGCTTATGCATGTGCCTCGTTATGGCATTCTTGTTTGGGGGTGTGTGCATTTCTGATGGGTGTCATCAGCTACGGCTCCAGTGTGTAGCCAGCCTCCTTCACTAGATGGCCAATTGGGATGTCCCCCCTGACAAACCCCTGACACAGCTGTAAGGAATGCCAGATGTAGAAGTCATGATAGCTTCCAGGGCTGCCAGCACACACTTCCATGATAATGCCCTGGGCATCGCACACTACCTGGCAGTTGATTGAGGGGAAGCCCTTGCGGTTGATGTAGACCCTACCCCACTCACCGGGTGGTGTTTTGATGTGTATGTGCATGCAGTCTATAGCACCAACTACATCAGGGTATATTGTAATACAGTGGAAGTGACACAATATGCTGGTCAACACCTCATGAGTGCTGGGGAAATATATGTGCTCACTGGCATGTGGTAACATGGCATCCAGGAATTGGCGGTGTAGTCTAGATGCTGATGCCTGTGAGATCCCCATGATATCCCCAGTTGGTCTTTGGAAGGTACATGTGGCTAGTATTCCTGAGGCTTCACAAACTTTGGTTTTGACTGGGATAGGTTCCCCTCTGTTTGTTCTGGATCTGGACACAGATAGCACAACTCGATGATTTGCTGTAGAATGTCCCTGTCCACCCTATAGCGTTCCACTATCTACAGCTCATGTAGCCCCTGATAGGTTACCCTGGGTCTGTATAATATTTTTTTGTTCTTTACACATGTTTTAATGTGTGGAAATGTATTGTGGAACTTTTCTCCCTGGGCCTCCACTGAAAATGGGCCTGTGTCCAGGCAGATTTTTCTCAGTAAACATATGTAAAATAAAAATAATTACATTGATAAAAATAAATTCTCATCATCCTCACTTCAGGTTGGTTGTCAGCATTCTCCTCCTCAACACCCCCAGCCTGTTGCACATACTGGTAAATAAAAGCCACTGCAGCCCCTAACATGTTTTGTTAGTTTTTTTAAGTTTAACATTTCCACACTTGTGTACACTAGTGGTGTAGTGGTTGATTCTGATACATTCCACCTGCCAGCTATGCTAGATCTCGTGGATTGCTTTCCTACTGCTGTTTCCCCAACATCCAGTCTGAAAGGTGTTTGCAGAGTCTATAGTGGTGTATTTGGCTGATTCTGATACATTTCATCTGCCAGCTCTGCTAGTTCTCCTTGATTGCCTTCCTCCTGCTTTTCCCCTTCCCATTTCCTCCCTGTTTAAGCCCTTTCCTTTTTTTTTTTTTTATTGTTTTAACTAGGTGTGTGCCTCACACACACACGTTCAGGCAATGTAAACAGTACTAAGCAATCTCAGAAACACCCCCTTCCTTAGCTGTGCTTAGCTAAGAAAAACACTGGCCTCAGGGCTCCAATGAGCTTACAGCAAGCATGACACACCCCCTTCTGAAGTCATCAGGCTCTTATTCTTACACAGCCATGTGCCTGCACCTACACGGTTAGGTGCACACCCTTTCCCCTTGACTACCACTGCTCCCTGGTTTTGTTTACATTCTGCATGCCATAGACTATAAAGGATGAATACAGAATTCTTTCCAGTTGTGTTTTTTTTACTTTCCATGAGCTGTCCTGCACTTGTTCAGATGCAGAAATGTATTCAGTTACTAATTGAATACATTTCTGCTCTGACATTGTTCCTGCATGGAGCCAGGGCAGTTTCGTAGATTGCAAAATCACCTCATTTGCATGTTTTTTACCTACATATGAGGTGATTTTCATCCTGCATGGCTTTCCATGCAGGAACAGTGTAGGGCTGTTCGTGCATGTGAAAACGGCACATACCTGGATCGCAAAGCAGCCATTTTCCATGCAGGAGTGGCTACACTGTTCCTGCATGGAAATAAGCCATTTGTGAATCCTGTGGATTGTCTTGTATGTGGTGTTAATAATGATGCAGTGAGAAAGATTTTGCTTCAAGATAGTGAATTAATATTGAGCAAAGCCATTGAGATATGTCACATACATGAGATTACAGAAAAGCATGCAAATATGGCTACAAATGAGAAAAGCATGTTGTGTGCAGCAGAAAGTTAAGATGACAAAGAAATATAAACCAAGAGGAAGTGCCACACCCAACCTCATTGTTAACTGTCGCAATTGTGGATGCAGTCATGGACATGAATGGGAAAAGTGTTTAGCTTTTGGTCAGCAATGTCACAAATATAAAAAGTGGAATCATTTCAAAAGGCTTTGCAAGTCTAAAGTGTCACAATCATACATTAAAAGAGACTGTCTGAAGAAGCAAGTAGATCAGATAGAGACTGTAGCAAACACTGAGAGCTGTGAGCAAACTTTCTACATTGATGGTGTCTCTGTGATCAATGAAATAGTTAATACAGTTGAATATTAGTTGTCAGCAAAGTGTAAAATACTGTGTGCTGTACAAATTAATGGGAAGCCTGTGCAGCTTAAAGTAGACACTGGATCCAAGTGCAATGTTATACCAGCACAAATGTTTGCTAAAGTAAAAGCTGGTGAGAAACTTGATTCAGCAAAGTGTGTAAAACTAGATGCTTATGGTGGTGAAGAGATTCAAACAGATGGCACATTAGTTCTTTCATGCCATTCTGCTGGAAACAGCTATGACTTGCAGTGTTACATAGTGAAAAGACAAGTGCAGTCACTGTTAGGCCTCAAAGACAGTCTGAGAATGGGAGTGATTTAATTTAATAAAGACTTTCACCATACAAGTCTGAATAACAATAGTTTTACACAGAATACTTTTAATGAATATGCTGAAATTTTCAAAGAAGAGCTTGGTAAACAACAAGTCACATATTCCATGAAGTTAAACCATGAAGTAAGCCCAGTTGTTAGACCAGCATGGAAGATTCCAGTGGCAATGCAGAGTAGAGTAAAAGCAGAACTAGACAAAATGGTGAATTTAGGTGTCCTTATTCCAGTAGAATAACTGGCTGAATGGGTATCTTCCATGGTCGTAGCTCATAAGAAAAGCTCAGATGATATTCAAATGTGTGTTGATCCAAGATACTTAAACAATGCATTTAAATGTCCTTATCATCCAATGCATACAGCAGAAGAGAAAGCTGCTGCCATGCCAAATTCCACAGCTTTTTCAGTCTTAGATGCAATAAACTGTTGCAGAAAAGAGGAAAATCCCAGGATGCAAAAAACTCCCTCACCAGCCTCAGTAAGAAACTGATATCCCTCATAAAATCCTCAAAATCTAGTTATGAAAATAAAATTGCCAAAGATTCCAAAGACAACCACAAGGCATTCTATAGTCATGTCAAGAATCTAAATGGCAATGCTCAGACCTGCTCTGAGCTACAACAAATGGCATTAAATATACTGATCCCAAGGATATTACCAATATCCTGGCAGATCAATTTAGTGCCAACTTCACCCCCCTCTCACCCCCTAAAGGGCCCATCTCAATACCAAAAGATTGCCAAATTCCGATAATCACAGCCACACAGGTAAAAACAGCACTCTCCAAAGCTAAGAATACAGCATCCATGGGACCAGATGACATCCCAGGCTGTGTACTACATGAACTACAAAATGAACTGGCACCCCACCTAAGTGTCCTGTTTAATCATAGCCTCACCTTAGGCTTCATGCCCACTGAGTGGCGCACAGCTACATTTATCCCGCTCCACAAGGGATGATCCACCTTGGATCCCAGGAACTACCATCCCATCAGTTTGACAAGCCTGATCTGCAAGGGCATTGTACGCATTATCATGGAACTTATAAACAAAGACACTGGCAACCTTTAAACACTGGACCCCACCCAGTTTGGGTTTGTGAAGGGCCGATCTTGTCTCCTGAATCTGATTGACTTCTTCAAATCAGTCTCCAGAGCTGTGGACGAGGGTAAGGCGGTCCACACAGCCTATCTAGACCTCGCCAAGGCCTTCGACACCATCCCCCACTCTGGAATCATGGATCAACTTACTAAGCTGGGCATAAATCCCTATATCAAATGATGCATTGCCAACTGGCTTATTGACAGAACCCAGACTATAAAAGTAGCAGACTCCCAATCATCTCCAGACAAGTGACAAGTGGAGTACCTCAGAGTTCAGTCCTAGGACCACTCTTGTTTGGCATCTACTTCTCTGAAGTACAAGCCAACACTAAGGGACTCTGGCTAACAAAGTTTGCAGATGACTGCAAACTGGGAGCCATTATAGAATCCCCAAATTATGTGGATATTCTACAAAAGGGCCTTACAGAAATAGATGCCTGGTGCCAAAACCATGGGATCAAGCTTAATGCCAAGAAATGTATAGTTATCCCCTTTGGAAAAAAACATGTACCCATGAACTACCACATAGGTGGCAGGACACTAAACATTGAAAGTGTGATGAGAGACTTAGGGACACAAGTGGACAGTTGTCTACTTTCGGTAGCCACATCACCACAACAGTCAGGAAATCCTTCTATGTGACACACCTCATCACTAAGGGCTTTTCATCCAGAAAAAAGGAGGCCATTGTCCCACTGTACTCATCCCTCATTAGACCCATTATAGAGTATAATGCCCCATTTGGTATGTACCTCACAAGACATCTGCAACAGCTGGAAAGGCCACAGAAATACCTCACTAAAAGAATCACAGGCCTAAAGCAGATGCCATATGCTGACCGTCTAAAAAAACTCCAGCTATACTCTGTGGCACATTGTCTACTTAGAGGCAATCTCTGCTTAACATACAAGGCCATGTCAAACCCTGAGCTGTTGGACATGCTCCACTTAAAGAAATCCCAATCCCTCAGAGCCACACGCTTCAGGGATCTAAACCTTATCATCACAATGAACAAAACATGCTGGAAGGATAGGTTCCCGACCCAGAGACTCCCCATACTCTGGAATAGACTGCCCATACATGTCAAGCAGAGCGCCTCATTGGCCCTCTTCAAAAGGAACCTTGATAATTGGATGGGAGATAGGAAATTCACCCCGGGGATCATGTCAGTTGCCCTGCTAGACAGGGGTCCAGAGAAGTAAATATTGTGGGAAGAAATTTCCAGGGAATTGTTATGGCTAGGCTTGCATAGGCCTTAGGGCCCATAGCCTAGTACCAACCTATAAACCTATGAACCTATAAGAGGTCCTTTTGGCAAATTTCACTGGATTGCCAATCTTCATTGTTAACCACATTCAGCACAGCATTTGGTAGATTCAGATTTTAGAGAATGCCATTTGGAGTTAATTATGCCAGTGAAGTATTTCAATGTGCCATGGAACAAATTTTCTCTGATTATCCATGTGTTATTATAGTAGATGACATTATTGTTGGGGCAATGGTGAAGATGAACATGATAGAAATCTCAGAAAAGTTCTAGACCATACATGTAAGTCTCTTCATCACCATAAGCAACAAGCTTTGCACACTTTGGCAAATCAAGATGATCTGCAGCTTTTACTCTAGCAAACATTTCTGCTGACATAACATTACACTTGCAGCCATTATCTACTTTCAGCTCTAGAGTACTCCCATTAATCCAAGCAGTGCACAATATTTGGTTCTTTGCCCACAGTTCTATTGCATTGACTGTTTCAACAAGCACAGACATGCCACCAACAAAAAAGGTAGGGTTGCAACTTTCTAATTGATCAACTTGCCTCTTTGAATGCCTTATTTTAATAAAATAATGTGTCTCATTTGATTTGCAAAACATTTGAAAATTATTCCACTTTTTACATTTGTGGCATTGCTGACCAAAAGCTAAACAATTTTCTTATTTAGGTACATGATTCCACCACATTTATGACATTTGACTATGAAGCTGGGTGGATGCACATGCTTTGACTTTGCTGAGTCACACTTGTGCTTCACTGAGCATGTCCTGGAATTTGCTGGAAAGATTTGGGGTTTCCCAGGGACAGCTACAGGACCTGCAGTAGCTGCCATGTGCTTGGGCCTACTTCTGTTAACCATGTGCTGCATATTATCAACATTAGCATTAGAAGGCACAGAAATGTATGCTTTCTCATTTGTAAGCATATTTGTTTGCTTTTCTGTAAGCTCATATATATAACAAATCTTGATTGCCTTATTTAACATCAGATCACTGTGTCAAAGCAAATCTTTCTCATTGCATCATCTTTAATACCACACACAAGCCTGTCTTTTATCAGCTCATTCCTTAAATCACCAAATCTGCACATCTTAGCTTTATTTCTCAAGTCAGTTATATATGCTGAAAAATATTCACCATGCTTTTGATCCCTTGTGCAAAATAAGTGACTCTCTGTTGTAATATTCATTTGGGGTTACATATTTCACTAAATGTACATTTTAAGCACTCAGGGTTTTTCCTTGTTTCAGCCAGTGCCACTATAATGAAGGTTTCACCCTCTCCAGCATACATAGCAGGTGCATACACAAATGAATGCTCTCTTTCAATAGCTTCTGAACCAGCTGAATTAAGCAGAATAAATGCATTTGTACATGCATCTTTATCAAAAAAGCAGCCTGTATGAAAATATCATATTCCTGTTCAAACACTCCCCAATTTTCTGCAATACTGTTATCAAACACAAGTGTTGCAGGTCAGCAAAATCCTTCTCCCATGCCCACAAATTATAGTAAAACACAATGCAGTCTTGGCTCATGTAATAATGTATGAACATGCACACACTATAATGTATGAACATGCACACACTCTAGGTATTTGTAATAACAATCAAATGCACAATGAACTCTTCGAAAGACTGAACTGTACTTTGCAAAATAATTGTACTGTAATACTGCATACACTTGCAAACACTTTGGACATTTTGGATACTTTGAATAGCCTTAGTTAATGTGAAAAAGTAGTACATAGCAAAAAATATGCCCCGGGATTCATGAAGCTCTGCGCAAGGCCGGCGTTAGGCTTGCGCCGACCGTGCAGCATGAGGATGGCGCAGTAGCGCCAAATGCATAGTAATGAAGGTGTGCTGCCGACACAGCCACATGCACAGGAAAGGAGCGCGAGTGCATAGGGCATGTTGAAGTGCTGCACGGAGGCATGGAAATGGCAGCTGTCGATGTGCAACCTAAAATGCTTGCATATAACAAGTTGCAAGATAGTAACCACGTCAGTGTCCCTGGATACTGAAACGTATGCAAAGCATGCAAGAAAGTACCTGTGAACACAAAGTGACGAAGCAAACAGAAATGCATGGTAGGGAATAACGGGTCCCTATCACACGAACAAATGACATGGAAAACCGTGTGGCCGTAGTCCAAGGCAGTGTAGATAGCCATACCAAGTGGAAGTGAAATGCATCATATATTAGCGATCCGCCAGTAGGTACGTCCAGCCCAATGGTGGGGGTCACCAGCTGACCCATAATGTGAGGGAGGGTACACAGCTGGACAGATGTGTCCATAACAAAATACATGAGAAATGTAGATATCTACCGACCGTATGTCCAAATTATATCCCACAAGGCATGTAATAGTCACATACAAAAGGTATGTCCGTATTTCACATACCAAATGTGATAGGAAATAGAATAAGCATGTAAACAAAACAGAAGGAGCATGCAAACAGCTACAACAATAAGGACACATGTAGGCTGAAAGGAACAGTATTATCCATACCGTCGACTAGGATTACCACATGTCCCACTTTGCGAGAGACAGTCCCTCTTTGGGCAGTTGTGTCCTGACAAAAACCTGTAACAATGGCAAATGTCCTGAGATTATAGGACAAAATTATTCCCTATACGTCATGTAATAGTTGCATTAAACAGGTTTTCTGTATCTAAATTACATAAATGGTATAAGAAACAGAATAAGCAACTGAACTGCTATAAGAATAAGCTTTTATATAGGCAAGAAGTCTAAGTTCTATCCTGTGTACTGACCATGGGTATGTGTCGGCCTGTAAAATGTGATGTGTGTACCAAAAATGTCCCACTTTGGCCAATTGAAAAGGTGGCAACCCTACCATCGACTGTGGGGAGGTGTTGTCCACTACAGTCAGATATGTGCACGGAATATATCCCGTCTTGGACATAGGAAAAGATGGCATCCTACCAATGAGTACAACAGGCCGCCAAAATCCGGAAGTCAGTGGTACAAGCCGAACTTGTCAGGATGTGTCACAATCGAACGGGTAGTACCCGGGTATACCAAACATGTAATGAAAGAGAAGTATGGGCATGTACCTATGTGCGAGAGGTATAGCATGTGGAAAGCAAACATGGCAGGGTAGTCCACACAACTATACAAGTATCAGACACATCTAGGGTAGTCAGTGTGTTACTCTGGCCGTGTCATGGGCCAACAACCAAAGCACAGATGTATGGGGTGTGAGGAATCTGTGTGTGTGGGTTGGATGGGAAATGGTACAATCCTACAAGGCGATACTGTGTCGTATGCAGAATAGGTGAACCAGAGGTGTATGAGGGAGCAGCGGGTGAAGCTGAAAGAAACACAAACACATGTATAAACAGCTGCAATACAACCAGACAGGCCATACTGTAGAACACAATCCCACAAACAGATGAATATTGAAATGTGCAATACAACTGTATAGATATGTCACTGGCACATACCCATAGATTGGTCCTGATGTAACTGGCCATAACAAATGCAACACACCTGGATGGAACTGGCCATAACAAATGCAACACACCTGGATGCATAATGGACTACCCAGCATCCCCTGCACATCACACAACCCGCTCCCGTACCTGAACGTCCACCAAATCCAGCTGTACTTGGCCTACTGGTGTGGTGCAGCCACAGCTACACATAGTGACCACTATGCATATGTAGTAGGTAGTGTCACCCTAGGCAGTTGCAAGATTGCACACAACCTCAGCACATTTTCGTAACTCCAAAACGATGTTCGCTAAACCTCTTGTTGTGGATCGGTACAATGTTTGGATATCCCTCATGGGATACGTAACCTATGTAAACATTAGAATGGAAGGCATGAAGTCCAGTCCTGTAGATATCTGGATAGAAGTTGGAATGTGCATTAGAGGTGTACGACACTGCCCTAAGTGGTCATGCATAACCTACTACCCAGGATCAAACACTTGCCCGTGACGCACGTGTCCCAACATGAATAAGCAGAAATATATTGCACACATTCACATAGTGGCAAATGGTATAAGGGTGATGAAGGCACTAACGTAAACAGGATAACCCTGATCTAATGTGTGAGGGACACAATGTGTGCGTAGATGTGTAGGTGTGACCAACCATACCTGTCAACCTCTGAGAGCACGATATCTGGACAAAGCCGTGAATAAAAGTATACCTGTCAACCTCTGAGAGCAAGATGTCTGGACAAAGCCATGAATAAAAGTGGGACAAAGGCCCAAAAGTATGGACAATTTGTAAAGAAACAGAGAAAGTTGATATAATAACAGTTTGTAAATTGGCATTAATTTCCTGAAGAGTATGAAGTCTGAAACTCAGCTGTCTGTCATTATGTTCTGGCTTCAGTCTTTAATGACTAGCTACTGAATTGCCAGAAAACAACAGTGTATTACAGAGTTCCATACATATTTACAGTAAAAAACCTTTACATTTGTTTACTGTACCACTGCATACCTGTAGTTAATTCGTGTCCAAAATAATAATCCTCATATGAATGCATACAGGAAATAGTCAAATGTGAATGGGAACACCCCTCACCGTGGATTATGTATTGTAACCACCCCCACCCATATTATGTATTGCCAACATAAAAAGCTGCTGACAGGTGCCAAAAGACTTGTGTCTGTAAACACAGGTAAACCTCTATAAAATGGACAAATTCTGTTCATCTGCTTCATCTGACATTTGAACTCGGTCAGGGCAGTTCCGTTCACCAGGCGGACAAGCCTCAGATCACCACAGGAACACCCTGACAATCAAAGACTTGTATGTGCCAGGACTATAAGCCTTGGAGTTCTGCATATCCTTGGAGTGATTAAATATGCAGCTTGGGTCCAGAGCAGTAGGGAACAGGGAATATGTAATATGTAGTACCGTATTTTTCCCAGCAGGAGAATGGATGCCTGTGTTGTAAGTGAAGCGGTGAGGCGTATGTTAATGTAGCTATGGGTATGCATATAAATGAGTCAGAACACCAATAGTATAGTGGTTACAGCTTCCGGCCAACATGAATGCAGTCCTGGGTCTACTATGACTTCAGCACATATGAGTTAATGAATGCATGTGTGCTGTAAAGACATTTAAATATGTAAAGGTGAACATGTGTTTCGCATATGTCCGTTAACCGGATTACAGATATTGTACTGGTACCGTCACAATTAAGAAAGCCCACGTAAGCACAAAGACTTAGTAGACATATGTAACCCACAATAAGGATATGCAAGTGCGCCTGCGCGTGTGTAATCCACTCACAGCATAGCAAATGAATGCTGTTTTCTACACGTTTATTTATATATCTATATATGGATATATATATTTGTGTATAGATATATATCCACAGACTTAAACTAAATAAATATATGAAATAAAGAATGTACAGACATATATATATATATATATATATATATATATATATATATATATATATATATATATATATATATATATATATATATATATATATATATATATATATATATATATATATATATATATATATATATATATACACACACACACACACACACAATTACATTAATCAATATATACATAACAAACACAGAAACATTTGTCCTTGTAGATATAACACATGTACATAAATAGGCTACGTCATAGCTGTTATGGATAGACATACAGACATGCAAGAAAGGTAAATACACTGCTGCTTTCCAAACCATTGCCCGGAAAGTACCAGTGTGCCAAATCTGCAAGTTCTACTATTTAAACATAGATATAGGTGTCCTTTGCAGGACTCCAGAAAGTGGTTGCCTACAGGCAGCGGCCAGTAATTATTGACGCTAAGGAAGTCTCATCCACAGCTGCAATATAGCTGTACATGCAACAGTAGCTTGTGCAAGGGTAATAACACATGGGTTGACAGAATGTATGACATATGTCCCGATACGCGGAGAGTGGATAGTGCTTAGAAGTATCTTCATACTTTATTATCGCTCACATTAAATATGTCTTATGACTTTATGACTATTGTGGAGGGGTGTCAGGTATGAGAATCATGGGTATGCAATAATGGGCCTAGGTTCACAGGTGTTGGTTGGCACAGATTTATTAGGTCCACCGCATGGTAGTGATTAATATTCCTATGTGGGTATAGCACACGCCTATACCTTCCAAAAATGTAGAACCCATCTACTGGATATTGTGTAAACCATTGGGGGAAGACATAGGGACTTATATCAGTGTCATGTAAGTGATTATCATGGACGTACTTGAGTACGAATAAGATGGTAACCATACCTCTCAACCTTTCAGAATAAGACATCTGGACAAAGGCATATTTAAATAAGTACAAATAGGGACTATGTTAAATATTCCTCTGACAAAGTTAGAACGTTGATAGAATAATGGATAATTCATTAATATAAATTTTTTGAGGGTTATTAGTTATAAACTACTAATGTCTGTCATTATTATCTAACCTCACAGTCCTTAATGACCTGCCACTAATTTACCAGAAAGGCACAATAATAACAAAAAAGGAACAACATTATAAGTCTAAGTTCGGGACATTTACCCAACATGTGTACAGTTGAGCGATATGAAGGTAACCCTGTCCTAAATAACTGTACAGAACTAGTGATATCAGGTGGACAGGTGTGAAGAAAGATGGGATGACAAATGACAAAAAAAAAAAAGTCAAAAGCATGTACCTCGATAAATGTGAATGAATACTTATGCCCTGTGATAGTCAATGTGGAAGGTTAATAGTGTCCCTCAGGGTGTTATGCAGTGTCCTCAATATAGTGTTCAGTTTCCCACACTCGCATGTGAGTTCTGCCACTGATGGAAAGCGCAAATACCGGCGAACACATAAGGTAGATGATAGCATAATATGTTTTGATTAGCACCTGTTGGCTTTTGTGAGAAACACAACACTCTTGGCGGGTGTGTCCTGTAAAAGGAATGTAATGGCATCTGGCTTGTGATTTCTTGTGTGTAGTGGTGTAATAAAATGATATATCTTGTATCAGAAACAGATACATGTTATAGGAAACAGTATTATCGACTATACTACTACAAGAAAACTCTGGAGGTATGAAAAGCGCTGAAGTAGTCAGTTTAGTATTGACCGCAGGTATGTGTTAACATGTCAAATGTCACAGCTGTATATATAGTACCTATAAGGCTGTCACCATTACAAATGATGAAGGTGAGAGCTGCTGTGTAGAAATGTCACACGTAGCAGGTCAAAACATACCTACAGCCATGCATACTCCACAAATAGACATATTAGCACACAGCAAAGCTTAGGCTAGGGGTCATGGAGCCTTGGCTGGTGTGTACGAGTAGAGGAAGTGTAGAACAAGGCAAGATGTCTGCCAAGCTATTCAGCAATATCCTGTAGGGGCGTGTAAGACAGCCCTGAAACCAAACATTGCACGGACAATGTTAGGATATGCAAATTACCCCATTTGTAGGTGAAAGCTATGCAAATTATGTAAATCTGCGATACATGTAACAGTAAGCTGTCCGGGCAAGAGTAGAGTTATGTGCAGAAATGTACTCGGATGTTAACCGAGTTACGTTCTGCAAGTAGCTGAACGGAGCAATGTCAGCTGCAAATAAAGAATGAATTCAGTTGAAGAAGCATGCCAATGGCCAAATATAAGGCCAGTAGCATATTTTTCCATTGGAAATTAATAAACTCTATTTGTCCTCCCCCGATCTCTGGTGTGTAAGCGTAGCGCAGCGGCGCGAAAACACTCTGCGCTTTTAAAACAAGAGAAATATTTAAAATATACATAGAAATTGTAATTATCATTAACATTTAGTTCGACATGCAGGTGAATGGCAAGCTGAAGACAAGATGGCTACTGAGTACTGGTTGTTATGTGTGGAAGCGCTCTGTCAGAGATGTAACCAAGCATTAGTAGGCAATCCGATGCAATTGAGGCTGAGGATAGTGAATCACAGTTTGTCATGATTTATGAGACAAGCCACTACAGTGGAAGAGCAGGTTAAGGGGACTATCAGAGTAGAAGATAGGTGACATCATGAGTGTGTATGTATAAAACACTGTAATCCTATCGGAGCAATGTGTCACATGTTTGCTGTCAGTTACTCATCAGTGGAAGAGGCGTGTAATGATTTATCCTAAGTACAGTCAGGAAACTGACGGTGTACACCATGGATATCACTGAAGTTTCTTGCAAACCTGCTGACAGTGTGTTCACACCTGTGCATGCCTGTAAGCCCGAGTAAGCATGTGTGCATGCATGTCAGCCCGTGTGCGCACGTTGAAGAACGATTAAGCTAGTGTAAGCATGTTGAAGCCCATGTAATGTCATGTAAGCCAGTGTACGCATTTGTAAGCATGTATAAATCTGTACTACACACATCACACACATACTGCACACTCTGAAACACATGCTGCCAATACTAAACACGTCAGTCAAATGGCACATGGATGGATAATAAATCTTCAGAATCAACAGTGCTGTAAACTATTCTACAGTGATGGTCATAGCTGCAATGCACCATGCCTGCTTACATACACCTAGAAGGATATCACACTTTGTGTTAACAACATTTTAATATTAATACAGTGCTATAAAGCCACCCTGAGCATCAGCACCATGTTAGTCTGTTCCTGCATCTATGTTACACATTACAAGTGGTGGCACAGGTGGAATCATATGCACAGGGTATGGTGTTTCTTTTCCAGAGCCTGTAATTGAGCCATCCAATCAACATGTAAGTATGTGTGTGTGTGAGGGACAACAGTGTTTGCATGGCCCAATGTTGAGGCAATGTGTGTGTATGTTTTAGCCCTAGCTGTTTGTTTCATGTGTGTGTGTCTGCATGTACACAGTTTCAGCATGTGTCATGCATATACAGGAGGTTGTGGGACAGTCACAGACCATATCTGCCAGGCTGTACAGATTGCCCTTACTGGCCATGGACACCACTGCATGCATTCAGCAATATTCCAGTCCTGCACCTGTCAATGTATACACATACATTCTTGGGATCTGTATCACAACCTGTGGATAAACGGGAGTCAGTAATGTTAACCTGATGTGCATAGTAGTGTCAGGTAATACATAGCTATATGAGCCATACTCATCCTCCAAAGTAATAACCACTGCTGACTGTTGCTGAGATGTGCACACAACCGTTTAAAGGTGCTGTACAATCATTGTTGACAATGTCCCTTGTAATACCCAGCAACAGAATAACTGGCCACTACACAACTATAACCCAGGATCACTACAGCACACAGTACACAGTATGTGAACTATCACAGAGCCATAGCAGATTTACATACATCAAAGGTGTTCATGTACAGATAATGCAGCACATTCAATAGTGCTAATATCCACATACATATCAATATCTATCTACATTACATATATATATATATATATATATATATATATATATATATATATATACACACACACACACACACACACACACACACACACACACACACACACACACACACACACACACACACTTGGCAGGGTTGGGATCAGAACACAGACCTAACTACCTTACCACACTACAGCATTGCATGTACAGAGCGGCGCTACCGTGATCACTAGATCACAGCATTCACACAGGCATCGTCTAGCTTGCTGGCATCAGCATCAAAACAAAAGGCCAGTATGGATTCTACAGAGAGTGAATAGTGCAAAAGCAATGTACTGTTGTCATGCATCGGGAAACTCTCACACACACATATGTGACAAGGGTTAAACC
>NC_056726.1:1703143129-1703210248 GCF_019279795.1 Protopterus annectens | reverse complement strand
GGGCCACAATCCATGCAGGAACATTGCGGTGTCCCAGCAGTCACACCTACACAGTACTAACCTGCACTCTGTATGTCCTGGGACACTGGCCCCATGTCACCTTCCAAAGTCCCAGGCTGTGATGCCCACAAACCTCTGAATGACATGTCTCCCCACTAGGCCACCATATTCAGTAATAGCCTTGCATCAGACATTGTGGCCCCTGAATGGCACACAGCAACAGTTATCACACTCCGCACAGATGGTGCCACAATGCACAAGTGGGACTATAGTCCTACACACCTGACTGGACTGTTCTGCACCGTTATGGGGCACATCATCATGGACATCATTCACAGAGACATTGTTGGGCTCCGGTCCTTTGATGCCACCCGGGTTGGACTTGTTAGGGCTAGAGCATGGCCCCAACACCTGGTGGACTCCTTTCATACAGTTACCAGGGTAGTTGATGACAGCATGGGGGTTCACACATCCTACATTGTCCTCTCATTGCCTTACAGCACCATTCTTCATTCTGGTATTGACAACATACACATCCACCTGCACATCGTACCCTATGTCTCAGGATGTTATGCAACATGGCTCATGGACAGGACACACACAATGAGGGTAGCATACCATAGTACCTACTGCATTTTAGTTACACTTGGCATACCACAGTTCTCAGTCATAGGGCCTCTCATGTTCAGTATATGCTTCCCTGAGGTACAGGCTAGCACAGAGGGACTTTCCCTGCCTAGCTTTACAAACCCCTGCATACAAAGCACCATGATTGATCCACCAGCTGATACTGACTCCATCCATACTGGTGTCACTGTGACAGATACCTGATATGAATATCATGGCCTCAAGCTGCATGACACAAGGTGCATGAACATCACCTTTGCATTACACCATTTACCCACTGACTATCACATAGGTGGTAGTCCCATACATACATGTCACATTGTACATGTTTGTAGTACACACGTATGTCACACCCACTCCTGTGGTTACCATATTGCCACTGTGGCGTGGATATCCTTCTACGTGGCCACACTTATCTGTACTGGGTGTGTAGCTGGTACATAGGCACCCATTATACCTCTGAACTCAAGACTTCTACACATATTCAAGGGTACACCACCCCATTTAGGGTGTACCTTACACAACAGCTACAGCTTTACATACCACAACATTAACACGCCATGACGTTTATTGAGCTCCGACAGTTGAAGTATGCGGCTGAACTACGGACACCACATCTGTACACATTTGCATACTACGTACTCAGGGGTGACCTCTGCTGAACAGACAGGGCCCATGTCCACAACAATATTAATGGATATACTCCACATACGCGATATAAGCAAAAGCCACTGTGAGCAACATTCCCATGGATATGTGCACACACGCAACGATGAGGGGGATGTGCTTGAGGGTTACATTCCCAAACCAGACACTCACCATGCTTTGGAACATGAGTTCTATATACATCACCTAGGGACAGTCAGCAGCACTGTTCATGTGATACCTCCCTTGGTGGTTGGGAGACACATGTACGCCAGGGATCCCTGCAGTGGCTGTACTGTGCAGAGGTGCAGGTAACACATGGCTCTGCTGTTCACAGGACACTACCCCAGAGAGGTGACACTGGTGTGAACACTGTAGTTGTGCTTAAACATACACTTGCCAGACTGCATAGTACCCCACTATGAACCTGTGAAGCTATTACATGTCCTTTGTGCATGGTTACTTGGTAGCCCTTCCATTTAGATTAGCTGTCATGCTATTACAATGTCCCGTGCCTACAAGCCATATGTATCCTGTTATTGTACATGCCAGTAGACAATACCTTTGGTATGCATGATATGCCTGTTATGCTGTGTAGAATATCTGACATATCTATCTACAATACTATACATTACACATATTTTACATAGTATCCCATAATGCAAAGCATACTTGCACAGTGGGACCACCTTACACATGTCATTGTCGTTATATGCCTATACACATGCCTACTGTGACAGTATATCAACATATACTATCCCCTGCTATGGCACGTACTTGTTGGACATACCCTAGCACTGACGGCGGGTTGTATGGAATTGTTCTGTTTAAAGCACTCATGTAGCATCCCTTGTGGTGTCTGTGATGTGTACCTTGTGGCCCACTGCTGGATGCACAGTTTCTACAAGCGTTAGTATGCTCAGCAAGACATCACTGCATAAATACCTTTTCTCACTTTATGCATTGCAGACACTTTTAATTAATGCAAACCAGGCTATACATACAGTAAATAATTAATACTAAACATGCTATACATAAACTTACATACCGAGTGTTCTACATACCTTGTTATCGTTCTGGACTATCATCTCTATCTCTCTCACACTGCTTATCTCTCTCACATTGCTTAAACAGGCATATGGAATGAGCATATGGTTTAAACGTCTGGCAAGTCATCCTTATATACGTGGATACCTTTAACATGTGGTTTCCTGCCGCCAATTGGTGTTCCTGAGTGACTAATTACTTGTACATCAGCTGTGCAGCTACTCCATTCACCAATTATGCAGCAACAGTGGAGTACAATTGAATTCTCCACATGGGCGTTGCCCATTTGCCCTATCTTCGGGGAGACGGCCTGTATTGTGTTTTGTTGTGTGTAATTGCAACTGCTATGTGTAGAGACAAATATGCTTTGGATTCATGTCCCCCATGGATTGTGTGTGACAGCTAGAGTATATGGTTCAACATGTGAATGTACCTGTCATCCCAACTGTCTGATAACGGACTATTGCAAACAACACCTGTAACATCGCCGTTTGTTCCATTACACAACGGCTACAATTTTGCATGGCACCTTTAATTGTGTCTCTCGCAAGGTATGTTGATGGTTCTGCAGATGTAATTGACTGACTGGATGTTTGTACTGTTATTACAGTCTGTATTGCTATAGTTTTTAGTGTGGGGGATGTCGGTGGATGTACGTAGCATATACAGGTTTGTGGGGCTTGCATTTCTACATATTCCATATATATGTGTGTGGGCTCCATCTCTAATTAAAGAGCTGTCAGTTAGTAGACTTATGTTGCAGGATTTTACATTGGGCCGTTGTTAATTGGTTTCTAAATAGTATGCAGGTGAGGTTGATACTTCCATACCTCCGTAATTGCAGCGATATGTAAAGGGATATGTCTAAATGACAGCTATCCAGTGTTTTTCTGTCCCAGATATTTGCAGTCATTGCGGTTGTGTTGGTAACAGAACCTCTTTGCCATGGGTTGCCACCTTTTCATATGGCCATTGTTGGACACTTGCATGACACACAGCACTGTTTACAGGCTGACACATAGTCATGGTCAGTACACAGGATAGCACATACTTTTATCCTCAATACATACCTATTGTTGTGGGACCTTGGCTACTTATCATATTGCATGTAACATTTACGTTTCTTACATACAGGCATAACTATTTACTGCAACTATTACATAATATATGGGACATATTACTGTCCTACAATCTTGGACATTTACCCTTTGTAATGTTTTATGTCAGGACACACCTGGCCAGGGAGGGTCTGTCCCTCCCAATGTGGGACAGATGGTAACCGTATGCCTACGGCTAGCTATAACCACACCTACAGTATTGATCTACCTCCGAGTTGGCACTAACAGACACACGACGCGGACACACACACACACACACACACACACACACACATTACAGTCACATGGAGATGCACACGGCACCCTCAACACACACACATACACAGACTATGGCACTCACAAACACAGTTGAACGCAGTACCTACGTGACCGCAACACTGGCAGCGGTAACTACATGTCCCTTCATATTGTCATACTATTACTCGCGGTTGTACTGTTCCGGTACTATGTTCTTTCGGTCTTTCAGCCTCGTGGTTACACGTGTTGGTATGTTACACATTCCATAGTTGGCAGTATCCTATTAATTTGTACCTCCAAGGTGTTATGAATGTCATTGACCTATCTATATATATTTGCAGATATCGTTGAATCCGTATATATCAACATATATCACTCTATCGCCCTTTCTATCTGTATTATATATATGTATATATGTGTACATATATATATATATATATATATATATATATATATATATATCTGACAGGGAAAGTGACAGGCAAGCTACACCTTTCATTGTGTACTTGTCAGTATATACTGTTTTCTGGACTCCGTACATTTGTGTCTGTACCTGTCACATTACACACCTGCCATAGGTTAGGGTTACCAGCTGCCCCACTTTGCGAGGGACAGTCCTTCTTTGGGCAGTTGTGTCGTGCAAAATATTTGTAAACATGGCAAATGTCCTGAGATTTTAGAACATACTTATTTCCTAATACTTATTTCCTATAGTTTATGTAATAGTTGCATAAAACAGTTATTCTGTATCTGAACAACCTATATGTTATAGAAACAGAATAAGCAAGTAAACATTACAAGAATAAGCTTTTATCTAGGCAAAACAGTGAAGTTCTGATTTTCGTACTGGCTGGGTGTATGTGTTGGCCTGCAGACATCTGACGTATGTCCTACATTGGTCATTTGAAGAGGTGGCAACCCTACCATAGGTACATCTTGGCTAGCAATAGTGTTAGGTGATTCTATAAATGATTGCATGTTCTACTCCTGGCAGTGGTCGTTTTACCCTTCAGAGCAGGTGCTATTAGTACAGGGGTGAATAATGCTGGTTTAATCACCTGTTCTGGACATCATTGACCGTGATCTGTGCGATATTCGGAGAACCTTATCCCTGTTTCGCGCATATCCGTATAGTCATATTTAAACATCGCTTACAAGCAGTGGGCAATGCATATTCCCGCTAACGTGTGCTAAACATGATCTGATGACCTGCATCCGACATGCATTACTCGTGCCTTCTGAATAACGTTACATCCCTTGCAGGATGTTGGACCGGGAACATGCACGACAGTCATTGCATTTAACACATGGATATCTGGGATTTGTACACGTGTTATGTCATTTTGTACGTAGAGTATACTACGGGTGTTACCCCATACTGCACTCACATGGGTAACTCAGTTAGTTTACATATTGATGAGTCCAGTTAATGGTGTCCATGTGATGTTTACTGGATGTGCTCCGGCATTGGGTATGTATATCACAGTGAGCCACACACAATACTGTGCTACACCTTCAAACGACCGTAGGTGGGGCATGCTGGGGTGACGAATACCTGTCATGGGTACAACCCATGCCTTGACACAACATCCATGATTATATTATGTGGAGGCCCTCATTAACGCAGCAGGGACTCTGTGCTGAGTGTGTACAGAACAGTGCTTACACACATGTGCTCCCGTGATTGCCTCTGCTCCACTAAGCGACAGTTGGTTACTCGATGTTGTGGCGACAGCGGACACTGTTTGCCCCGTTTGGTGTATGACCTCTGACAATCAGCCGTGTACCTACCGATGTACCTGGGAACTTTTACACACAGCACCGCCATATGCTGTTAGGCGCATGCACTGTTCAGGTGTTGACATTCCGTGTTCCACTAGCTGTTGTGTGTACAATGTTTGAGGGCTGCCTATATAGGATTCACACAGTGGGCCACCTATACATTACAATTTACAGGTGGTCGTGTTTGTGTGCCATCCATTTTACTGTGTGTGCAGGTGGAGAGGTTTGTCAGTCCATAGGGGCCTACACTGTCAGAGCATGTGCTATATGTTCCCTCTTTGCCAAGGCATAGGCATATTGGGTATGCCTCCATCTGCCTACTGGGGCTGGCACAGTGTGTTCATGGTCTGAATCCCTCTGTGCCTGTGATGGCCTTGGCAATTGCGGTGGGCTATGAGGGCCTTCACCATTTTATCCCTGCTGCAGATGTTTCCGCAGGATCATATTATGTAGCATGGCACATACTATGACGATGTGGGCACACGTGCCTGGAGAGTACTGCAAGGCTCCACCAGATGTGTCCAAGCACGGAATTGTGATTTCAGCATCCCAAACACACACTATATGATGATTCTGGTTTGTGCGTGCGCCTCATTATGGCGTTCTTGCATGGGTGTGTGTGCATTTCTGATGGGAGTCATCATCCACGGCTCCAGTGCATAGCCAGCATCCCCCACAAGGTGGCCATGTGGGATGCCCCCCCCCTGACAAATACCTGATACAGCTGTGAGACATGCCAGATATGGGAGTCATGGTAGCTTCCAGGGCTGCCAGCACACACATCCATGATAATGCCCTGGGCATTTCACACGACCTGACAGTTGATGGAGTGGAATCCCTTGTGGTTTATGTAGCGCCTACCATGCTCACTGGGTGCTGACTTGATTTGTATGTGCGTGCAGTCTATCACACCCAGTACCTCTGGGTAGTGTGCCACATGGTGGAAATGACGCATATTGCTGACCAACTCCTCCTGAGTTCGGGGGAAGTATATATGCTCATTGGCATGTGGTAACATGGCATCCAGGAACTGGTGTAGTACCCTGGATGCCGATGCATGTGAAATCCCCATTATATCTCCAGTTGGTCTTTGAAAGATACCTGTGGCTAGTATTCGCAGGCTTACACATACCTTCGTGTCCACTGGGATGGGTTCCCCTCTGTTGTTTCTGGTTCTCAGGCATGGCCGGCACAGCTCCACTATTTGCTGTAAGATGTCCCTGTCTACCCTGTAATGCTCTACTATCTCCAGATCATGTAGCCCCTGGTAGGTTACCCTTGGTCTGAACACTCTTCTCCTCCTCCAGGGCCTGCGGTGGTTGTCGGCATCATCCTCCACAACACCGTCAGTCTCTAACACATGCTGATGAATCACAGCTATGACAGCTCCCAACATATACATTTTAAAAGTTCCCCATGTGTTTACACCTATGGTGCAGTATTTGGGAATACACAGGTGTGTGTAAGGTGCTTTCACACTTTATACTATTGTGCTGTGAACACCGATGATGTCACAGGGTGTGTATGTACGATCGTAGCTACATGATATCTTAAGTGCTTTACTACCAGAACTACTATTGTGGTGCCTTTGGTTTTGAAGTACATTTGGCTGCTGTGGATTACCTGTTGACCTTCCTTTTACATTTCTGCATGTTCCACCTACCATTTTCTGGCAAGAATCCAGCAGCCTGCTTTCATTTGTACTTTCCTAGACCTGGCTTATCTTGTGTAATGTGTGCTATTGCCAGTCTACTGTCCATTTGCTTTGCTCTGCTATGATAGATCTCCTATCTTTACAATCCAATGCCTCCCCTCCTTTCTTTGCATTCCAATGCCTTCCCTATCCTGTTTTGCAGGTTTCTGCGAGCAGACTTGTCAGCTGCCGTCGATTCGCCGACGTGAGGTGATTGGTGTTAATTGCTCATTAGTACTCCAATTGCTCTACTTTGGCATTTCCTTCTTTTCTTCCCCTGACCTTCCTGTTTGTGCTATTGTTTATAGGTTCATAGGTTCATACTAGGCTATCTGCCCTAGGGCATTTATAAGCCTAGCCAGAATGTGTTTGGCTTTCACCACACATTTTAAATTTATTTTGCTATGCCCTTTTTCAAGGTTAGTATACTGTGCCTCTGTCTAACAGTGACACAGAAGTGATACCCGGGGTAAACCTATGATCTCCCATCCACTCATCAAGATTCCTCTTGAAGAGAGTCAATGAGGGACTCTGCCTAACCTGGACTGGGATTTTATTTCAGAGTGAAGGGAGCCTCTGGGTTATGAATCTGTCCCTCCAGCATGTCCTATTTATTTCAGTGCTGAGGTTCAAGTCTCTCGAGCAAATAGCTCGATGGGATTTGATTTTCTGAGGTGCAGCATGTCCATTAATTCCGGTTGGACATGGCTTTATACGCCAGGCACAGATCGCCTCTGAACAGGCGGTATGCCACTGAGTAGAGCTGGAGTTTCTTTAACCGGGCAGCATATGGCATCTGTTTGAGCCCTTTGATCCTCTTGGTGAGGTACTTTTGGGGTCTTTCCAGTTGCTGCAGGTGTCTGGTAAGGTACATCCCAAAAGGGGCATTGTACTCAATTATGGGCCTGATGAGGGATGGGTAAAGAGGCACGATGACCTCCCCTGATCTAGATGTGAATCCCTTCATGATTAGGTGGGCTATATAAAATGTTTTTCTAACCACTTTGGCCACGTGGTTGTCAAATGAGAGATTGCTATCAACTTGGGTCCCCAGGTCCCTAATTTCTTCTTCTGTACTTAATGGATTACCACCTATGTGGTAATTTGTGGGCACTTGGTTTTTGCCAAAGGGGATGACTATACACTTTTTGGCATTTAGCTTGAGGCCATGGCTCTGGCACCAGTTGTCTGTTTCTATGAGGCCCTTTTGGAGGATGTTTGTGTTGGCTGGAGAGTCGATTATGGTGCCTAGTTTGCAGTCATCTGCGAACTTGGTCAGCCACAGTCCTTCCATGTTGGGCTGTACCTCCGAGAAATATATACCGAACAAGAGAGGTCCCAGGACTGAGCCTTGTGGGACACCACTTGTAACTGGTTTTGAGTCTGACATGGCTCCAGCAATTCTAACCATGTGGGTTCTGTCCTTGAGCCAGTTTGCAATCCATCTAGTGACATAGGGCTTTATATTTAAGCTGGTGAGCTTATCTATAATGCCCGAGTGGGGTATTGTATCGAAAGCTTTTGCGAGGTCCATGTAGGCTGTGTGGACCACCTTCCCCTTGTCAATGGCCTTGGTGACTGTTTCAAAGAAATCAACCAGGTTTAAGAGGCAGGATCTGCCCTTAACAAAGCCGAACTAGGTAGGATCCAGTGTCTGTAGGTCCCCAATATCTTTATTTATAAGGTCCATGATGATCCTTTCCATAGCTTTGCAGACCAAGCTAGTCAGGCTTATGGGGCGATAGTTTCCAGGATCCATTGATGCACCACCTTTATGGAGAGGGTCCACTGTTGCTGTACGCCACTCTTTGGGCACATATCCTGTAGTAAGGCTGAGATTGAACAGTAGTTTTATGTTTGGGTTAAGCTCTTCTTGGAGTTCATGTAGGATGCAGCCCAGGACACCGTCTGGTCCCATTGATGCTGTGTTTTTTGCTTTGGAGAGGGCTGCTCTTACCTGAGCATCTGAGATGTCAGGGGGGCAGCACTCTGCTGGGATAGATATTTGCCCTTTTGGTGGGGAAGAGGGGGGAGTTTGTACTGAACCTGTCAGCTAGGATGTTGGCAATGTCTGTGGGTTCAGTGTATTTTTTGTCATTTTGGACTAATTCTGAGCATATCTGGGAATTACCACCCAGGTTCCTAACATAACTAAAGAAAGCCTTGTGATTATCCTTAGTGTCCTGTGCAATTTTTCTTTTGAAGCTGGCCTTAGACAATTTTATGAGTGCCCGTAGTTTTTTGCTAATACTGATCAGTGATGCCTTCCCTTTTTGGGATTTTGCTCTGTCATTTAATAGCTTCCTCCTTCTATTGTATAGTTTGTTTATGGCTGGTGTCCACTAGACAGGACGTCTGCCTTTGGAGGATTGGGTCTTGGTTTTATTTGGAATCGCATGATCCATGCATTCCTGAAGGTGTTCATAGAATGCGTTTATAAAGGATTCTGTGGTCTGGGCCGTATTTTCCACAGGCCTGGGGGCTTTGAAGGATTCCACCTCGGTTTTGAGGAGTGTGAAATTTGCTTTAGAGAAGTTTTTCACTGTGGTTTTCTGGGCAGGGGGTCGGGTTGGGATGTGAATATCCAGTGAGATTAGTTTAAGGTCTGATCTTACCAGTGAGGGATACACTTCTGGTCTGGAGCATAGAGTCCCCATGTTGGTGATGATCAGGTCCAGTATGTTTTCCCCTCTTGTGGGAGTGGTAACAAGTTGTTCCATAGCATTTGAGTTTATAAATTCTACGAACCTTTGGGCTAGGGTGTTGGAGCTAGAGTAATGCTCCCAGTCTATGTTTGGGTAGTTGAAGTCACCCAATATAATGGTGTTTGGAGAGACCTTCATATTTTCCAGTGTTCTCAGGAAGGCTGAGTGGGGTTCCTGGGTTTAGGAGGGTGGTCTGTAGCAGGCTATAATCTGGAAGGCAGTTTTACCCACTGTTAGTTGCACATGGATAGTCTCTGATGCTTTGTGCTTTGCCACCAACCTGGAGGTATGGGTATCTTTGATGAATATCAATACTCCCCCTCCTTTTGTGGTTTGGTCCAAGTTTTGGGTCCGAAAAGCATGGTATGAGGTATAACCTGGTAGTGCTGGGGTGCTCTCGGGAGCCCTGAACCAGGTTTCTGTTACTGCACAGATATCGATGTTCTCCATGCTAAGGAGAGTTTTGAGTGCGTGCATCTTGAGGTTTAGACTTCTGGCATTGAGTAGCATTACTCTTAGTTTCTTATCCCTTGTGATACCTATGGAGGTGGGTTTGTCTTTTGAGCCTTGCTTAAAAAAGGCACTATGGGGGTAGCAAGAGCCTTTGCCAATATCCGAAAGCCCAGGGGTGACAGGTGCAAGCCATCCCTAGTGAAGCATCATGGCTTGTCGAGCATATCATCCCAAGCTGACAGGCATTGGATCCCCTTTGAATGACACCAGTACTTAAGCCAATTGTTGGAAATTGATCATCTTGTCTTCATATTGTGGCATCATTCTTGGTGAGGGTAAGATGCTACTCAAGGTCAGGGTCATACTGGCCTGGGCTACATGCTCAGAGAGCTCCTTTATTTCTCTTTTCATGTAGTCCAGGGAGGTACGTCTCAGGTCATTCACACCAGAATGGACAATGACTGAGTCATATTTGTACTTGCCTTGGAGTGACCTGAGTGCTTGTGTTATGTGGCGGATCCTAGCGCCTAACAGGCTGCTCACCGTGACCCTCTCCTTGTTCAGCCTGGTGAGCGGGATGTCAGTGTGCCTGATGATAGAGTCACCTATTACAAGTGTATCAGGTGTGTTGTTTAGTCTTAAGGGCTGTGACTGTTCGGCACACTGGCTTTGTGAGATATGTGTTGCACGTGTTTTGTTTTGGGGTAACGGTTGCTTGGGTGTCTGCTTTGGAGGTCTCTGCTGCTTAGTCAGATCTTTATTTAGAGCCCCCGAATATGTTTTTTGTGTGATTATGTGTTTGGTTTGCTGTCGTGGTAGGTCTATGTGAGACTGGAACTGTAGTGAGTGTGGTTTCCTTCTCCTCCTGACTGGTTATGCCAATACTGAGTTGAGAGAGCTTAGCCTCCAGTTTGGCTATATGGTTGCATCTCTCACATGTGTTGGAATTTGTTGGGAGGAGGAGAGGGTTGTCTGTGTACATGAGGCAGTTGTAACATTGCCTCAAGATTCCCAGATTCACCAGCTGGACCGGAGAGGAGATTGACAACTGATCTTTGGACATGTTAGAATAATATTGGGAATTCCTTAATAATTGAAAACAAGGGCCAGTGGGGAGTGAGGGTGTAGTGCTTTTAATTTTTAGTGCTGACTTATATAATTGCTTTAGTGAGCAAGTGCCAGGTAACTTAAGTGCAATGTGTTACAGGTAACTTAAATGCAAAAATGACAAACAGTAACTTTCTTTCAAATGAAACAAGGAAATAAGTACAGTAAGCAAAGCAGATATCACTAGTGATCCACAGAAGCGCTGAGAAGCCGCGTATTAGGTGTGGTGTGTGCATCTGCTTACCGGGTTTCAGGCACGTTTTCATCCCCGTACACATGCGCTTTCGGGCACATTTTGTGTGCTCTCAGCTAAACTATTCTATACCTTCCTCCCCACCCCTGTCTTTGCAGCTTTTCTTAGCAACGGCCAGGCCAGATTTGCATTGCTCCAATGTGCTTACTGCTACGGTGGCACACCCCTCTGCTGATGTCATGTATCTCCTCTGAGCCACTCCTCAGTGTTATAGCGCTGCGCCGTATGGTACAACCTTCATCCGGCAGGACGTTTGCGATTCAGTATTACCTGCCTCATTTGCATGGCATTGACTACTAATTCATAGTTACCACGCCAAACACTGTCGCAGATCATTAGCAATCCTTGCACCTTGGTTGTGGTGTTCCATGCCTACCATTGTGTATTATAGTGTAAACCTGATTTGTATTACATTGCGATTTAATGACATTTTTATATAATTTCTTTATGTTCCTGTTTGCGCACACATGCCCTGCGGTTGTACTGTGCGTTGCTGTGGACATGACATTAAATGTTATTTTTTAATTGTTGTGCATCTTTTCTTATGCCATTGGCTGTGTATTTATCCATTGGCATATGTTAACTTTATAATACTTGAGTCTGGTCCGCTTTCATAGCTCCGATGTTCTGTTTGGGAAAATGTAAACCGTGTTTTTTGGTTTACATTTCCGTGGGCTTACACTACGCCTGCACCACTTCATGAATCGCTATCTGCCTTCATTTGCATGATGCCACACTGCACATGGGGTGATTAGCATACCTATGCCATGGGCTGCACAGTTCTGGCGTATGTCGGTAGTGCACGTGGAATTGGATCATACCTGAATCGCTCGATGGTCATATTTGGCGTTATTCCACCTATGCTACACCTGCGCCTGGCGCAAGCTTCATGAATCCTGGGAATGGTCTTTTTTTTTTCTATGCATTTTTTTATGCAATTCAGATATTGTTTCAAACATTTTCATAATTATTTTGAAAATTTTTATCAATATGTCACAGTTTCATTTTGTTTAATAAGAAATTTGTTTTGAGCATTATGAGTCCTTTGTTTTATATTTGTAGCAAAAAAAAAATCAGTTAAATGTGTGTTAGTACCAGGAATTTGTTTCTGACCTGCTTCACGAGACGTTTGAGCAATAGGGATGATCCATTCTGTTATATTCCTCCAACTTTAACTGGTTGCCTCATGGCTGTGACTCTGAATCCTATTCTGACACCATGTCATTCTTCTTGTATGAGCTAAGAAGATATTGAGGCATGGATGTTCATTTAAGTAGTTTATTGAATACAAACACATCAGGATGGATAGCAGCAACATTGAACTTAAACAGACTATCTAACTAACTGACTGACTACATACATGCATGCTTACACTCTGACTGCTTACTCAAAATGGCTCTCTAGTTCACATGTGCTCAGTACTCACATGCTGCCTGGAAAGCTTCTTAAAGATACATGCACATTCTGATCTGTATAAGCTTTGATGCACTTTTGGTGCTTTTCTCCCTGGGCCTCCACTGAAATAGGATCTGTGTTCAGTTGGACTTTCCCAGTTACCAGATGTAAAATAAAATAATACTCAGCCTCAGTGTCTCATCTGAATACCCAAGAGATGTGACAACCATCAGACTAGATACATGAGTTTCTCTAATTACAGAAAAGGTCCCAGAGAACAAATTATGATGGCTTGGGTTCATGTGCAAGAAAGCAGATGACATGGGAAAAATTGGGACAGTAAGGAAGACTGTGGGAGGAAATGAGAACACCCAGTGAAGAGATGGATGATTTGCACTGAATTAACAGAGGTGGAAATAGTTAACCCAACACACCAACCCCATGTAGGAAATGGGGAAAAGGGACTTGATGATGATGATGATATTGATTTCCTGGCATTATTCTTGTGCATGTGCAGAGGAATACCTGGCTCTCTGGGGTAGCAGAGGAAAGATCCACTGCTATGAGTGGCTTCTGAAACATTGCATGCATCCTAGAGGTACAGTGCACAATAGATTGTACACCTGTAACAATAAAAGCCTTTCCTGTCCCCATCTCATAGATGTGTGTGAAAAGTAAACAATACCATTCTCTGAATTATAAAGTAGTCTGCAGTGCAATAGGGGTTATTTCCAATATGTGTGTGCAGCACCTTGGCAGTTCCCATGCTGGCTAAATTGTACACACATCTCACTTGTACCATTGCTTCAAGTTAAGAGACTTCCCACACAACTATATGGGTGGTAAGTATAGGCACATTGTGCAAAATTAATTTTTATAATACATAAATTGTGCATGCAGCCAATACGCTCTTAAAATGTTCTTTTGTATGATGCAGGTAATACTGGAACCACCTGGAGGCCTGACTCAAGACTCCTGTATGTAATCTGAAAACTGTTGCTAAAATACAAAACAACACTGCCCATGCTAAGACTTGGAATTAGTTAAAATGTGGCTTCAGTATGCTGGTTGCATTATTCCACTGTCTTGACACATTTAGTTTGGCCTGGCACTGCAATACTCCCCTGATGTTGCCAACAAGCTAGCTGTTGCAAGTGTCAAGTAGAGGTGTAGCTGAGGTGGGCAAAACTAACAGCTCAAAGTGTTAAGGGGCATGATTAGTGGTGCACTTTGAAGTGTGCTTCAACAGAGCAACTCAAACAGCAAGCGTGACATTTTATTTTTCTTTGTGGGCTTCATTGTAGAGTTGAGTGGGCGCCAGATTAAGTAAGTGCACAAAATACCAGATAGCCTAGATAAACTGCACAATGCTGTCATGTAAAGACAGTTTTGTCAGCTCCATGATATGACTCCATTAGAACAGGTCTCATACACCACAGGAGCAATAGCAGGAGTCAAGAATAAATCAAAATATGTTGGCACACATACAAGATGCACCACCAGGCTATACAGGGTACAGTTCATGGTGGAGCTGGTGAATCTTTGGCATATGGCTGATAACTATGTGCCATGGCAATGATAAAGTATCACTGTAAAGCAGACTACATACGCTGCATGAAGTTTTACTCAACATATGCAGATAAATGAATTGTCTGGTCATATTGTGCAGCAGATATCTTAATAAACACACAATGAAAATTGTTGGAGGTCACAATCATAATCATGTGCACAGGAGACGGGACATGCAACATTATAAGAATGTCACAATCTCAGTGGGTCACAGGACACACAGGAGATCTAAGGGGTATATGTCACCAGGGGTGAGGATGGGTACCTCAAAATCCTAGGTGTAGGGACCTACAAGTGTGATGGAACGTATGACTTCTTATAACAGGGATGTAGTGCCACTGTAGTCCAGTCCTGGATGCAGTTAGTGATGGCTATAAGTGCCCATAACATCTTGTGACTAGAATGAGGTGACATTGTGAAACCTGGACAAGGGTGCAGTGTGGTGGCAGGAACCTCCTTTGACAGGGGTTGAATGTCACTATGTCTCCTGAACTTGGATAAAAATCCAAATGCGTACCCATGAAGAGTAATGAGTGATGCTGGAACATCTGACAGCTATTGGCAATGGTGCATGTGTAACCTGCAAAGGCACTGGTAGTTGCCTACCATGAGTATGCATCCTATCCCGTCTGTAGGCAAACCTGGCACAGTGCCATCCGTGATGAAACTGGTATTTTTATGTAGTGAGGTAATAATTATAGCAGTGTGTGCTACCAGGATCCTCAAGGTATCCGTCATATCTTGATATTAGTGCTGCGTGTACACACAGAGCTCAATGTGATATAGGAGAGCATCCTCATAAATGCTGTGAAATATACTCACCAGATACAGTGTAGGCTGTGTTCCAACAGACTATGCCTGGATTATATTCCTGTACATCATTTTAATTAACCCCAGTGCTACCTATATTGCAGGAATGAATATGAGCTGTGACATCATCCTGTAACCCTTTGTCTCTGGTATATAATAAGTATCTCCACATAAGAAGTAGTTCACTCATCTGAACCTACCTATTCTGACACAGGAAGCATGTGTGAGGGTATCGCTCACAGGATGTCCCTCTCTGTATAGACATGCTGGATACTCACCCACTAGTGTTACCATACCATTGATATTTCTGGCTGTGTCTCTACCCTGTATAAAATGTGCCTCGCCGTATCAGGAGTGATAACAATAGTGTCATTTCTCCATCATGCTTTGGCTTCTGCCCATGTGCTTTGGCATCATCATCATCATCATCATCATCACATAAATTTGTGTGCCAGCATCAAGCATTTCTATATCATGCCTTCCACTTGTGATATCTGTTATTGCTGAACATATATCTGTATATGCTACAGGGGTGACATTATGGTATAACGGACAAGAGTTGTCATGCAGCAAATGGAATTGAACTCAACCCTGTCTTTAGTTGCAGTGGAACATTGTTACAGATCTGAGGCATCTCTGATGAAAATGTGCATCATACAGGCTAGATTGCCCTACATTCAGTATGTCAAAGAACAGACATACTGAAGTGTAAACATCTCTACTATTTTAAACAAAAGTAAAGGACAAGCAAAACCCAGTGTTTACTTAAACTCTTAGCACTTAAGAGATAGGTTTTGGTTCTGAGAAATGGAAATTCTAGTTATTATAGGTTTAGACATTATTTATTGATATACATCTATATACACTTTAGTTTTAGATGTATTTACAATTTGATATATTTGAAGTATGCACTTTTTTAATATGTTAATTAATGGTGGTTTTTATTTTAGGTTATTTTGGTTTAAATTATACTTACATTCTTTAAGTGAAGGTTGTTTTCTAATATGAGCATTTTGTTTTGTTTTGATTCTAAAGTAAGGTTCATTTGTTGGTAGTTGTCATGGCTTCATAATAATTTTTTAATGAGGGATGGGTGATTATGCTAATTAATCAGTTAACCCACCCATTCGAAACCTTTTAAATAGGATGTGATTTGTTTATTTAAATTGTCTGAAGAAGGAAAGGTATCAACCGTTTTTCCGAAAGCGCTTACTCAATAAACCTTTGAAGTTCATTTTTTACCTGGGTTTTGCTTGTCCTTTACTTTTGTTTATTTAGTTTGTTTTTTGATCTCTACTATTTTATACTAACCTGGTCTATAACCCACAGAAATGTGCGAGCGGGGGGCTGGGATATCCCTACATCAATATCTGTAATATAGCACAATCCAAAAAGAAGCGTGAAACTCCAAGGGCAATAAAATGAAAAAAGAAAAAAAAAAAAGAGAGTAATTGATAAAAACAAACAAAATATTTATTCCAACGGTAAGCGCTTTAAAAAGCTCTTTCTTCTTCAGACACTTAAAACAAAAACAAAAAAAATAAAAACAAACCAAAAAAAACTTGTGATAGGTCGCTTTGGTCACATGTTTAGTTCATTTAAAAATACAGGAACCAGTTTATATCCTATTAAACTGACTAAAATGCTAGCATACTCAAGATGTAAACTCAATAATCCATAATGTCCATACATAAAATCATCAGTGCCCAATTACAAACTGTGATGCATTGAGCAATAAAATATGTCTCTGATTTACTAAAGTCTCATGGTACCTAGAGCAATCGGTTTTAAAGTTAAAGAGCATATGTATACTTGCTCAACATTTTCTAAACAGCCTGTGGTGCATTGAAGTTACTAAAGTCTCATGGTATCCAGAGCAATCTCGTATAGTAGGATTTTAAAGTTAAAGAGCACATGTTCAACATTTTCTAAACAGTTTAAATGTCAAAAGGCATATTTATAACGTTACAGTTTCTCTGTGTTATCTGACTGAGTCCTGAATGCAAAACAGAATAAAAGACTGAATAAAACAATAATTATTTGCTTGTTCCTGCTATGGTTTTCTCAGTCAATATTCACAAATAAAAACAAATAAAAATGTGACATGTAAATCTGTGAATAACAAAAACACCTCTGATACATTACAGAGCAATGAATTGTCTGTATATAAAAGGGTAGATTCCTAAGAGGTGACATGGCTCTCATACAATCCTGCAGGGGTAGAAATATGCACTATTGACTAGTGTATTTATAGATACATAGTATGTGTTTAACTACTTACATTTTGCATTCTTTATGTCCTCAATAACAACTTTAAATATTAAAACACATATATATGTCTCACCCATGTACGATGTATGGTAAAGTAGAGTGTTCAGAGATTAAGACTAGATGCTATTACTAAATTATTTATAAAATAACCCAAAGTGACTTGGCACCCGCAGGTGTCTTACAAATGTCCTTTAGTAAAATTAACAAAACATAATACCTTTAAATAACAGATAAAATTTTGTAGATAATTTGAAACATTCATTGTATATGTATTGATGTCAACAATATATCTAAGCTTATAAAAATTGGTTGTCTACATCACGGTCATTGGGTGTTCAGCAGTAGGCTCTTAAATATTTTATAAATTTGATGCAATTAGTGGGAAATCTCTTCATCTACGTAACCTTCTACTTTTCAGAAATGGCTTTAGTTGTACTTTATCATTAAGGCCAGGTGGTCTATCGGACCTTAATCTTATGATCCATCTTGTTTCTTGTTACCCCGCATTTTTATTTGTTTTTATTTGTGAATATTGACTGAGAAAACCATAGCAGGAACAAGCAAATAATTATTGTTTTATTCAGTCCCCTGACTCTACCCACTGTAAGTCCACTAGGCTTAAAAATAAACTGATCGGGTCGGCATGTACGCACAGCCATGCTTTTTATTTTTTTTGCATTCAGGACTCAGTCTTGCACAGTGAGTTTGATTGATCTTTAGATAACACAGAGAAACTGTAACGTTATAAATATGCCTTTGACATTTAAACTGTTTAGAAAATGTTGAGCTAGTATGAAGTTTTAATGTCTTCTACATGTGCTCTTTAACTTTAAAAATACCATGAGACTTTAGTAAATGCTCAGGGACATACTTTATTGTTCAATGCACCACAGGCTGTTTAGAAAATGTTGAGCAAGTATGAACTCTAGGTACCATGAGACTTTAGTAAATAAATGCTCAGAGACATATTTTATTGCTCAATGCATCACAGTTTGTAATTGGGCACTGATGATTTTATGTATGGACATTATGGATTATTGAGTTTACATCTTGAGTATGCTAGCATTTTAGTCAGTTTAATAGGATAACAAAACTGGTTCCTGTATTTTAAATGAACTAAACATGTGACCAAAGCGGAAACAGCAGCTCTGCACTTGGAATTGTGTAATATCTGTAATATGTTCTTGGATACTGTGAGGTGCATCACCACCAGACAATAAAATGTGGATTTATTCTAAGTAAGACTTATGAACCTAGTAGGGCCGCACTCTGTGGTAGCTCAGGCAATTTAATTTGGCAAGCCACATGTTTGCCCAGGCAATCATAGCTGTGGGGCGCTGGTGAAATTGCTCCAATGTCCTATTCAGTTCCCCCTCCAGCACTGATGTCCTGCAGCAAAATCTGCTATACCTGCTTATACAGCTGTTGGTCTCTACTCCTTCTGCCCAACAGGCCTAGACCATGATGCCCGAATACTTGCAGCAGGATCTCATTTTTCTGCAGTGTTGAAATTTTCCAGTGTCTGCTTGATTGTTTATCCTCTGCACATGTTGAAAGCTATATCCTTAGGAATGTAGCAATGTATATTTATTGTGATTGTAAATGGTATATACACTAACAGTGTGACTGCACCTGCTCCATAAAGGAATGTATTCATAGTATGCTTTCCATAGAAGCCCAGGGATGTTACCATACAGTAATACATGTCAGAGGCTAGCCCTTAAAATTACCATACAGTAATACATGTGAGAGGCTAGCCTTTACAATTATCACATTTGATACATTTCATGATAGAATCACAGTGCTCATCCTCTGCATATGACTGAAAAATGACTAGATATAAATGTCAGACCTGCAGAATGAAGAGAGTGTAGCCCACGTTATCGGCTGACCAGAAAACTGTCAAAGACACTGCTGTCCATATAGCAGCAATAGCTGAATTTGTAACATAGACACTGGAGAGACTATATTCAGCATGTTAAACATCTAACAAAATGTAGCTGCTGTGGCTTTTTGTTTTTCAAAAAAGGGGTGCTTCCATATACCCTGTAGAGCTATCTGTCATTATGTTCATTTCTTAAAAATGTTTAACATAATCTGTAAGTCAAAAAAACAGCAAAACAAAAAGGTGCTTCATAGGATAAATGTCTCACCACCAGAAAATGTAAAAACACATATACCAACAACGGCTCTGGCAGTGAAACAACCATGGACCACTCAAGTTCATAAACCATAAAACATTAATTGTAGCAGAAACATGGTAAGCGCTTTCACTGTGAACTTCATCAGACCATTAAAAAGCAAACTCCAACACACACACACACACACACACACACACACACACACACACACACACACATATATATATATACCACACACACACACACACACACACACAGGGAAATCGCGACACACACACACACACACACACACACACACACACACACACACACACACACACACACACACACACACACACACACACATACACACACATATATATATATATATATATATATATATATATATATATATATATATATATATATATATATAAATTATCCAATTATCCAGTTAAACTGAGACAAACATCCAACTGCCATGACAGAATAAAATATCTGTAGCCACAGTGAAATGCTTATATTTATATAACATACTAATTAGAACCTAGATATTACTAAGACCTAAAACAATACTAGTGCAAAAAATGCATATATTAACAGGAATGTATGTAATGGGGAGGTATGGGGCTAACTGGTGTTGAGTCTCCTAGATTTCAGTAGCCCTCTCAATGAAGCTCTCTCATTAAGACCCCTACCTGTGTCTGCTCTGAGTCTCAAGATCCATTTCACCTCCATACCCTCTGTGTAGTTCCTAATGTCACCACCTCATATGCATGGTAAAATGCGATCTATGACAATACATTTAAACATATGTGCATTTCCCTGCATAATGATGTGTTTGGAGAGAGCATTGTTATTGGAGTGGATCCTGATGTTATAAATGTGTTAATTCTTTCTCTTAGTGTTCTGTCCATCTTTCTAAAACAGAGTGACTGACATACACAACAACATGCCAGGTATACCATATGTTGTGTCCCACAATCAGCAGGGATAGTAAAGCTGAAATTATGACCTGTATCAGGGTGAACAAAACTCCCTGTTTCATCCAAATGTCTGCAAAAATTGCAGTGTCCACAAGCTCTTGTATGTGGGATTGCCGTATCCATTTTATTAGCTGTATTACTAGTGGAACACAATAATCTCTATTCTTAAACCTAAATTTAGGGGCATCCCCCACAATATTCCTTACATTGAGGTCCACAGACAAACCCCCCCCCGATGTTTCTTAATAATATCCATAATATCCTTATTATCCATAGTATAAAACAGGAATTCTCATAGTGGACTGCTGAGTGAAGCTAGAGTTAGTAGTATTATAGCGACCTTTACAGGAATAAGACAGATTCACTCTCCCTTTCCTTGGTTTACTTAAATCCTGAGGCCCCTTGTCAATCTTCACTTGACTATACCCTCTCTCTCCAAATTTATATCTCAAATCCAACAACTCTGATTGAAATCCTTTATCCGAGGCATTAAGCCTGGAGACTCTCATGCCCTGTCCTTTAATGACATTGGTAAACACTCAATGTGGGTGCATACTGTGTAACAAGGTGTTTCTATAACAGCTCTTTCTGAACACCGCTGTATTAACATGACCACTATTTCATCTCTCAATGTACACATCCAAGTATTTAGTCCTGCTATTGGAGTGTACCATGGTGAATTCAGCTCCTCAATGTTACCAACCCAAATCAGAAAAACATTGTCCGCAAAATGTCTGTAAAAGGGGATGTACTGTTTGAAGGTATCCATGTGGAAGAGAGCATCCTCTTCCCAGGAGGCTAGGAACATGTTGGTGTACCTATTGGCACATGAACTGCCCATAGCTACTCCATGCAAGTACACATTACCCTCAAAGACAAAAACATTGTTCTCTAGAATGACTTCTAGGAATAAACAGAGCTTATCTATCAGTTCCTCACCATATTGACTATGCCTGGTTAAATAACATAGTACATATTTGAAGTCCACAACATCAGGTATAATAATAAAAAGTGATTGGACATCTAATGTAACAAACATGAGATCAGTGTCTACAGCAAGGGTGTTGGTAAAGTCATAGAGATAGAAACTGCTGGGTGTCCCTAAGAACAAAAGGATTGCCAACTAGAATGGGGTGGAGAAATGATTTCACCTTGAGCCTAGTTGCCACCTATATTGTGGATAGCCATCTTGAACAGAACTTGGTTTGAAAAAACTGGGAATGGCTTAGACATGACCCAACTTTACTCAGTAGATTAGGTACTTCACCCAAAATTATATATAGGAGAGGGTGCAATATCAAGAACCTCTTGGAATCTAGTGGACCACAACTGGTGAAGTTTCCTGGGATGTTTAAGTGTGAATCCTGCAGCTCTTGTAAATTCATTGAGGTAAGAAACACATTTGAAGTTAACGAACATGTCTTCAGATTAAAAGACAGATACAATTGTAATACCAAATTGGTAGTATATTTAGCAAAGCGCCAGTCTTGCCCAGTATTTTATATAGGCAACACTGAGCGTAAGCTCTGGGAGTGAGTGTACGAATACCAGTACACCATCAATAAAAAGAAAACGGAGAATGCATTGGCTAAACATATTGGAATATTTCCAAACCATAAATTTAAGTTCAAGATTATTGACCATGTTGAATATGACATTGGGGTGGTCCCATCTCCTAAGACTTGAAGAACATGAACTTTACTGGCAAATTCACCTCTATGCATACTATTACCCAGGTATTAATGCCATGCTTGAATTGAAAAGTTTAACTAGATAACATAATCTCCCTTCTAGCTATGTAATACAAAAAAATAATTTTTATATTAATATCATGAAAAATATTCATCTTTTATAGTAACTTATGTTAGCAGTCATGATACCAGGATATTCAGCCTTAATTTTCCTTAAGGTCATAGTTAGATTGTGTATTTTTTACATAATGAATGCCATACTGTGGAATTAAGTCAATGGCATAGCATAATATGAATGCTATAGATTTAGTAATATGCTCATCATAGTTAGTTAAAATTGTGTACTAATATCAAGTTAATTTCTTGCATGGTAATTATAGTCACTGTTAATGGTGCTTAAATTTATTTCTCGAACTGCCAGCTGAGTTATTTTTCTGGGCTAGGCAATTAGCTAAGAAGCAATATGAAATGTAACAAAAAAGGTTTGTAGTGCAGAATTTCAGCAGCGTATTGCTTATATTATTATAAGTATTCTTTAGTGATATGATGTGATTCAGTTTTGTAGAGATGAAGTATTTAATGTGCACACACACATATATATATATATATATATATATATATGTATATATATATATATATATATATATATATATATATATATATATGTATATATATATATATATATATATATATATATATATACATGTATATATATATATATATATTTATTATTATTTTTTAGTACACTAGAAATATTTAAAAGAAATTTTATAGTAATTCCCTATAGGTAACCTTATTATTTCATATATTTATTTGTTCCATAGCTTAAATCGTCCTTGTTTATGGATATCAGCATTGTTCTAGTTTTAAACAGTATTTTTTCATAGTGTGTAGAAGAGGAAGGGCTAACTATTGTTGCTGATGTCATCACAGCATGTGAGCTGACAGGCTCAAGCACTTTCTGGTATTTTATTTAACTGAAACTTCTACCTTGAATGTTTGCATCTGAAGAAGTTTGTTTTTATTAAACGAAAAGCGCTTTATGTACTTTAAAACTACTGGTTGCTTTCTGAAGCTTTTTTTTAATATACATATATACATATATATATATATATATATATATATATATATATATGGATTCATTTTATAACCTCAAAATGCTGAAATATCGAATTTCAGTATCTCGAGACTATAAAACCGAATCCACAAAACACCAACAAACAAAAACCGCGAAACCACATAACAGAAAACACCGCACACACTACACTAAACATAAACCACAACACCCACATCACAACATAAACAAAAAAACAACACACATACACAATTCACACACACATAAGCCCCCCACACCCCCCCACTTATATATACTAACTCCGAGATCGCACAAACACAACACAAAAGCTCACTCACACACACACATTCTCCAGTCCCTCACACACACTCTAACTCCCACTCAAAACCCTTACAAAACACTCACTTACCTGACATAACACCTACATCCAAACACGGCACCGCACACCAACAAAACACAAACCCGGACATTACATAGCGCAACTTCATAACGGCGAATTCGACATATTTTCGACATACGTCAAATTCGCGATTATGAACGTTCGCTATTTTTAACGTTCGACTTTATAGCTTCGAAATACTGAAATTCGACATTTCAGTATTTCGATGTTATAAAGTGAACCCATATATATATATATATATATATATATATATATATATATATATATATATTCAAACGCCGAAACCACAAGAACTCAACGATATTAATGACACAGTCCCAAAATGGAAGGCAAAGCAGATGAAAAATGTTAACTGCCAAATCGCACACAACGATACAATCCTTCTTCACTCCAAGTAGATAAAAAACAGGTTTATTCAGAACATAGATGTAAGCGCTTTCGCGGAGCTCACCTCCGCTTCATCAGACATACTAACAGTTCAACAGCCAAGAATATATATAATACATCAATTAAATAATTATTCAATTAAGACTCTTAAAAACTCATTAACAGTAATCAACTGACAAAGCACTCATCATGAACCAATACTTGCACACTATAATAAAACCATGTAATACAATATATTAACATTAAAACAATAAACATACAGAACCCAAGTTATAATCCTAGCAGGATAAACAGCATACTAACCACTACGGATACTATCGGGCTATTAAGGTGTTAAACAGTAATCGTAATACAGTGCAAAAAATCAACAACCTTTTAAACAAGTAAAAGTAGTAGTAAAAATAGATGCAGAAAAGACATACGTAATAAGGAACAATACTCAGTATATGTATATGTATAAACTAAAACACAACAATGGTAAACAAATCTCTATTTCAAGGTAAAACAGTCATATATCTAAGAGGTGAACATAAAGCTAACGTAGTCTTCTACCTCTAAGTATAGGTTTAATACTAGCATGTACATTGAGACCATACCCCCAGTGTGAACCTAACCTCAGGATCCATTTGATTTCTGATTGTTCAGTTAAATTAACAATGTCTCCCATTCTAGCACTTGGACATTGTACATGTAACACCTGGAAACAAAATACATGATCTTCACCTTCATTCAGAATGTGTTTGGCAATGGCGCTATACACTTGCCCTCTTGCTACACAGTAAAGGTGGTCCCTAATACGCTCTCTGAGTGTTCTATTACTTTTACCTATATAAAATTTAAAGCACTTCTGACAATAAGCAACATACACTATATTGCGAGTGCGACAGGTACTATTATTTTTCAACTCCCAAAGACGCCCCGTATTAGGATTTCTAAAAAATCTTGACTCATCCACATAAACACATTGTGGACATGATCCACATCTCTTAGTTCCCCAAAATTGCGAAACAACTAACTGTCTATCACCGATGTTCTGATAACAAAGCTGTTGTTGTAGGTTCTTCATATTACTAAATATAAAATTGGGTTTGTCGCCCACTATTTCTTTTGTATCAGCGTCAACAGTGAGAATGTTCCAGTTATCATTGATCACTTTTCTAAAGCTGTTAATATTTGATCCATATGGGACAACAATACCCACATTTTTGTAAGGAATATTGTGTTTAACATTCACGTAGCCTAGACTATTTGAAAAGTAAGGTTTAGCCCTATCATCACGCTCTGATAAAACTTGTAAAATCTCAAATTCTATTAAATATTTATCATACCCCCTCATTAAAAAATACTGTTTAAGGTTAGTCAACTCTTCATACAATAGAGAGTCTTCACTACAGAGTCTACAAACTCTGAAGGCCTGTCCTCTGACAATGTTTGCAAAAGTCGATGGCTTGTGCATACTGCTTGCATGCAGAAAAGAAGCTCTATAGCAGTCCTTTCTATTAACAGTGGTATGATATCGTCCATTCAATTTAATAATCACTGCGTCTAGAAAATTAATTCTCTCTGCGGACTGTGCCATAGAAAACTTCAAAAATGAGCTGCTATTATTAATCTGTTCATAAAATGTAGTTAATGATGTACAATCGCCTTGCCATACAAAAAATAAATCATCTACAAAACGTTTGTAGCATAGTACTTGTTTGCATTTTACAACATATTCTAATTCCCATGCTACCATGACTAAATTAGCGTAGGCATTAGCGCAACTAGTACCCATGGCGATGCCACTCTTTTGTATATAGTAGTCATCGCCGAACAGAAAAACATTATTTTCTAAGACAAGCTCAGGTAATAAACAAATAAAATCTGCTTTGCAGGCATTCATCCATTCACATTCTAGCAACAAATTTCTGACCATTGTTATTCCAACGTCATTAGGAATACACGTAAATAATGACTCTACATCCATTGTGGTCAAAATATACTCTCGTGTCATGTCCAAGCCATCAAAAAGCCTTCGACTTTTGCAAACATTGTCAGAGGACAGGCCTTCAGAGTTTGTAGACTCTGTAGTGAAGACTCTCTATTGTATGAAGAGTTGACTAATCTTAAACAGTATTTTTTAACGAGGGGGTATGATAAATATTTAATAGAATTTGAAATTTTACAAGTTTTATCAGAGCGTGATGATAGGGCTAAACCTTACTTTTCAAATAGTTCAGGCTATGTGAATGTTAAACATAATACTCCTTACAAAAATGTGGGTATTGTTGTCCCATATGGATCAAATATTAACAGCTTTAGAAAAGTGATCAATGATAACTGGAACATTCTCACTGTAGACACTGATACAAAAGAAATAGTGGGCGACAAACCCAATTTTATATTTAGTAATATGAAGAACCTACAACAACAGCTTTGTTATCAGAATATCGGTGATTGACAGTTGTTTCGCAATTTTGGGGAACTAAGAGATGTGGATCATGTCCACAGTGTGTTTATGTGGATGAGTCAAGATTTTTTAGAAATCCTAATACGGGGCGTCTTTGGGAGTTGAAAAATAATAGTACCTGTCGCACTCGCAATATAGTGTATGTTGCTTACTGTCAGAAGTGCTTTAAATTTTATATAGGTAAAAGTAATAGAACACTCAGAGAGCGTATTAGGGACCACCTCTACTGTGTAGCAAGAGGGCAAGTGTATAGCGCCATTGCCAAACATATTCTGAATGAAGGTGAAGATCATGTATTTTGTTTCCAGGTGTTACATGTACAATGTCCAAGTGCTAGAATGGGAGACATTGTTAATTTAACTGAACAATCAGAAATCAAATGGATCCTGAGGTTAGGTTCACACTGGGGGTATGGTCTCAATGAACATGCTAGTATTAAACCTATACTTAGAGGTAGAAGACTACGTTAGCTTTATGTTCACCTCTTAGATATATGACTGTTTTTACCTTCGAAATAGAGATTTGTTTACCATTGTTGTGTTTTAGTTTATACATATACATATACTGAGTATTGTTCCTTATTACGTATGTCTTTTCTGCATCTATTTTTACTACTACTTTTACTTGTTTAAAAGGTTGTTGATTTTTTGCACTGTATTACGATTACTGTTTAACACCTTAATAGCCCGATAGTATCCGTAGTGGTTAGTATGCTGTTTATCCTGCTAGGATTATAACTTGGGTTCTGTATGTTTATTGTTTTAATGTTAATATATTGTATTACATGGTTTTATTATAGTGTGCAAGTATTGGTTCATGATGAGTGCTTTGTCAGTTGATTACTGTTAATGAGTTTTTAAGAGTCTTAATTGAATAATTATTTAATTGATGTATTATATATATTCTTGGCTGTTGAACTGTTAGTATGTCTGATGAAGCGGAGGTGAGCTCCGCGAAAGCGCTTACATCTATGTTCTGAATAAACCTGTTTTTTATCTACTTGGAGTGAAGAAGGATTGTATCGTTGTGTGCAATTTGGCATTATACATTTTCAACTGTTTTGCTTTCCATTTTGGGACTGTGTTATTAATATATATATATATATATATATATATATATATATATATATATATATATATATACATATATGGGTCTACTTTAGTTGACTGAAACGCCAGTTCACCGACATGCAGAAGACTGAGACCAAACGACCGAAAACGAAGGTGATCGACAAGGTGAAATCCGACAGCGAAAGACCGACATGGGCAACGTGTGAGCGTGACTCGGTAAGTGTGCAATAGTGAGGGATTTAGGGTTAGGAGCAGACAGGTAAGTGTGCGATAGTGAGGGATTTAGGGTTAGGGTGTGGGAAAGGTGAGTAAAAGTGTCAGACTTAGGGTTCGGGTAAGGTAAGTGTGTGATAGTGACGGACTGTAGTTTAGGGGTGGGTTAAGTGAGTTAGGGTTAGGGGGTAGGGTGTGTGTAGTGTGGAGTGACGGCTTGCTTATGTTTTAGGGTGGGTTAAGTGAGTTAGGTTAGGTGCAGGTAGGGTAAGTGTATAGTGACGGACTTTAGGTTTAGGGGTGGGTTAAGTGAGTTAGGGTTAGGGGTGGGTAGTGTAAGTGTGCGTAGTGTCGGACCTTAGGGTTAGGGTTTGGGTTAAGGTTAGTGGATATGTAATTGTGTGTAATGTGTAGTTTACATTTTGTGTGTCGGTGTAATGGTGTTCGGTTTTGTGAGTTGTCGGTATTGTGTGTTTTCGGTTGTTTGGTCTCGGTGTTTTGCATGTTGGCAAACTGGCGTTTCGGTCAACTAAAGTAGACCCACACAGATATATATATATATATATATATATATATATATATATATATATATATATATATATATTAATATAAGAATTTCACTGTGGGTACAGATATTCTATTCTGTCTTGAGAATGGTGCTTTTATCTTTAATCAGCTGGAGGTTTGTCTCAGTTTAATTGGATAATTGGATATTTTATTTCATATATATATATATATATATATATATATATATATATATATGTATATATATATATGTAGTGGAGTTTGCTTTTTAATGGTCTGATGACGCTCACAGCGAAAGCACTTACCGTGTTTCTACTACAATAAATGTTTTATGGTTTATGAACTTTGAGTGGTCCATGGTTGTTTGACTGCCATCGTTGTTGTTGGTATATATGGTCTGTAAGTCCTAACAGTGTTTTCTCAGCTGCAGTTAGAGCTGCCTGAGTTAGTAGGAAAATATGTTTCTTGTGTATCATCTGTGTGAACAGCTTGAACATGCATTTTTGTAAAAAAAAAGTAAACCCCATCTCACTTTTCAGCAAGCAACCCTTTTTCAATATGAAGACAATGTAACATTCATCTGTTCTGCACACTCACTACATGCCCTACAAGATATCACTCATCAGGCTTTTCTATCTACTGAATCCTGGCTCACCAATGCAAAACCTACTCATCAGTCCCAAAAAGCTAAAACTAATCCTTTCTACCCAAAATTTTCATTGTTTAGAAACACAAATTCCACATCCTGTCATCCAACAACACAAAAATTTAATGAAACAAAGCTATTCAAAGTCTTACCTGATGAAAAACTTAAAGATACACAACAGCTGCTCCAGGCTACCAAAAAAATAAAAACACCCTGGGAACTAGAATCACTATACATAGCAAAGCATTTTCTCATAAAGTCTTCAAGAAATTGCACATCCTCGACTTACAGACTTCCATGCTTTCTATATGTATTCCCCATCTTTACAAATCTGAATACCACCCTTAAAACTAAACTTGACATATTACAATAAAATAGCCAAATATGCAGCAAATACCTCACTAAAATCCCACAGATGCATAGTCCTTAGAAATTTTCAATGGCTAGGACTTCCCCTCTACCTTACATGCTCACAACTCAAGATAGTTCACAACTTAATTCATTTACCTGAAAAATGCCCAGCATTGAAAAATATGCTCCAATAATATTCCAGCAGTATATTACTACAGTCAACTAACAAATCACTCCTCTCCATGTCCAAAACAACCAGCTTATCTGGAGTTTCTCTATACTCCCACCAACATCCTTAAAATCGGAACTCTAACTGTAAATAAAACAGACAAGACAGACACCTTCAAACTGCTTCTAAAATAATATCTAAGTCTAAACTGGCTCTGCTACTGCTCAGCTTTTGGCTAGAATACATTTTTTAGTCACACTGTCTACCCTTTCTCCAAATGCTCAATTTTTCCCCACTGGACTAGAAAGAAACTCACTTAACTATAAGGAGTAACTTAGTTACATAAATTATATTGGACGCAGGCTCTAAGCTGACAAGATCTCTTCTTCTCTGTAAATAATCAACCAATATCTTACAGTCCCCGCCAGATTGGTCACTCTGAAAACTCACCTCTACATAACTATTTCTCCTAACACTCCAAGGAGCCCAACCATTCTCACTTTCCTAATTACTTCACTTCTCAGTTTTAAATGTAACAGTATTTTCATAGTTGCTCAGCTGCTAATGCCTCATACTATATTTCATTATCATTCTTCTTTCACCTTTAATATTTAAATAGATAAGATGACTATTCTTTTATTTTAATTATTAGAAATTGTGTGTAACAGTACAGTATATCTCTCTTTGCTATTTTCAAGTCTGTGCCTATTTCTAAAGAATATTCAACATTGTACATGCCTATGAAAGCTATGTACATGCTCTGTTTCTAAATGATGGCTATGAAGGGTATTGTAATTTTTTTTCCTCATACATGTACTCAAATGTATTTTGTATTCCTTCTGATATGCAACTGTATTCTGTGGGGTACCTAGCTTATCTGATATCCTAAGTTGAAATGTCTTTTTTTAATACCCCCACTCCAAGCAGAGATTTTTTCTTACTCCTCATGACATTTTGTTAGTAATCATCATGAAATGAAATAAAATAATGTACAGAAAACAAAACAGCACAATTTTCCATTTATTGAACTTTATATATATATATATATATATATATACACACACACACACACACACACACACATATATATATATATATATATATATATATATATATATATATATATATATATATATATATATATATATATAGAGGGTACCTGTCAAATCTTTGAATGCTCTAAATTTCGAATGTTACATGGTCAAGACCAAACGCTCAAAATTTTGAGTGCTCGAAGATAGACTTTCAATGGTACCATATGGTGCAGATAGGGACAATTTCCCTTTTCTGCATTGAAGTGCAGTCTTGGAGTTGGTATATTTAAGTAGGGGGTGTGGGTGGTGCAGCCCCCCAAGTGGGAGGTGCAGGGGGCTTGCCCCACTGCCTACACTGTTAAAGTGTTTTTTTCTGTGTTTTCTTTTTTTTTTTATGTTCAAATATCCAAATGTCGAACATTTGGTCTTGACCATGTAATGTTCAACATTTTGGATGTTTGAACATTTAACATAGATCTATATATATATATATATATATATATATATATATATATATATATATATATATATAATCGTGCCAGTAAAATAAATGAAAATATTACAGTGAAAACAAGGAAAACAGTACATTATTATATTTTTTGGAAAAGGAAAAACACTTACGAATTAATTGGTTTGCTGTAGTTTAATAAGAACATTGCAGTTTCTGGTCTTGAACCTTAATGTCTGTAAATTTATCAATGACTTTGTCAAAATGTATCTTCTTTGTATATTCATGCTCAATAGACAGTATAGCCACATATGTCAGTCTATCTTCACTCATGGTTGATCAAAGAGCACCTATAATTTTAATTTTGAGAAGTTTTTTTTTCATACAACACAACAGATACACAAATAGTTGGTTAAAATCTTAATCAATGGAATGAGTTTGGAAGATATTCATACAAATCCTGTTTCATAGTAAATTCCAGAAACTGCAATACTGTCCATATCTTTGTTTCTTTGTGATGGATTCTATTAGCTTTCAAATGTCATCTTGGTCAAAAAATGTCGACTAAAAGTCATAATAAATATCTAGTATACTTGGTAGAAGTTTCAGAAGTCATTATATTTCAGCAAAATGTTAGAAAATGGTTTAATGATTGGAAACACATACATAATATGATCTATCACTTTTATATGAGTGTCCATTCCTTGGTTAAAATGATCAAGGCACTCCAAGATTGCCCTTTTGATTTCTGCGGGCAATGTAGTGCCTTTATCTTTTGTTAGTTCTGAAATTCTTCAAAATTTGATTTTTTTCCATGTAAATATTTATTTCTTTGTACTTTGTTATTGCATAATTAATGGCCTTCTTAACAATTTCTGTGAGCTGATCTTCAAGGAAAAACTGTAAATTTTGATGTTTTACTGTACATTGTTCAAAGCTCATTCCACCAGTTTGCAAACTTGTTTGTGTCTCATTAACCTATTCTAAAATTTCATACCAGAAAAAAGGTAGGTCAAACAGAAAATTGATATACAGCAGAGCAAAATCTGTGCAGGCCCTCATGTGTCCACATTTTCTTTGAGATCACACAGCACTTCAAAGGATGACGATACCGTTGTTAGTCTTTACTGCCTGCCCAGATTCATAATGAGTTCTTCATCTTGTCTGGGAAAGTGTTTTTATTGAAGAAAAACAAAAAAAAAGAAGATCCTCAGCTCAGTGTGCAATCTTTTTAATACATACACTTGGTATCTCAGCCATTCACCTTCACAGGATATAAAAAAAGCACCAAGCACAATCATTTTATACAGGTAAGAATCCAATTAAACATTTAAATAATTAAATAATTAATTAATAATTGAATCAACAATACCTTAAATACATTTACCATAAATACAAAATACAAACTGGAATAAATGCAATGTACTTCATGAATTCATCACTAATTTACTTAAAAGACATAGTAATTTCCTAATTTAAACCTCTAGGGGAAAGTGTTCTATAATTTAGTATAATGTTTTGTTTCTAATTCAATTAACTTACTGACATAATCACCACCCCTCAGTAGAAATGTGGTGACAAAACACAAAAGAAGAAACCGACATCTGACCCACCATGTGTTTTGATGAAATCTTCAGCCACCGGGCTATCCATATTTTGTTTCCTAATGTCCCTTTAGTGTTCCAAAATCCTAACTTTAACTTTACGTTTTGTCTGACCCATTTACCAAATAGGGGACCAACAATTACACCCAATAATATAGACCATCTCACTTGAGTCGAAATTAAATAGATCATTTGAAATGAAATTTCTCCCATTAATCTTGGTGCCTGTCAAAATTTTAACCATAGGACATTCCTTTCAATGCCAACACTGAACCAAGCCTTTACACTCACTCACAAATGATGTACCTTATAGACATAATTAACAATTTCCTTTAAATTCTAACATCTTTTGTAAGAAAAACTAACTTGTTTCAGAAATAAAATTCTATTATTTCATCATTGCAAATCACATGCCACAACTCCCTGACCATTCTCTCCACAGTCTGAGAAAAAGGTGAATACCTTGAAACAAAAAATAACCTATCCTTAGTTCTAATAACATCCAAATCATAAACCTCACTCTGAGGCTGCAAGCAGTCATCCTACCACCTTCCAATGCACACTTTTTTGCTCTACGCACTTGTACATCTGTGCATCCTCTTTATTTTAACCTACTTTCAACCTCACACAATTCAACATTTCTTAACTCTGCATCTGATATATTATTGTAAATCCATTTGAACTTATAAAAAGGCAATGAGTCTAATAACTACAACTTAAAGGTACAGCAATAGGGGCATCTTTGCCCTTATTTATGCCTTTATTTATATGGGTGACATCAGATCTAGATGAGCAGTATGCACCACCTTCCCCTCATCCATTGCCTTAATGAGTTTACAATCTTCATTACTATGCTCCATCTATTTGTTAAGGTATATCTAACAGATGGGCATATAATGAAACCACAGTGGTGTTGACTGAAAATAATTAATAGGGGATTGTAGGCACTGTGGTATTTCATATTTTACCTATTGCCTCACAGTTCTTCAAAGTACAGAAGGAAATTGAAAAAGTGAGTGTTTCAGGAAAAGGCCAAAGGACTTCACTGGGTGAGTTATAGCTTGTAGAAAATCTGGAAGTGGGGAATACCTTATTTTTCAAAGTGTGTGGTAACTTTTAATGTTGTGTAGTGTGTTAAGGAGGCATTGCTGCAGAAGGAAATTAGATCTCGGGGCAAATTTCTGGGAATCAAGAAGGGTGCATAAAGGAATGTAGGAACAAAATGTTTGAAGGTTTAAAATGTGGTAAGTTATCTATTGAGCTAAAGTATATTCTTTGAATGCAGAACAGCAGAATAGGAAGCAACATCACCAAATATATAGTGAAACAATAAAAAACAAAAGTAAAAAAAATGGCTACCACCAAAAACAAGTCTCCAGGTCCAAAAAGCCAATAAAATCCAAATACGTATAAACGAAAAAAGGACCAGGAGTAGGCTGCAGGTTCCAGTATAAAGATTATTTATTGTAGAACAAACCACAGAGTAAAAAACATAAGCGCTTTCGTAGGTGTGTACCCCACTTCATCAGATGTGATTATATTACATCCCAACTTTCATTTTATACTCTAAACGCACTTGTCACATGTTGTTGAATAGTCACATGGCCTAAATATTTAAAACCATACATACACATATATTCAATATATATATATATATATATATATATATATATATATATATATATATATATATATATATATATATATATTTATATATATGTATATATATAAAATATAAATGCTCTCTTGTTAAAATAACAGCAATATACTTAAAATAATTTCATATAAAAAATTCATATATAAAAAAACTGACAATTCCATTAAAATAAATACAGGGAAATATATACACAAACAATTAATCTAAAGAGGGGTCTTTTCTTTAATATAGGCTTTAGAGGTACATAGTCATTCAGGCCATGTCCACTATCTGCCTTAAGCCTCACAATCCATTTAGCTTCTAAAGCCTCTGTCTTGTTTCAGACATCACCACTTCTAACACTTTCATCATCATTATCTTCTTTCAGCTGTTCCCATTAGGGGTCACCACAGCCGATCATCTGTTTCCTTTTCTTCCTGTTCTCTGCATCTTGCTCTGTCACACAAAGAAAAAAAACAAAAAAAATATCATTGTTTCCCACCTTTTCTGCGCTAGAATAGTCCAGATTTCAGGCTTTTCTGAATCCTGGGCTTTGCATTTTACTTTACCTGCACTTTAAAGTTTGTTTTTTGTGTTAATTTAATGGTTTAGGCTGCCCACTCAAGTGCACTAGCATGTATAAAGCATTTACAGTGCTTTCCTGTTAATTTCTGCTACTGTTCTAAAAAAAGTAAAAAAAAACAAAAAAATCCTTGTTTCCCGCCTTTTCTGAGCTAGAATAGTCCAGATTTCAGGTTTTGCTGAATCCTGGGCTTTGGTATAAGTTCCTGTGTTGCCCATATCCTTACTTGTATAGGAGGAAGCTTCTCTGTTCACCAGTGTGAGTGAGGAGCTTTGAGCAGCATATCTGTCCCTGGAGGAGTGGTCTCAACCTGAAAACTAGTTGATTATTGGCCGTTTTAGGCTAATTCCTAGCTCTTTCAAGTTCCCTGCCTTAAAACCCGCTTTTGCACAGTTTTGCACTTGTTTCAGACTCAGCACAGCTCCTCGTGGTCCTGCAGAGTCGTACAAGCAGCAGAGAGACGAAAAAGAGTGACTTTTCCAGATATATTTTTTTATCTGCCTTTTCATTAGTGAATGCTTATTCTCACCGAAAAGTGAGTTTCTCACTGCTCTGTTACCTCTAAAAACTTGTTATTTTATTTTACTGTACCTGCACTTTAAAATTTGTTTTTTGTGTTAATTTAACTGTTTAAGCTGCCCACTCAAGTGCACTAGCCTATGTAAAGCATTTACAGTGTTTTCCTGTTAATTTCTGCTACTGTTCTAAAAAAAGGAAAAAAAATCCTTGTTTCCCACCTTTTCTGAGCTAGAATAGTCCAGATTTCAGGTTTTACTGAATTCTGGGCTTTGGTATAAGTTCCTGTGTTGCCCATATCCTTACTTGGATAGGAGGAAGCTTCTCTGTTCACCAATGAGAGTGGGGGGCTTTGAGCAGCCTATCTGTCCCTGGAGGAGTGGTCTTAGCCCAGAAACTAGTTGATTATTGGCTGTTTGGGGCTAATTCCTAGCTCTTTCAAGTTCCCTGCCTTATAACCCACTTTTGCACGATTTTGCGCATAGAGCAACATCGTGCAACATAGAGCAGCATCATTTTAACTGTTTTAAACTATCCCCCGATCCAGAAAGTCTGCTCTTCAAATTTTCCCTTAGAACTACTTAAACTCTCAAGGAAAGCACTCTATTTTCCTCTTACATTTCAACACTTACTCTAGACTCTCTATAAATCTTTTGAACTACTCAAACCCTTCAGAAAAGGTCTCTACTTTCCTCTTACAATCCAGCACTTGCCCTAGCTCCACAGTAAACACAAATAAACTATAAGCACTTACCCCCTCGTACAAAACAGTAGTAATAGGCTCCATATTTTCCCATAAACCAACTTTTAAAAAAACTCTCCAAGCATGTCCAAAGTGCAGTTTCAGTCACACTCACTGGTCCAGCTGGTGATCCTGGGAATCCTGAGGCAATGTTACAATTGCCTCATGTACGCAGACAACCCCCTCCTCCTACCATCAACCTCTAATGTATGCAAGAAATGCAACTATACAGCCAAACTGGAGGCTAAGCTCTCTCAACCCAAGACTGGTGCTACCAGTCAGGAGGAGAAGGTAAACACATGCACCTCAAAACCAGTCACACATGGACTAATCACACCTGAAAACATGACATATAAACCCACAAAGACATACTTGGAAGCTCTAAATAAAAACTTACCAAAACAGAGACCTCCTAAGCAGACACACAAGCACTCACTACCCAACATTAACTGTTCACATACCTCACATAGTCAGTGTGCCATACAGTCACAGCCCTTAAGGCCAAACAACACCCATAATACACTAGTAATAGGTGACTCTGTCGTCAGGCACACTGATGTCTCGCTCACTAGACTGAACAAAGAGAAGGTTACTGTAAGTTGCCTGTTGGGTGCCAGGATTTGCCACATAACTCATGCACTCAGGTCACTACACAGCAAGTACAAATACAACTCTGTCATTGTCCATGCTGGTGTAAACGACATGAGACATACCTCCCTGGACTACATGAAAAGAGACATAGAGGAGTTCTCTGATCATGTAGCCCAGGCCAGTATGACCCTGACCCTGAGTAGCATCCTGCCCTCGCCTAGAATGATGCCACAGTATAGAGAAAAAATGATTGACTTCAACAATTGGCTAAGCTACTGGTGTCATTCAAAGGAGATCCAGTGTCTTTCAGCCTGGGACTACATGCTAGACAAGCCACGTTACTTCACCAGGGATGGCTTGCACCTGTCACCCCTGGGCTTTCGAATACTGGCCAAGGCTCTTTCCACCCCTATAGTGCCTTTTTTAAGCAAGACTCAAAAGAAAAAACAACCTCCGTAGACAAAACAAGAAATGAAAAACTAAGGGTAATGCTACTCAACACCAGAAGTCTAAACCTAAAGATGCACACACTGGAGGCACTCCTCAGTATTGAGCAAATCGATATCTGTGCAGTGACAGAAACCTGGTTTAAGGCGCCAGAGAGCACCCCAGCATTACCAGGATTCAACTCATATATTTTTCGGCCACAAAACTTGGACAAAAGCACTGAGGGAGGGGGTGTATCCATCTTCATCAAGGACACCCACATCTCCAGATTAGTGGCATTGCATGAAATATCGGAAACAATTCATATGCAACTAACAGTGGGCAAAACTGCCTTCCAAGTCATCACCCTCTCTGTCTCAGGACCCACATGCGGCCATCCTGAGAACACTAGAGAATATGAAGATCCTACCAAACACCATAATATTGGGGGACAGCAACTACCCAAACATCGACTGGGTAAACTACTCGAGCTAAACTCATTTGGCCAATGGTTTCTAGAATTCATCAACTCAAACACCATGGAACAACTAGTCACTGTTCTTACAAGAGGGGAAAATACATTAGACCTAGTCATTCCAAACATGAGGGATCAATGTTCCACACTGGAGGTAAACCCCTCGTTGGTGAGATTGGACCACAAACTGATCACAATAGACATCCACATCTCAACCCCACCCCCAGCAAAGGAAACCACAGTGAAAAACCTCTCAAAAACAAACTTCACTCTCCTCAAGACCGAAGTAGGAAACTTCAAAGCCCCTGAGAAATTGGAAAATGTTACCCAAACTGCAGAGTCATATACGAACGCACTCTATATGCACCTACAGGAATGCATGGATTGTGCCATCCCAAGTAAAACCAAGGCTCACTCCTCCAAAAATAGGAGACCAGTCTGGTGGACCCCAACCATAAACAAGCTATACAACAAAAGGAGGAGACTACTACATGACAGGGCCAAAACCCTAAAAGGGAAGGAACCCCTGATCAGTATTAGCAAGAAACTTTGCTCCACCATAAAAGCCTCAAAGGCAAACTTCGATAGAAAAATTGCCAAAGACTCCAAAGATAATCACAAGGCATTCTTCAGTTACATCAGGAACCTGGAAGGAAACACCCAGATCTGCTCAGAGCTAGTACAAAATGGCACAAAATACATGGAACTGACCACTGACATTGCCAACATTCTGGCTGACTGGTTCAGTGCAAACTTTATCCCCCATTCCCCCCCAAAAAGGCCTGTGTCTATCCCGGAAGAATGTAGTCCCCCAGATATCTCAGACACACAAGTAAAATCAGCCCTCACCAAAGCTAAAAACACAGCATCTATGGGACCGGATGGAATACCGGGCTGTGTCCAGCACAAGCTCAAGGAGGAACTAAACCCCCACTTAAATTCACTATTCCAACTCAGCCTTAAAACAGGTTATGTACCCAAGGAATGGCGTACAGCAACAGTGATCCCTCTCCACAAGGGTGGCCCCACAACAGATCCTGGGAACTATTGGCCCATAAGTCTGACTAGCCTAATTTGCAAGGCTATGGAGCATATCATTATGGATTTCATAAACAAAGACATCAGGAACCTCCAGACACTAGACCCCACCCAGTTTGGTTTTGTTAAAGGCAGATCCTGCCTCCTAAACCTGGTTGACTTTTTTGAAACAGTCACCAAAGCCATAGATGAGGGAAAGGCAGTCCACACTGCCTATCTGAACCTTGCTAAAGCTTTTGATACAATACCTCACTCTGGAATCATAAACAAACTAACCAGCTTAAACATCAACCCATATGTCACAAAATGGGTTGCAAACTGGCTTACAGATAGAACGCAAGGTGCCCAAACACATTTTGGCTATTCTTATAAATGCCCTAGGGCAGATAGCCTAGTATGAACCTATGAACCTATGAACCTATGTTGTCAGGGTTGGAAATGCCATGTCCGACTCTAAACCTGTTACAAGTGAAGTCCCACAGGGCTCAGTCCTAGGGCCTCTCTTGTTTGGTATATACTTCTCCGAAGTACAGGCCAACACAAAAGGACTGTGGCTTACCAAGTTCGCCAATGATTGCAAACTGGGAGCCATAATAGACTCCTCGGCCGACACAAGCATCCTCCAAAAGGGTCTTACGGAGACAGATGCCTGGTGTCAAAGCCATGGCCTCAAACTTAATGCCAAAAAATGCATAGTCATCTCCTTTGGGAAAAACAAGGTGCCCACTAATTACCACATAGGAAGTAACCCACTAAGTACAGAAGAAGTAATTAGGGATCTGGGGACCCAGGTTGACAGTAACCTCTCCTTTGACAATCACATAGCCAAAACAGTCAGAAAATCATTCTATATTGCCCATCTTATAACTAAAGGGTTTTCGTCTAGATCTAGAGAGGTCATTGTGCTCCTGTACTCATCACTCATCAGACCCATAATTGAGTACAATGCCCCATTTGGGATGTACCTTACCTGGCACCTGCAGCAGCTGGAGAGACCACAAAAGTTCCTTACCAAAAGGATCATGGGTGTCAAACAGTTGCCCTATGCAAATAAGCTAAAGAAACTACAGCTCTACTCAGTTGCTTACCACCTGCTCAGAGGCGACCTCTGCCTGACTTACAAGGCCATGTCCAACCCAGAATTAATGGACATGCTCCACCTTAAAAAAAAAAAACAAATCCACTAGAGCCACATACTCCTCGGACTTAAACCTCAGCACAGCAATAAATAGGACATGCTGGAGGGATAAATTCATATCCCAAAGGATTACCACACTCTGGAATAAAATCCCAATTCATGTAAGACAAAGCCCCCTGGCCCTCTTCAAGAGAAATCTTGACGAGTGGATGGAAAACCGTAAGTTTGCACCTGGGATCACTCCAGTGGTGCTACTGGACAGAGGCTCTAGAAGTAAACTATAAGGGTGGAGAGAGCCAAACACATTTTTGGCTAGGCTTATAAATGCCCTAGGGCAGATAGCCTAGTATAAACCTATGAACCTATGAACCAACCACCTGCATGTCCTCTCTCACCACATCCATAATCCTTATGTTAGGCCTTCCTCTTTTCCTCTTACCTGGTAGCTTCATACTTAGCATATTTTTCCCAATATATTCAGCATCTCTCCTCAGCACATGTCCAAACAAACGTAATCTTGCCTCTCTGGCTTTGTTAACAAACCTTCCAACCTGGGCTGACCCTCTGCTATACTTATTCCTAATCCTGTCCTTCCTCATCACACCCAGTGCAAATCTTAACATCTTTAACTCTGCTACATCCAGCTCTAACTCCTGCCTTTTTATCAGTGCCACTGTCTCCAAACCATATAACATAGCTGGTCTCACTACCCTCTTGTAGACCTTCCCTTTCACTCTTACCAGTACTCGTTTGTCACAAATCACTCCTGACACTCTTCTCCATCCACTCCATCCTGCCTGTACTCTCTTCTTCACCTCTCTTCCACACTCACCATTACTCTGAACTACTGATCCCAAGTATTTAAACTCATCCACCTTTGCCACCTCTACTCCTTGCATCCTCACCATTCCTCTATCCTCTCTCTCATTCACACACATATATTCTGTCTTAGTCCTGCTGACCTTCATTCCTCTTCTCTCTAGAGCATATCTCCATCTCTCCAGGGTCTCCTCCACCTGTTCCCTACTCTCACTACAGATCACAATGTCATCTGCAAACATCATAGTCCATGGCGACTCCTGTCTGATCTCGTCTGTGAACCTGTCCATCACCATTGCAAATAAGAAAGGGCTCAGAGCTGATCCTTGATATAATATGACTTCCTCCTTAAATGCATCCATCACTCCCACCGCAGACCTCGCCACTGTCACACTACCCTTGTACATATCCCGTACCACTCTTACATACTTCTCTGACACTCCCGACTTCCTCATACAATACTACAACTCCTCTCAAGGCACCCTGTCATATGCTTTCCCTAAGTCTACAAAAACACAATGCAACTCCTTCTGACCTTCTCTGTACTTCTCCATCAACACTCTCAGAGCAAACATCACATCTGTAGTGCTCTTTCCTGGCATGAAACCATACTGCTGATCACTAATCATCACGTCCCTTTTTAACCTAGCTTTCACTACTCCTTCCCATAACTTCATGCTGTGACTGATCAATTTAATCCCTCTGTAGTTACTACAGCTCTGCACATCACCCTTATTCTTAAAAATCGGTGCCAAAACACTTTTTCTCCATTCCTCAGGCATCCTCTCACATTCCAAGATTTCGTTAAACAATCTGGTTAGAAACTTCACTGCCATTTCACCTAAACACCTCCATGCTTCCACAGGTATGTCATCTGGACCAACAGCCTTTACTTTCATATATCTTCCCTATTACAAGAAATTTAAAAGTGTGTTCATCATCAGTATCACTGATATGTTTGGAAAGTGCACTAACTCTATCCTTTCTATTAATGTGGTACACATGCTCCCTAATCCAATCTTTGAGTACTCTGTCAGCTTTACCAACATAAAATCTTAAACATTTCAAACAGTGTGCAAGATATACAACATGTTGAGTGTTACATGTAGCTGAAACCTTAAATTTATACTGTCTTTTCTCATCTGGATGTATAAATTAGAACCAGTGTTCAAGTAGCTACAAAAATTACAATGCCTACATATGGTCATACCTTCACATTCTGAGGCATTAATCTTACTTCTTGGGAAGCATAACTGTCTCTTAAGTGACAACTCATTTCTAAACAAAAATCAGGGTTCCTGTTCTATAATATTACTGACACCCTTGTCAGAGGTCAAGATTCCCCAGTTTTTCCTAACTATGCCCATGTGCACCTGTACGTCAGATGAATAATACAAGGGCACCCTAAAGGTCCCTTTACCACTAGCATTACTCACTTTCCTGTTGACCTGCCTCTTAGAAAAATATGGTTGCGCCACTGACTCTCTACGTTTGTCTACCTCATCTATACTGTTCTTCACCATCTTACCATCATAGCCTCTCTCTATCAGTTCTTTAGTAATACCTTCAGTGCACTTCAAGAAATCAGAGTCTCTGCCATTAAGTCTAGAGGCTCTGAAAGCCTGATTCCTCACCACAATCTTGAAAATGTAGGGGGGCTGCATACTGTCATATGACAGTAGGCTAGTAACATGGCATGATTGCCTGTATTGCTTGGTATACAGTCTATTATCCTCATCTACCAATACTGCCACATCCAGAAAGTTTATAACCTTTTCAGAGTATGTAAACGTGAACCTTAAAAATGCAGTACTTTCATTAACATACTCTATAAACTCAGTTAACTCTTGCCTAGTTCCACTTCACAAATTAAAAGGTAATCTACAAACCTTCTGAAAAAAGAGATGTATTTGCTGAAAGGACCTCTTAGCATGTATTCAGATTCCCATACCACCATTACTGCATTGGCGTAGCTATTATCACATGAAGTGCCCATAGCTACGCCATTGTTCTGCCAGTAAAACTCATCCCAAAATAAAAATACATTACAACACAGCACTATCTCAAGCAACTCCTTAATAAGTTTGACCTGTCTGGTGTCAAAGTTAGAATAAGTCCTAAGAAACTTCTCTATAGTATTTATGCCCAAATCATTCGGGACCACAGTAAAAAGTGATACAACATCCATGGTGACCAAGATGCAACTGTACCTTTCATTCAATACTTCCACGTGTTCAAACAGATCAGTTAGAAAATGTTCAGTGTCTCTTAGTACCTGTTGCACTTCATTGAGTAGGGGTCTCACATTTCTCTCTCTCTCTCTCTGTATATATATATATATGGTACTTAGGTAGGGTGCCAATTCATTCTGTAGTTCGTGTAGAACGCAGCCTGGGATATTGTCAGGTCCCATGGATGCTGTGTTCTTTGCTTTGGAGAGTGTGTTTTTTACCTGTGCAGCTGTGATTACAATATTTTTAATAAGGTTGATATAAGTTATGGAAAATCAAGGCTGGCATGACATAGTTACACATTATAAAGTAAAGATTCAGTGAGGAAACCATAACTACATAATTCCCCCTAGGCAAGTACAGGCCATTATATTACATAATGAGCCTTAATCTGTGATGTTTTTAATTTTATTACACTATTGAATGTTAGTATCTGTACAGTTCTACTTCCTTTGTATCTGTATTTATGTTTCTCATATGTACAAAAAGCACAAGTGTCTCTGACAGATAAGCATTTGTTTTTCTTCTGTTATATTCAATATGTTCTATTTTCCTCCTTCAAAATGTGCTTCTGATTTGATATCATGGTATCATTAATGGAGTGTGTGGTTATGGAATCTTTATTTTCTCTAAGCTTTCCAAAATGGTGGTCAGCTAGTGAACTGCATCTACACAGAGCTCCTTATTTCAATTTACATTTAATAAGTTTTATATCTTTCTAAAGCTACGGGAAGCTCCTAGAAACAAGGACAAATTTTACATTGTTGGATTTTTTTTGGACTATTCAGCACTTCTGATCTATAAAAAGCTCAAAATAAGCCATAAAACCTATATTTCTCTTCAAAGCAATATACTCACAGAGACTGACAAGGCCGGACTACAGTTTCACCACTCCGAAGACCACATGGCCAGGCAACTGAAATCTTCAAGTGATCCTGTTATTATGGAAACACAAACAATAAAAGCCAAATCTTCAGCAATTTTTTCGCCAGAAAAGGAGAATATTTCAAAAAGGCAAAAAACTAACAAACAGCAGACTGAATCTAGCAAAAGCAATATCAGTTCTAATGAAGATACCAGCTTCCATATGGAGGAACTAAAACAGGCCTTACTTCCCATACATTGAGCTATACAAAACTTCTCGGAACAACTCTCAACTATAGGAAAGTCTATTAGTCAAAGTGTTGAAAGAGTGGACACACTTGAACTAAAAACACAGTCAAATGAACATCTAATACAATCTCTTTCTGACGAGTTATCTACCAAATCAGATGCCATAAAAGAATTATAACTGAAATTAACTGATCTAGAAGCAAGAAGTCATAGAAACAATATTCTGATAAGAGGTCTCCCTGAGAACTATGATAATCAAGGTTTACTTATCATTACAAGACAGATATTTAAAGCTCTATTACAGTTAGATGGTGACAAGCCTGAAATAATTATCGAAAGAGCTCATCGTGCACTCCATAAGCACCAAGAGACACTAATTCCCCGTCAAGCATTTACTAAACTGCTTAATTACCAAATTACACAACAGATTTTATCTTCTGCAAGAAAACACAATCCATTCATGTGGAAAAATCACAAAATTACTTTTTCTCAAGATTTTCCTCTTGCCATCAAAGAAAACAGACGAAAAATGGCTCAGTTTTGTTCTGATCTCATTCAAAGAAATATGAGGTTTCAAATGCGCTATCCCAATACATTAATTTTTTATAACAAAGAAGTTAAATACACAGCTACCACACAAGTGGAGGCAAAATCAGCCTTTATCAAGGCTTTTAACAAATCTCTAGTTGAATAATACGAATATGTGTATTTGCATATTACAAGGTCTGGTATGGCTTTGCTGAGCTTACCTGTTGGTTAATTTACACGTCTGATTTCCGGATATGTTTCAGCGTCTTGTTCGCTTTATGGTGCCATAATTTTTATAAGCTTAAAACCCTTATGTAAGATTTCCTCATTATAGTAAAGGCTTGTTTGTTTTCTTTTTTTTAATATGCTGGGAACAGTCCTGGTGTTTGTTGTTTGCAATTGGGACCTATTATCATGTAACGCTTCTGGGAGTTCACGCAATACGCTCTCGCCAATGCAAGGTATGTTTAGACCACACTCTGCAGTCAAACACTTCTTTCGCTTTTGGTTTCTGCAAACACGAGCGATCAAGTAATGAGGTGCTTCTGAAGTCGGATTTGCTTAGAAGAATGTCCGGAACAGAATATGGTTCTGGTAAACTGTTATTAATGTAAATCTCATGACTTTTAGAGATACAATACAGTTGTTTTTTGTGTCCCAGTCGCTAGACACTTATACTGTGTTGTCAACTATTAAGTAAAGGATGACATGGTTGCTGTTGCGGGACTTTTATTAATACTTGTGGAGGGAAGCTATTCATATTGGAAGTGTAAATTCACATGTAGCTAGACAAGTATCAGAATTCACTCGTGGGTGAAGTTGCTACCAAATCTATGTTTTCAACTGCTTCCATTATTTTTAGAAAGCAAGAAATATGTTTGTTTGACTGTTAGGTGAATAAAGATGCTAGTTATTGGTAGTTTTAGCACTTAGTTAGATAATGATTATAGAGAATGGTGAACTTGTATTCAGAATATATTTAGACATATATTATAAGTAAGATCTGAATAGTGTTCAAGTATTATTTCAAGCTGTTACACTTGTCACATGTGTTACACAATAGAGGCTAATGTTAAAGTGTTATATGGTCTATGGGTGTTTTAGGGGCAGATTTACTGTAACATCTAAAGATGTGTGTTTAATAGTGTTAATTTTGGTTTGTTCTACAATAAATAATCTTTATATTGGAATCTGCAGCATTCTCCTGGTCCTTCTTTGGTTTATACATAATGAAAAACAAAAGTCATTGTATAGGTTGGTTAACATTTAATTAAAGTCTTGGAGAGAAAGAACACTTTTAAAGTACTCAACAAAATGCAGTCCAACTTAGATTTCACTAAAGAGTACCAGTGGCACTTATATATTTATGTAGGAAATGACAAGCCTTGGGAGATAATAGCGCAAATCTGAAAGTTAAGGGGGTAAGAATGTTTCAGTAAGTAAAGTGTGGATTAATTAAAAAGGTACTAGGGTGTTTATATTGTCATGCTAAAAATCAATGGAAGTTGGTAACTAGAGAAAAATTCAAAAACATTTTTCAGAGTCATCAATACATCAAGCTAACTAGTTTGGTTTGAAATGAGGTCTGAAACCAACATGGCAGCTTGAAAACATAATAATGAACATGGAATTAATAACTCAAGATCCTTTTCAAGCAGGAATTAACAGCTTACAGATGTTGGAAGGAAGAAGGAATAGTAAGAAAAGGTGTAAATATGTTTAGACACTTGTATGGTATACATGTTCTGAGAATGCCAGTTACTGCAAGATTTATGCAGGTATCCCATAAAATTAGTACATTGTATTTGGTTTAAAGCATAAACTATTACTTGAGCTGTAGTGTATGGGGAACTGGCTGAAAGGTCTTGTGGACAGTTTCTGAGACAGGTTGGATTTTCATCTGTTATTAAGTGTAAAATAGACAATCATTGCAACGAGGTACAAAATATTAGTAAATTACCTTCCAAGAGAGACAGAAAAAAATAAAACTGCTACACAGAATATGTTCATAGGTAGGTACTAGGCTATTAGCCCTAGGGCCTATATAAGCCTAGCCAAAATGGTACCCTGGCTTTCGCCACCCAAGATAATTATTTTCCTATGCCCCCGTCGAGCAGAGCCACAGAAGTGATCCCTGGGGTGAATTTCCTATTTCCCATCCAATCATCAAGATTTTTCTTGAACAGTGCTAATGAGCAGCTCTGTTTGACATAGATAGGTATTCTGTTCCAGAGAATGGGAAGTTTCTGGGACATGAATCTATCCCTCCAGCATGTTCTGTTTATTGTGGTGACAAGGTTTAGGTCCCTAGAGCATGTAGCTTGGGGCGATTGGGATTTCTTTAAGTGGAGCATGTCCAACAGCTCTGGGTTTGACATAGCTTTGTATGTTAGGCAGAGATTACCTCTGAGTAGGTAATACGCGACAGAGTAAAGCTGGAGTTTTTTGAGATGTTCTGCTTAGGGCATCTGTTTGAGGCCAGTAATCCTCTTTGTGAGGTATTTATGTGGCCTTTCCAGTTGTTGTAGATGTCTTGTGAGGTACATACCAAAAGGTTTTAATGAGTGATGAGTAGAGGGGAACAATGACCTCTTTTTTTCTGGATGAGAAACCTTTTGTGATGAGGTGAGCCATGTAGAAGGATTTCCTGACCACTGTGGCAATGTGATTATCAAAGGAGAGATTACTGTCCACCTGTGTCCCAAGGTCTCTTATCACACTTTTGGTGTTAAGTAGACTACCACTTATGTGGTAGTTCATGGGTACAGAGTTTTTACCAAAGGAGATGACAATACACTTTTTGGCATTGAGCTGCAGGCCATGACTTTGACACCAGGCATCTGTCTCAGTGAGGCCGTTTTGTAGTATGTCCACATCATTAGGAGTTTTGATTATGGCTCCTAGTTTGCAGTCATCTGCAAACTTTGTTAGCCAAAGACCTTCTGTGTTAGCCTGTACTTCAGAGAAGTAGATTCCAAATAGGAGAGGACCCAGGACTGAACCCTATGCTGCTCCACTTGTCACTGGCCTGAAGTCAGATTTGGAGTCTGCTACTTTCACAGTGTGGGTTCTGTCCATGAGCCAGTTGGCAACCCATCTTGTAACATAGGGATTTATACCTAGTTTAGTGAGCTTATCTAAAATTCCAGAGTGGGGGATGGTGTCGAAAGCCTTGGTGAGATCTAGATAAGCTGTGTGAACCACCTTACCCTCATCTATGGCTTTGGTGACTGCTTCAAAGAAGTCAATCAGGTTTAGGAGACATGATCTGCCTTTTACAAACCTGAGCTGGGTAGGGTCCAGAGTTTGGAGATTACCAATGTTTTTGTTTATGAGTTCCATAATGATATGTTCCATGGCCTTGCAGACCAGGCTCATTAGGCTAATGGGGTGGTAGTTCCCGGGGTACTTCGTGGCTCCCTCTTTGTGGAGTGGGATAACCATTGCGGTGCACCATTCAGTGGGCACAAAGCCTGAGGTGAGGCTATGATTGAACATGGTACTTAGGTAGGGTGCCAATTCATTCTGTAGTTCGTGTAGAACGCAGCCTGGGATATTGTCAGGTCCCATGGATGCTGTGTTCTTTGCTTTGGAGAGTGTGTTTTTTACCTGTGCAGCTTTGATTACAATATTTTTAATAAGGTTGATATAAGTTATGGAAAATCAAGGCTGGCATGACATAGTTACACATTATAAAGTAAAGATTCAGTGAGGAAACCATAACTACATAATTCCCCCTAGGCAAGTACAGGCCATTATATTACATAATGAGCCTTAATCTGTGATGTTTTTAATTTTATTACACTATTGAATGTTAGTAGCTGTACAGTTCTACTTCCTTTGTATCTGTATTTATGTTTCTCATATGTACAAAAAGCACAAGTGTCTCTGACAGATAAGCATTTGTTTTTCTTCTGTTATATTCAATATGTTCTATTTTCCTCCTTCAAAATGTGCTTCTGTTTTGATATCATGGTATCATTAATGGAGTGTGTGGTTATGGAATCTTTATTTTCTCTAAGCTTTCCAAAATGGTGGTCGGCTAGTGAACTGCATCTACACAGAGCTCCTTATTTCAATTTACATTTAATAAGTTTTATATCTTTCTAAAGCTACGGGAAGCTCCTAGAAACAAGGACAAATTTTACATTGTTGGATTTTTTGGACTATTCAGCTCTTCTGATCTATAAAAAACTCAAAATAAGCCATAAAACCTATATTTCTCTTCAAAGCAATATACTCACAGAGACTGACAAGGCCGGACTACAGTTTCACCACTCCGAAGACCACATGGCCAGGCAACTGAAATCTTCAAGTGATCCTGTTATTATGGAAACACAAACAATAAAAGCCAAATCTTCAGCAATTTTTTCGCCAGAAAAGGAGAATATTTCAAAAAGGCAAAAAACTAACAAACAGCAGACTGAATCTAGCAAAAGCAATATCAGTTCTAATGAAGATACCAACTTCCATATGGAGGAACTAAAACAGGCCTTACTTCCCATACATTGAGCTATACAAAACTTCTCGGAACAACTCTCAACTATAGGAAAGTCTATTAGTCAAATTGTTGAAAGAGTGGACACACTTGAACTAAAAACACAGTCAAATGAACATCTAATACAATCTCTTTCTGATGAGTTATCTACCAAATCAGATGCCATAAAAGAATTATAACTGAAATTAACTGATCTAGAAGCAAGAAGTCATAGAAACAATATTCTGATAAGAGGTCTCCCTGAGAACTATGATAATCAAGGTTTACTTATCATTACAAGACAGATATTTAAAGCTCTATTACAGTTAGATGGTGACAAGCCTGAAATAATTATCGAAAGAGCTCATCGTGCACTCCATAAGCACCAAGAGACACTAATTCCCCGTCAAGCATTTACTAAACTGCTTAATTACCAAATTACACAACAGATTTTATCTTCTGCAAGAAAACACAATCCATTCATGTGGAAAAATCACAAAATTACTTTTTCTCAAGATTTTCCTCTTGCCATCAAAGAAAACAGACGAAAAATGGCTCCGTTTTGTTCTGATCTCATTCAAAGAAATATGAGGTTTCAAATGCGCTATCCCAATACATTAATTTTTTATAACAAAGAAGTTAAATACACAGCTACTACACAAGCGGAGGCAAAATCAGCCTTTATCAAGGCTTTTAACAAATCTCCAGTTGAATAATACGAGTATGTGTATTTGCATATTACAAGGTCTGGTATGGCTTTGCTGAGCTTACCTGTTGGTTAATTTACAAGTCCGATCTCCGGATATGTTTCAGTGTCTTGTTCGCTTTATGGTGCCATCATTTTTATAAGCTTAAAACCCTTATGTAAGATTTCCTCATTATAGTAAAGGCTCATTTGTTTTCTTTTTTTTAATATGCTGAGAACAGTCCTGGTGTTTGTTGTTTGCAATTGGGACCTATTATCATGTAACGCTTCCGGGAGTTCACGCAATACGCTCTCGCCAATGCAAGGTATGTTTAGACCACACTCTGCAGTCAAACACTTCAACTTTCGCTTTTGGTCTTCTGCAAACACGAGCGATCAAGTAATGAGGTGCTTCTGAAGTCGGATTTGCTTCGAAGAATGTCCGGAACAGAATATGGTTCTGGTAAACTGTTATTAATGTAAATCTCATGACTTTTAGAGATACAATACAGTTGTTTTTTGTGTCCCAGTCGCTAGACACTTATACTGTGTTGTCAACTATTAAGTAAAGGATGACATGGTTGCTGTTGCGGGACTTTTATTAATACTTGTGGAGGGAAGCTATTCATATTGGAAGTGTAAATTCACATGTAGCTAGACAAGTATCAGAATTCACTCGTGGGTGAAGTTGCTACCAAATCTATGTTTTTCAACTGCTTCCATTATTCTTAGAAAGCAAGAAATATGTTTGTTTGACTGTTAGGTGAATAAAGATGCTAGTTATTGGTAGTTTTAGCACTTAGTTAGATAATGATTATAGAGAATGGTGAACTTGTATTCAGAATATATTTAGACATATATTATAAGTAAGATCTGAATAGTGTTCAAGTATTATTTCAAGCTGTTACACTTGTCACATGTGTTACACAATAGAGGCTAATGTTAAAGTGTTATATGGTCTATGGGTGTTTTATGGGCAGATTTACTGTAACATCTAAAGATGTGTGTTTAATAATTAATGTTCTTATCTTTGTCTATAGATAGTTCTGAATGAAGACATGTTATGGAGACTTGAATGTCATGTGCTTCATCAAATTGTAATAAGCCAAGACCTTTTTACAGGATCATATACCATGCATGGTATTTAGGTCTTCCTCTTTTTCTTTTTTCTGCTTAGAGTCATTTTTTAAAATTGGACTTCTTATAGCTTGTTTAAATGAACAGACATGTGAACTTACCATTACTGTGGATGTTTTCGTTTCTAACACAAACGCACGTCACAATACATTTAATCTTAGACATTTAGGGATGCTTGTTGTGTGTAATGCTAGTGATCTAGGGTGACGGTTTGCTGGAATAGTAATATTTTGTATATATGTATAGGTTTGTTTTGGTTATTGTATGTATGTTTATATATTTCTTCTACTAAGGCGATGGGGTGGTTAGGCACTGGGGACAGTCAGAGGAAGTGTTTTGCTACCGGTAAATATACTGTTATACTTCTTGTAAAGACAACTCTAATGTGGCTGTGGGTACTCCTTCTTGTCTTGAACCTTAAGACAATATTTATTAAACTGATTTTTTTTTTCTTCTTGTTTTTTCCCTGACAAGTATAATAATAAATTCCCAATCATACAGCAATTCAATATGTTTAGTTAAATCTGGGGTCTTATGAGTTGGTATATAGATTGCTGGAATATTAAAGGTTTACAAAATAATGCAAAAAAAAACCTTTTAATGCATCTTATTTTCAAATCACAGGCTAATATTTGTTTTTTACAAGAAACACATCTGTCAAAAGAGGGTTGGGAGAAAATCTCTAACAGAAAATGGATTAGAGCTATAATAGCAGATGGAGATAGTTCCAATTCTAGGGGTGTAGCCATAATAATTAAGAAACAATTCGAGTGCATTATAAATGAATGTAAATCTGACAAAAATGGGAGATGGTGCTATTTTACTTCCATTATACCAGACTCTGCAAAACCAGTCTTATTTCTGAATTTATATGGACCCTGCTATCAACAGCATATTTTCAATTTGGAGATCTATAACATTTTATGTTCATTTAAAGATTATCTTTTCATTATAGGTGGTGACTGGAATGCTGTAATAAACCCTAGACTTGATTGCACCAGTAATTCTCCCTCATACAATTTTCAAGCCTCTATAGCCCTAGAGGAACTCATATCAGACTTCAACCTTGTGGACACTATCACATTTAGTAGCAACCAATCTAAAGAGAGTATGTATACTTTTTACTCTAATTGCCATAAATCTTGGTCACGTCTAGATTTCTTCTTAATTTCCAACTTCTTCTCCAAGTTTAAAAATACTTTTAATTGCAAACCCAGATCTTTATCAGATCATGCAAAAATATCTCTAAGAATTTTTTTTGCACACATTATATATTCACATACTAATTGGTCCCTTAACAATAACTTACTACAGAATAAAGAAATTGTGAACAGAATTAATAATTCTTTATCTGAATTGTATACAAATTTTGAAAAATTTCAAATTACACCAGATATACAATGGGCAGCTTGTAAAACCGAGTTAAGAGGTTATCTAATTAGTAAAGCCTCTTTCTTTAAAAAACTCAATAATAAAAAGGAATCAAGTTTGGTTTTAAAACTAGCGTCCTTAGAAAAAGATTTAAGATTACATCCAGATCCAAAGATAGAGGAATTGATTATCACAACAAGTAAAGAACTACTAGAGTTACATTTGCATAACTACTCATTACAGGAACAGAAATTCATCGCAACTTACTCTGAATGGGCGCAAATTCCTTCAAGAACTCTTTCCAGAATAATCAAAAATAATAATGGTACATCAATAATTTCCATTCTCCAACACAAAGGGAAAATATATAAATCGGACTCCGAAATAATTCAGCTATTCTACGACTTATATTCTGACATCTATAGCAAGAACAACCATATTTCTTCTAATTCACAAATGGAAACTTTTCTTAACTCAATCACATTTCCTACTCTTAATTCGGATCAATCTTCTCTACTTTCAGCTCCGCTAAATATCCAAGAGATTCAAAATGTTATAAATAATCTAAAAATAGGCAAATCCCCTGGACCAGATGGTTTTACCACTAACTTCTTCAAATCATTCAATCATAAAATTGCTCTGGTTCTCCTAAAAGTATTCAATTTTATTATAAAAAATGGTATTACGGACCTACATTGGAATAACTCAAAAACAATTCTATTACCAAAAAATAATCAGGATAAAACAGACCCACACAACTATAGACCTATCTCGCTTATAAATGTGGACATCAAAATTTTTGCAGCCATACTAGCCAATAGACTCAAACAGATAATGCCATATATAATATCACCAGACCAAGCTGGCTTTATGTCAAACAGACACACTTGGGACAACACACTAACATTGGATTCCCTTATACAGTTTACTAAAAAAGAGAAAAATCCGTTATATGCTCTTACGCTGGATGCATCCAAAGCATTTGACAGAGTGAACTGGGACTTCTTGTTTGCTACTCTATCACATTTTAATATACCCAAATCTTTTTCAGATATGATTAGAATTCTATATACAAATTCACACACCTTCTTATATGTAAATAAAAAATGCTCCAACAAAATTTTGATTACCAATGGAACAAGACAAGGTTGTCCTCTCTCTCCCTTCCTTTTTAATCTATTTATTGAACCTTTCTTTTTATACATCAGCCAGAATACACATCATTCAATACCCAGAATTCTTAATACTCAAGTAACACTATCGGCATTTGCTGATGATCTAAACATATACTTCTAATTGTCCAACACTGATCTTCCCAAAATTTTAAATGCAATCAGTAAATTTTCTGATGTGTCTGGATATCAAATCAATGAAAAAAAATCTCACATTATCCCAATTAACCCGGAATCACATAAATCTTTTCTTTTTTCTGAGTCTCCTTTTCATATATCATATCATCTCAAATATTTAGGTATTAACTTTGCTCATAATCAAGCTTCCATGCTTCAAAACAATCTGCTAAAATCATGGTCTAATATATGTCAAGACTTACAAAGATGGAAACTGTTAAACTTAACATTTCTTTCCAAAGTAGCCATTGTGAAAATGAATATTTTACCCAGACTTCTCTATCAATTCAATGCGACAAATATAATAATTTCAAATAAGTTATTTTCACAAATAAATAAAGATATAGCAAAATTTCTTTGGTTTCCTAAGAAAGTTAGGATCTCCTATTCCAAATTGAGTCTTTCCAAAGAAAAAGGAGGTGTGGGCCTTCCAAATTTCTATCTTTATTATGTGATTATATGTTCTAATAGACTGTGGTCCATCTCAAACATGAGTAGTAAAACTCAATCTTACTATCCGGCTTGGATGAAGATATGGAATCAGCATATAACGAACAATAATATAAATCCCAAAGCTATTCCCTTTTTAACACCTAGTTCTCTTAATAACTCGAAACTACTTCCAATGCTGAAATTTAAAATAAAAATATTTCAAAAACTGATTAAAGACATTAACCTTGAGTATGCTCTTTTCTTTCTTCAACCAATACACCTTAATCCAAATTTTAAAATTAATAATAAATTTATAGACCTTACTGAATTCCCTCTTATCAAAGATCTTAAAGTATGGGATATTTTTAAATATAAATCTGCTTCCTTAGCAGAGTTACGGGCAATGTTTAGGGTAAATAACAAATACACAATTATTCTTCGTCAAATAAGAGACCTTATAATATCACAAACTAGTAATATATCTTCTGATTCTCAGGAAATTGATAAATTAACTGAAATTATTACTACAATATCAAACTCTAAAAATACAATTTCAGTTTCCTATAAATTATTATACCCCCTACTTCACAAGGAGATATGCCTTTTCACTAGATACTGGGATAATCAAGGTTTATCTATTACAATTGATCAAAAATTACTAGCTATAAAAACTACTATAGAGCTATCCCCTTTCAAAAAACTACTATACACCCAATTGATGTTAAACAATAATGCTTACTATACCCCCGTTATACTAAATAAATTTGATGCTAATAGATCTACTGTTTGCACTTGTTGCCCCTTCCCGAGAGCCGATCTACTTCACATTATGTGGCACTGCAATTACTCTTATAAACTTTGGTGTTCTCTTAAAGTGCGTCTTAAAAAAAATGGGTTACTACAGTTCTACACTGTCTTAGGATACGGCTATTCTAAATGTCCCACCTTCCAAGATATCTAAAATACATTTACATATTCTAATCATTTTATGTTCTCTCATCAAAATGTACATCATATTTAATTGGTTGGATCGCAGCAAATTGTGTTGGCGGGGATTTAAAGAGATGGCAACTAAATATATCTCCACGCAAAAGCTAATCATAAAGAGTCCTAGGAAGAAAGCTTACTTCAATAAACTTTGGAGAAGCTTATTTGAAGTGATTTTGTGTTAGTAAATTATGTTAAGGCGCACAAGGTTCTTTATCCATATGTTTTGTATTCTTTAATACGAGAGTTTTTCTATGTACGAGAGTACCACGTTCCTTCAAAACAAGAGGTCTGATTTTTTACACATAGTCATGGTGGCTGGTTATTGGTGTAAATAGTTGTATATATTAAGTGGATAGGATTAGTTAGTTAACAATGCATGTCTTAGTATCATGTTCTTTCTTTATTATTGACTTCCCTTTCATTGTTACTTGAATTTCAATTTTATGTTTTCTTCTACTGTATGCATTGTTTTTATTTTTCTTTTTATGGAAAAAATAAAAGATTATTTGAAAAAAAAAGGAATCTTTATTTTCTCTGTTGATAATGGCTGTTTCCTTATTCCTATAAATGTAATGCAAAAAATGTACAGCCCAATACACACCTTTTAATTTTCCTCATCAGGCTTGATTTCTTTACCAAAATCCCTGATAAGTAGCAAGAACACAAAATATTTATCTCCTGGCATGGCGGATACCACCTTTTTACTAATAGCTTTCAGATCAATACAAGTACAGAGTTTATCTAAATTTCACAGCAACAACCATTTTGTTTATCCTTTCACTAGGTTCAGGTTTTGTCCTTATTACACCTATATATTCCATGACATTCAGATGATTCTCTGTTCTAGTTTTCAAAGCTACTGAAACATTCCCTGGAGTATGTACTTGTAACATTGCAGGAACTGCATGGATGTGAAGACCTCCTGGCAAACAGTCCAAACTCCAACTGTAAATGTGAATTTGCAGTGTAAGTTCTTTTCAATGTGTCTGACCTCTGACAGTTCCATTGACCCAAAATTGTTGATGTACTTGCTATTCCAGTATGAATCCTGCATGTTTTATTATTTTATTAACAAGAAATAACTTTCTCACCAAATGGTTTTAAATGATGACCAGAAAAAAATAGTTATTTGTACCTCACTGGCTTACAATTTCTATCTTTGTCTTCTTGGAATTGTACTTATTGATGCAGGCCAGTTATATAAATATTTCTTATAAAGTAAAGCCATGATTATTTTTTGAACTTTTATAAGTTATCTAATGAAACTCTGGTCTTTTTATATTGTATTAGAAATGACATGCATACAGTGAAGTTTGTAAATATTTTCTCCAGACTTCATAACGCTGTAAAGTCCAATTATATTATTTCTGTTCAGTAATGTTTACATATACAACTTTGTATACACCTGTTGTATTTTGCTTTATTGGCAATTCTAGTGAACTATTGCATTTTGCTTGGATGTGACTCAGAAAGATAGATAAATAAGTCTACCTACTCATCAAGCAAAAACAAAGAAATACAACAACTGAGTAGATGTTACATCACACTATACCACAAAGTTGATTCCAAAATGCCATGTCTAAGTTTTCTTCATAGATTTTTAACTGATTCAATTCTAACACCATACATATATTCTCTTCATAGGTATCTAACATTCTCTAAATGTACATTTTCTCTACTTTTTTCCTAGATTATTTATTATGCATTTATCTTTGTTTACTGGGGAAGTGCCATTTTCAGGGGAGGTCTGCTGTGGAGAAAAGCTCATCTGCTTACATTGCATTTTACTACATTCCAGTTAACACAGAACAGTTACATTTCTTTTTATATTTATATACACACTAGCTATATTTATACATTCTAACATTTTACAGAGGTGGAAGTTACTAAAGAGAAAGCCCGTGTAAATCTTATTGGATTGTGCAGGCAGCAGTTATGTATAAAATTATGTAATTTCAATAAGAGATTGAGAGTATTCTTTTCAAAAAGAGTATTTGTAGAGTACACTGCGTGGTGAAAATAAAGTCTTAACCTTGAGATGAGCATGTGCAGGACCAGGACTGGTTAAGATGTTAAGCAGTGGTTTAATACTATGAGTTTGTCAGTAAGATTTATTCGTGTGGGTATACTATTCCAGAGTTTAGCAATGTATTGGGAGTAGAGTGAGTCTCCTGCAACATTATTTGACTTATTTGTAAGTAATAAGAATTAAAAAAAAAAAACTAAAAGCTACTTATGTTGTACACTTTCTCAACAAAAATACAGATTTTATTTTATGCTGTTTAGTAAATACATTTGACTTTCTGCATCTTTTACGTACATGATAATTTTAAGACATTTCTTCTTTATCATGCTTATGGCTACACCTCATGTAGAACATATCAGTAAGATGTCTCACACAGTTCTTATAATTAACTATAATAGTGAGACTCATTTTCCTCTAGCCTTATTTGTTTTAACTTTAACAGCCCTGCAGACAAAACTAGGCTACATACTACAAGCTTTTCTGTGTACTGTTTCCATTACCGTAATTTCTCTAACTCTGCCGGCAGCATTTCCTTTAATTTAACATTAGATAGATATAACTCTCCAAAAAATTAGTCTCTCACCTGATTATTTCATATAGCACACAGAATTCTAAGTTTTGCTAATGAATTATGCAATTCGTTAATTTCACAATTTACTTCTGTAATGCAGTTGTACAAGTATCAATCTACTCCATGGGACTCTATGCCTCTATCAAAAGCAAATTCCAGATATGGAGCAGATTTTTTATCATTTCAAAATAACTTTGAAAGTTGTAGCTGATATTTTAAAGGAAACTGGTAGTGTACTTTAAAGCGTAAGTTGATTACAGTATGCTCCTTCTTTTAAAATTTAAGTTGCAAGTTTATTCATTTGCCTTGTTTTCATTCTAGCTTTGAAAGTTATGTGTCATCATAGCAATACATACTGGGTGAGATTCATGAAAACTGTGTTTCATGGAGAAGAGCTGATATGTAATTGAATTGCATACCAAAACTCTTTATGACCTATAGAGAGATACACAGTGATGCAATTATACCCCAGGAACACAAAGGATTCACAAACACTATACTAGCTGCATACATACTAGTCCCAATGAGGTACATTTTGTGACTGCACCCGTGTTCCTACAGATGGTAGAGGAAATGAAAGTACACAGATCTGTTTTCCATTCTGATGTGATGCTTAGCTAACAGAGCAGCTAGCAAAAAATACAATCCTTTGTGAAGTAGAACACCCTTTGGCAACATAATTTCCTGTGATGCAAGCAGACCTGGTACAACACCCACATATATAGCCACCCCAAATATTGATGCTGCTGAACTCCTCCTGTGAGTTCACACAGCTGTAGACTCCCTTAATACAATAATATAGTAATAACTATTACCCCTATGTCATGTCCCAGTAATATACAATTTTTATGAATTGTAGCATTGCATATCAGCAGAGCACAGCAGATCATGAAATAGCCAGATGGTAAGGTATGCTAACATGCCATATCTCACTAAGTAAGCACCCTACCGTGCTGTGCTTTGGTTTTTGAGTAGTGACATCTTGCTATATAGCAATTAACTCTATGAGACTATTGTACTATGCATACCACCAGTATACATTCTAATAACCTCAGACTTCTTTCGTGAGCTACCTAGCATTACTGTGAATCAGGTCAATAAATCCAAATAATTACAGGTGATGTGCTGAAAACACAACATGGAATACATTTTGCAGGTATTATGAATGGTTGACATCTTTTCTCGCTCTCATGCCCTAAATAAGCCTCTAACCTACTTCCCTAACAACATCTAAATACTTTAACATACTACCTTTCCAGGTTATTCAGAGATATATAACTTGCAAAGCAAGAATAAAATAAATATAACTATCTATGATTTCCTTTGCTGAAACAAATTACACTTAAGTGAGGGATGTTTTCTGCTGCTTGAAGTTGTACCAGTTCTGAAACAAAATATTAAATAACTTAATTGCAATTAATTATGATGCATGTAACATTAGTTTCTGGATAGTGCAAAAGAATAAGTCATAGATTCCCTGCTTTATATGTGAGCTTTATTTTTGGAAAAAGCAGCACAGACAGGATATCATAGTACAAGATCCACATTCAAGATTTCTGACAGGGAGTACAGGTACTGCTGTTTTAAATAAATAATTCATATTTTACACTGCCTTTAGTTTTTGAGTACCTTCAGATACCAGGCAAATTTCACTCTATCTATAGTTTCAGAGTACCTCTAAATATGAGGTTTGTGATTTACTGTGGAGTTGACTGATAAGAGAATTTTATTTGAATTTAAATTTTATTTGTCACTGTTTTTCACTGTTTGAAGGTAGGAAGGGATAGCTTGTTAATAAGATTTACTTTGATTCATATTTTGTTGTTTTACCTTTAATTTCACTGTTGGTTGTTAGAAAGGGATAGGTTTAAGACAAGGTTTTAGGAAAGCTCTGGCCACCCCAATGGGCATAGACAGCTATAAATTCACACATACTGGAGACAGGAAAATACTGAGCATATCTAAACAATCCTACCTTGGTTTGTGATTTATTGATCTTTACTGTTAAAAAGATGTGTGACTGCTAACAATAGTGAGCAGATGCTACTGCTGACATGACATAAAGGACTTGCAACTTTTGTCTGGCTTGCATAACTTGTATAGTCAGAACAACTTTACTTACTTTAGCATTTAGTTTGTATATTGCTCCTGTGATTTTTTTTGTCATAGAAGTTGATTTAATTTCTCTGAATTATGTGGCACTGATTTGGATTATTCTTTTCTTTTACAATATTTTATTTTATTTGTTTGAAGCAGAATATGGATTCCTTAAATGAGTATGCAATTAACGATTTGTTATGCACAAACATATTGTACAGTGTAATAAATGCATATTTAAAGGTAACAGCTGATAAAACTGGTAATCTGTGTTCCTCGTGTCAAAAGTTGGATGATTTGCTTACTATCATTAGAAGTAAATCTAGACTTGATGATAATAGCACTTGTGCAATTGGCATGGCTTGGAGAACTGTTGTTTCATACATTAATGACTGGACTAGTGAAATAAATAATGTTAGGCAATTTAGGAAATTATGCCTCTATTGTCTGCAAAGATCATTCAACTTCTATGAAACAAGACTATACCCCCAACAACTCTGGATTTATGGATGTAAGTATTCAGCAACCTGAGGATCTGGAGTGTTTAGAAGGAAACAAAAAAAAAAGAAAGAAAGGAAGAAGTTCTCAACAAATAACAAGGAAGAAAAAGAAACTGATTAATGACTGTAAAGGAAAGAGAATACATACTTAAAAGGACACTGCTTTGTTATGTATCACACAGGTTACAGGGAATGATAATATTTTTCTATCAGAAAGCCTTCAATCTACAGAAAAAGGTATACTTTTTCCAAAAAAGAAGGTAGAAAAAAGTGGCAACGGGGCAGGTGAAAAGGAAGAATTCAAAACTGAATATGGAAGGATTAAAGAACATTACTGTAAGAAAAAAGAAGACAGATGTTGACTACATGGCTCAAGCTATGGATTTCTATTACCAGTTGGATGAGAATTTAATACACAATGAAAACAGTGGGATTAAGAAGATTAATGGTGATGAAAATCTATCATTTATAACAATTGATAGAGCAAATATTACTGTATTAGAAGCTGAAGATTCCTCACAGCTGGCCAACAAAGATATTCTTGTAATTGAAGATTCAGTTATTACAGGAACTAATAGTTATATTTGCAAATAAGATAATGAACATCAAATAGTGTTATGCTTGCCATGAGCAAACACAGAAGATATGAGACAAGCCTTGGAATGCCTTAATGTAAGGAAGTATGGATCTGTTTTTATTCATGTTGGTACAGACGATGTCATCCTCAAGGATTATCTGACTACTAGTAGGGAACTGACAGCCCTCTTAGATAGTATAGCTTGTACTGGTGTTAAGACAAATGTTTCACAAATCACCTATAGAAAGGATAGTCAGGTCACTGTGAATGAAAAAAAAAAAATGGGGGCAAATACCTACATAGAAAAAATGTCTTGCTTTAAAAAATGGAAATGTGTAGAACATCCAAGCCTAATTTTGGGCACACATATTCAGACAGGATGGTGTGCATTTGTTAAGATCAGGGAAAGAATTTTTGCAGCAGATATTTTGCAATATTTGGTAAACACTAGGCAGGATTTTTGTCAAGTTGAAAATTTAACAGTTACAGCAACATGTGATTCTTCTCTGATAGGTGTTAATGTTAGGAGCATTAATAATAAATGTGCTGTATTCCCACAAGATTGATGTTGTTATTGTTTGTGAAGCATGGTTAAAGAACAATGACTGGAAATCAGTTCTGACTGGGTATAAATGTTTTTGCTGTAGCAGACATTCTAACAAAAAAACAGGTGGAGGTGTTATGACAGGTATTAATGATAGTTATGAGACCTGTGATTATTTTATGCTCAGTGATAACACCAATATTATAGACTTTGCAACTGTGACAATAAAGCTAACCCTGGAACATATAACAATAACAGTCAAGTGCAGATGACTGAGAGGAATTCATACATTTCTTGCATGAAACACAGGAGGGAAAAATAATCGTGGCTGGGGACTTAAATTTACCAGAAACAGACTGGAATAATATTGATTCAACAATGTTAGTAAGGAAATTATTCACAATGTATATTCAGGAACAACAACCACCGATTGCTTCAGATTGTAAAAAAAAAAAAAAAAAAAAAACTACCAGAGGACAGAACATACTACACATTGTTTGTGTTCCTAAAGAAATTACTGTTACTTCAAGTCAAGTTTTACTACTGTTGATGTACAGTGATCATTAGGTTATAAAGGTTAATTTGGTGCGAGATCCTTTTGCCACACTGAAATTTAAACCAATGCACAGAAGGTTTATTACAGAGCATATGGAAGCAAAACAGTTACTGTGTAAAACTAACTGGAGTGAGATGTTCAGTGGAAAAACTGCGGATGGAATGTAAAAAGTTTTGAAAGAGAAATTGTTTGAGTGCAAAAAAAATCAAAAAAATGTTTTACATCAGGATCTAGGCATTCAACATCAGGTGGATATATTTCCATAAGAACAAGATATCTGGTTATGGTATGAGACAAAAAATATAAGAAATTGAACAGAGGTTGAACTATAACCTTGAAAACTAAAATAAACAAGGTGGACAAACAGGTTAAGCATTGTGTCAGACAAGATCAACAAAAATATGAAGAAAAATTATATAAAGATATTGAACATAATAGGAAATATTTTTATAGATACATAAGATGTGGAAAGAGTAAAGACACACAAATTGATAAACCGTGTGCAGATTCTAAAATTTATTCTCAGACACAACAGATTATAGATATAGTCACAAAATCTTATGCAAAACAGTTTGGTTTCACAAAAAGGGGAAATAAAGTGTATTAGTGACATCTAGTTAACCTCAGATCCTGGAATCAAATTAGATTATATTGAAAAAGAACTGTTCAAACTGGATCCAATCAAGGCACAGGGAGGAGACGTAATTAGTAACAATGACCTGAGAACACTTGAGAACACTTCAGCAAAAACTTATGGTACCATTATATCTATTATTCACTAGGTCATATAAATGTGGGGATATTCCTCAAGATTGGAGACATGCACTTATTAAACCTGTCTTTAAGGAAAAGGGGAGTAGGACAAACCCAGAGTCGTACAGACCCTGAAGTCTACTTTCAGGTTGTGGAAAAATAATGGACAAGGTAATACTGAATAATTTATCATCAGAACTGAATAGGTTGGGACTTGAAACCATATATCAGCATGTGTATGTTGAAAATAGATTTATTACCACCTGTAACATGATGTTCTATAACAATGTAACAATGTAATAACAGCTATGAATGAAAAATTGTGCTGTAATGTAATTTTTATAGATTTAACTTCAGCATTTGACAGGGTAATAAACAAAATGCTTATCAATAAATTAATACAACTAGGTATTGATATACTCTTGACAGGATGGACAACTGCATGGTTTACAAATAAGACATGGCAAGTATAATACAGCAACTGGACAGGTGCAATCCTTGTTACAGTCAGGGTGTTCCAGAGGGCTCTATCCTAGGCCCTTACTTGTTTAGATTACATCTTTCAGACCTAACATTTTCATCTGAGGTGTTTGAAATTGGGTAAACTGATTTCATGTGTTACAGATAAGGCATGTCTGCAAAATAACGAATTGAGCATTTGGGCACAGGAGAATGATATGCTGATAAATACATCAAAAACTAAGCATGTGAGATTTGAGAGACATATATTGAATGGAGAATATTAATATAATACACAGTGATTGAAACTGTACTAATTTAAGAATCTGGGTATATGGGTAGATTCAGCTATGAGTTTTTCTAATCATACCAGCCAACTGGTAAATGGTTATATAAAAAGATTTATCAAGTCTAGGAAATCAAAAATGATGAAGTCACTGTCTGTTAGTTACATTAGACTCAAACTTGAGTATGGAATAACAATATGGAAACCCTATAAGAAAACAAGCATGAGCAAACTGGAAAAGAGTATAGCAGAAATATACCAAGGGCATCCATGGGTGTGAAAATTTAAGTTATTATGAAAGACTAAAATATCTGAACTTGTACAGTGTCTCTTACAGATATCTAAGAGGATATCTTATTCAGGTATATAGGATCTTTAGAGACAACTACCTATGGGAGTATTTGGGGTTATTAAAAAGTGCTAGAGAATCATCAGACAACCTATTTAAAAGATTCTATAGGAATGAGAAGTGCACTAATTGGTTCTCTGACAGAGTAACTGATGCATGGAACAGACTACCAAATTACATTAAAGCAAGTACTAGTTTAGATATTTTTAGGAACAGCCTGAACCCTTATTATGGAAAGAAGTGTTTTGGTATACTGGCAAGCTAGAAGGGCATTAATGCCCATGTTTGAAATACTTGCATGTAGGTATGTATGTATGTATGTATGCATGTAGTGTTCTTCATTGTTTTGCTTACAAACTGAAGAGTATTCAAATGTTCTGTTATGGTATTCCCAATCATAGTTCCATAGTTTCATAGATAAATGCTAGGCTATCTGCCCTGGAATATCATTTTAAGCTTAGCCAATAACTTAAGTCCAGAATCAAACCTTTTATCTTGTGCCTATGAGGCGAAGAGCTTAACCATCATGTCACCCCCTCAATTAATAACATAATATAAATGCCATCTTTTTCATTATCTGTAATGTTCAATATTCCACAAATACAGAAATGCCTAGAAAACATATAGTTAAATAGATGTGGGCTTGCTGAAACAGAAAAATACATTGACAAGAATGTTTAAACTGAATGTAAGCAATGCATTTATTCACCTGAAAAGTTATCTAAGCAATGCAGAAAAAGAAAAATATACTCAGCATATATTAAAGTAAAATGCTGAATGAAGTATTATACTTGATGACCTTAGCTTCTACTTGCATTCACCGTCCTCCTGGGTCATATAAAAAGCAAGGAAACACATTCATTTAACTATCAGATATGACATTAGTTTGAATAAGAAACAGCCTAGTCAATCCATAAACACTTTGCAATGAGCTATTAAAACACTAAGAAGGAATACAAAAATAAAGTTCAGTTACTCGAGTAGTTGTGGTTTGCATTCAAAAACCTGTAACAGAAATCTGCCTGCTGTGTATATTGTAGCTGAAAAACTGAATTATCTATAACTGAGTACTAACTTTGCACATTTCATTAAAGGTGTAGCATGTTTTGATAATGTTTTCCTACATATGTGTTATAGTACAGTAATTCTTATTTTCTTTTCCAGTCCTGACCGCTTAACTGTTGTAAGATTTGGGACCTATATCCTTACAATGCAACTGTTCAAGTATTCTAACTTCACAGGACCATATACGGTATCTGACCTGCCGATACAGATAAAAGTGGGCACACCCTTGTATATTGGAGCAAGTATAATGGGACCAGACCCACAACTCTTCTCTATGAAGATAGACTCTTGCTATGTAACTCCAAGGAGTGACCCAAATGATCCAATAAAATACAACGTTATCAGTGACGGGTAAGTCTTACTTCTTTATTAGCCTTTGTTCTGCTAAAAACGTATTCTGAACCAATGTGAGATATTCAAAAACAATATTAGAATGCCCTACAAATAATTTGTATATCAGTTGCATATATTGGGTATGTAATATCAATTAATGTCATTTAAAGTATTTTTTCTCTAAATGTAGCAATAAGTCTGGATACAATAACTTTTTTCAACTATATTTATCATTGCTGTGTACTGTCTTAATATGTTTACTGTAATAAAATACAGGATCTAATATTCATTTTCAGTATCAGCTACATAAAATTTAAATATTGAGAGATTCAAGAGGTATAGCTGCAGTCCATCTGATAATCTGCAGTAGAGTTAATCCCCAGACAGTAGCAGAATATACAATTCACATTAAGGCATTTCACAATAGTCATATTTGTATGTGTGGTATGGAAGAACAACCCTGGCAGGGCTAGACTCCTGCCAATGTGAGCACTAATTCTAGATGATGGTCTCTGCTTATATGACACCTCTATCCCATGTTCAAAAATGAGAAAAAGGGGGTTATGAATGGGAGGATATTTGCTTCCTATGATGCACACATTTCAAAATGACATATTATCAAGGTTTCCAATTGCAAAGTAATCTGTCACTTACCTATATGAATAAACAAATAAATAAATGAATGAATAAATAAATAAAGATGTTAATTTGTTTAGTCTTTGAGACATTTCAAGTATCCTCATTGCTATAATAGCCCAATTACTTAATTCTAATCTTTACCATCTTCTTTTATAATCTGATAGTTTTAAGTGGTGCAAAGCATACTTGTGTCTGTTGTTAATATTTTACAATACAGATTTATGCTTTTCCAACTTTAATATGTACCTTTCATTGCCACTGCTGCAGCAGTAAAGAGTCCAGAAACTTAATTAAGCCACAACTGTCTGTCTGTCTCTCTATCTATCTATCTATCTATCTATCTGGCTGCAGATGGTTTGGTCAACAGTGTGTTTGGTTGACATCTGTTTAGTTGTCTGCTTCTGGTTGACTAAACGGCTGGTCGACAGGTGTGCAAGACTGTATAATTCTCAGAGTTTCAGAGTATTCCCTTTCCCCAATCTTGTCTGATCTCAGCATTAGTACACATAATTAGCAGGGGGTGTAGGAACTGCAGCTTCCTACATGATGGGATGATGTGTGGAGTCTTGACCCCCCCCCCCTGCAGAAAGGGTTTTTTCATGTGTTGAGGTTGTTTCTTGACACATGGGTAGTATTGCATTGATATTCATGTTTTTGATGTATTGAGGAGTGAGTGCCATGTCAACATATGCTTAGTTGATAAGATAGGTAGATACAGTTTGCATGTATTCTGTAGAATGCAGAGAATATCAACCGTTGTTGCATTTGGTCACAAATCATTGAATATATTGGTTGTTAAATTTAGGAGTTACTGAAGGGACCAATCTTGAATGTTACTTTTAATGAATTGCAAATTCAGCAGCAGTAAGCAGATCTGTAGCAGGATCTGCAGCAAGATCATTAGTACCCAGTGCTGCTCCTCAGTCTAATGCCCCTCAACTCTAATTAAAGAACAAAAAAAGGTCCATTGTTTTCTGTAATCCAGTGTTCTTCATCTCCCTCCTAAGTGTCAGGTCATCTGTGCTTCTGTACTCTTCAACATTAAAAGAGGAACAGATAGACAAAAAACAACCTTCAACATTTAAAACAGTATAGCAGACCACTTGATACACTTGCAGCAAGCAGCTTGCTACAGTCCATACCACACAAAGTGCAGAAGCAAGAGCTTCATTGTTGACAACAGCAACTAAACAGTATCAGAGTT
>NC_056726.1:1703073129-1703138129 GCF_019279795.1 Protopterus annectens | reverse complement strand
ATCCCCTATCTCCCAAGAACCATTAGACATTACTGTCTAAATTAGTGCAGTTGCAAGCGGGAGTAAGCACTAGTAAGCAAGTATAAGCACTATAAAGCAGCAGTAAATAAGAGTAAGCATTAGTAAGCAGGTTTAAGCCCGTTTACGCAAGGGTAAGCAATGCGCACACAGGATAAGCAATATTGAAGCTAACTCTCTGTAAGCATATTTAACCAGAGATTAGCAGTGGTTACCATCATGCAAACCCGCTTACAACTGCTTAAAAGTCCCTTCATCACTCTGTATGCAACAGCCGCTGTTCTGGCCAGAAATAAAATAAACAGCCTCTGCAGGTCCTGAACCCAGGATACCGTACACTACAGTCACAGCAGTTATCCACTAAGCCATCACAGCAGTACATAAAAATGAGGTATCACCAAACAGATCCTCACTATATTAAAACCAAACTGACCATGTGAAAGGAATCTATATACAGTCTTACATTCTATAACCTACTACAGAACATAAATATGTAAACTGGAGTACTGCAGTAAGCCCAGATGTGAGGTGTAATTGTAATAGAGTTATGAAGTCTCCCAATAAACACAAGGACCACATAAAGTGTACGTACGCATGAATCATGGATACCAGACATATATATAACATGTAATGAATAATAAATCAATGTCAAAAAGCAAATATAATGCAAATTAAATATTAAGCAATGCTAAGCATTGCACAGGCCAGCTTAGTAGGTGTAAGCAATGTGGAGGTCAGCTACATCAATTTGTCCATTGGTATACCCCTTTAAACAATGCCAGCATTAGGTAAGCAGGTTTGCCCATAGCTAAGCCTTTTCAAAACCCTCCAATCATGGCAAAGTGCAGAAAATTGCCCCTATTTAAACCCAACAGGTGGGAATACATCTCATAACTGGTTGTAGCTTCCCCTTGCAGGCACCATGTCAGGAATGGGAGCGGTTTGTTGGCTTTCAGGTGCAGCAGTGGGGCATCCAGGAGTACAGAATCATGGCAGGACTCCTTGTCAAAGACCATGAGTAGAGACTGTTGCAGGGCCAGTGTGATGCCTGTGCCCTGGCCCAGCAATCAAGGAGCCTCAATCCTCACCACTAACACCAGAGAGAGTGTCTCATATGAGAGAAAAGGATAACAAATACACACAGTAAAGTGCAATTTCCCTTAAGAGTACACAGAGATCACAGTCAGTCTGGGGCTGGTCGCTCCCTTGCTCCCCAGGTCCCCAATAAGACTCCCCACTGGCACATCTATAGGGTCCAGATCTCAGCTTAGCTGGCAAGCTAACCTCCATTACCCTATTTGTCCAACCAGTGCTTCATGTCCTTGCCCAAATAGCTGACACTTTGAGATAAGTATTTATACAACTTCACAGACACTCCTGTGAAAGGCTGACACAAATTCCCCAGCTGTTCCCCTCTACCCAGACTATACTGTAGTAATTACTGCCACCATCAGCTAATAATTATCAGCTACCCAAAGGGTGTCCAGTTATTACTGTGCAATATTATTCTCCAATAGTAGTGTAACTTAAGCAATCAAGGCTTATTGGAAGGGTTAGTACAAGATCACTTATAAGCATGCAATGTACTCTAGAACTTACATTATCTCTACATAAACCAGCCACAGTTGAAAAAGGTTTAAAATATTTAATAATAAATACTAAAAACACAAGACAATACTACTACACCACAGTGCTATTCAAGAGTTCAGAGATCACACAAAAACTTAAAATAATTCAGTAGTACAGTTCTGACATAACAGAAAAACACTTAGTCTAACCTTTATAGTCCTAGCTATTTCTAAAAGAAAACACACTTCTAAGATAACTTAAGAAAACAGACAGTGCTGTAGGTTGGATATCAAGACAAAAATGGTTAATAATCTCTGGTTCTCACTGTTTAAATTGAAACTGCAGTTCTGCTAAACATTACATCATCTTTTACACTTTCCTGGTTCCCAGGCCACACAGAAACTGTATTTACATTATTTTACACTTAGAGCAATAAAGGACATTCCACATGTAAATTATGGTCATTAAATTTAGCCTTAAAAAATAGGCAGGAAGCCTTAAACTAGCCGGACCGGAGCCGAATTGTAAAACATCAAAGGCAGTGATGGAACAATTTTAATTTCAAAGAACAGATGTGAAATGCTTGACTTAGGTTTCCTTACAGCAGACGGCAATGTTGCTACAATCTTGAAGTTCAACAGTTTAGTATTTCCTTTCATTTAAGAAACAAGCCTGTATTTTTCATTTATATTTCAAATGCCAAAATTATGTATCAAATTCTATTTGGCTAGGTTGGCAGCCTTCAGCCATCTCCACGCAATCTTCACATCTCCCCCCCTGGAGAACTCAAGCTAGGTTTTTCAAGTGACCCTTCATAAACGCCGCTTGAGAGGGTTAGGTCTATCTGGGTGTACCTCACCCCATTCCTTGTCTTGCAAGACCATCTGCATTGGTATTTCTAATCCCACTGTGGTGCTACACTGACATATCATATGCTTGCAACCCCAGGCTCCAGCTTAGCAACTTGGCATTTTGCTTGCTGGCTCTGTTTAACTAAATTAGGGGGTTGGGATCTGTCATTATAGTGAATTAGTTTCTTCAATATAGATAAGGCTGAAGTTTCTGCAGTGTCCACACTATGGCTAGACGTTCCTTTTCTACAGCTACATAGCATTCCTCCCTGGGTTGGAGCCTATGACTGAGATAAACCACTGGGTGCTCTTCCTCCTCTGAAGAAATCTGGCTAATTACAGCCCCCACCCAATGGTTCAAAGCATCCACTTGCACAACAAATTATTTGCTGTAATCTGGACTGGCTAACACAGGGGTTCCTCCCAAAGCTTCTTTAAGCTTCTGCAATGCCTCCTTACTTGCTGGGGTCCACACAACCTTATCTGGCCTATTCTTCCTTGACAGGTCTGTGAGGGGAGAAGCTATGGTGCTATAACTAGGGACAAACTTTATGTAGTACCCTGCTGTCCCTAGGAATGCCCTCACCTACTTTTTAGTAACAGGTGCAGACCATGCCTGAATGGCTTCCACTTTGGCAGGTTCTGGCCTTATCTTACCACTCTCCACACTATATCCTAAGTAGGAGACCTCTGCAATACCAACTTGACATTTGCTTGGCTTAGTGATCAACCCTGCCCTCCGTGGTCAGCCCAGCACCTCCCTGACACCCTGAAGGTGCTCTAGCCAGGAATGGCTGTAGATGGCAATATCATCCAGGTAAGCAAGGGCAAACCCTCCTGCTCCTGCTAGGATATTATCTACCAGCGTCTGGAAAGTCACTGTGGCATTTTTCATCTGAAAGGGCATCTTTGTGAACTTGTACAAGCCAAAAGGAGTCGCAAAGGCTGACTTCTCTCTAGTATTGGTAGTCAAGGGCACATGCAAGTAACCCTTGGTAAGATCAATGGTTGTAAGATACTTAGCACCACCCAGCTGCTCTAGGGCATCATCTGTCCTAGGCATGGGATAAGCATCCGACTCTGTGTGGCTATTTAATTTCCTGTAGTCCACACAGAAGCTGGTGCTGCCATCCTTCTTGGCACCAGCACCACTGTGGAACCCCAGGGACTGTTGGAATCTTGAATCACCCCTAGTTCCAACATTTCCTATATTACGTTTATAATATTTTTTAAAATTACAATCCAGTGTATTTCCTATAGAATTACACAACATTATTCCTAGGTAGTTTAGAGAATCTGGGAGTACATGAAGTTATTCCTAGGTAGTTTTATTGAATCTGAGAGTATGACAATAATATGATGATTGAATGATTGTAAGTTTCCTTTTTTGCTTAAAAGCTTGTGTTTGGATTTTGATTTATTAAAACATAGGCCTGAGATCTTCTGGAAAAAGTTCAACACAAAATCTAATTCTAGTAAAACTGACCGCGAGTTAATTAATGTGAGTAAATCATTGTCTGCAAAAAGTATTATATTTGAATTACATTGTTTGTAAATATCTATATTTGTGATTTCTGAATTGTCATGAATATTGGCAGCAAAGATTTCAATGGCTAATGCAAATAAAATAGGGGCTAAGGGACATCCATGCTTGGCACCTTTGGTTATTTAGATAGATTCAGAGGAAAAGGGACCTAGTTTAACATAAGCTACATTGTTTTGATATATATTTTTAATTAATGAGGTAATGAGGAGGGAAAATTGAAATAGTGCAGCCCGTCAAACAAATATTTCTAGTTGATGGAAACAAAGGCCTTTTCTATGTCCAAACTAATCAGTAATGCTTCTTCATTTTCCTTAAGTATTCAATAAGTGCTAAAATCATTTTAATATTATCATACATTTTTCTTTTATGTATAAAACCTGATTGATCATCATTTATTATTTGCATTAATGGAATATTCAGTCTATCTACAAAAATAGACATAAAGATTTTATAATCATTATTGAATAATGAGATAGCCCTATGTGAACTACAAACGTGAGAATCCTTATTAGCTTTTAATATGGGTGAGATTAAAAAAAATCGTCACAAAGGTGGTATAATGTCATTTTATTGAACTTCCAGTAATGTTTTATGAAATAAGGACAGTACAGATGAGGGAAACAATTTCTATTTCTATGATTATACCGTCTATCCCAGGGGCTTTGTTGGGTTTACATTTTTTAATTTTTTGCTTAATCTCCTCTACTAAGATTTGTGTTTTAAGAACTATATATAGGTTCTCAGGGAATCTTAGCTGACTGAGTGAAGGAAGGTATAATTTAATATGGTCCCTGAGTGATTAGAACCAAAATGTATAGTGTAGTGAAATTTGATGGCATCTAAGATATCACCTAAGTCAGATACATATTTATTAGAACCTTGGGGGCATCTAGCTATTCACTGCAGGTTCCACTGGCCAAGTAACACAACAGTGTTTCCAGTATATGCCATGGTGTTTGATAATATCTTTTCACCATAACCAAATGGGAAATATATGGACCAATTGCCCACAACAACAGAGATAGAAAGAGAAAGACAGAAAAACAAAAGCTTCATAATCAAGCTAGCAGAGGACACCAAGGCAGTGGATGGCAGTCTTAAAGCTGCAATTTTTCCAGATTATTACAAGGGATTGTACCCTATCCCTTTAGAAGATAGAGAAATTGTTGCTAAAAAGGACATTGCATGTCATAACTATTGTTAAGCCTCAAGTTCTTATAAAGGAACAGTGCTTGTCCAGGTAGCCTCATTCATTTAGAACTATGCAAAGGATGTCTTTTCAGGTGCCATTGGCCAGAACTTACTTGGACTAAGAAGTGGGGGGATGGGAAGTAAAAGGAGTGCTGTGTTCAATTTTAGTTTATTATTACTGTCACTTGTTGGTGTAATATACAATTCAAAATTCCAGAAAACATAAAATCATTAAAGAAAGACACTTCTTCATAAAACAGTTACATGTTAAATCTTCTCTGAACTTTCTCCTGATCTTTCACATTACATTTTGCTTAAGCTTACTGCCAATAATTTCCTGTTTTCTGACATATGAACTACAATATACCTGTTAGATATATCATCTCCAATTACCAAAACCTCTTCTAAAATATGCCTTCTTAATTTTCCATGGTATGAACAGTGCATCTAAGTATGATTTAAGTTTTCCTTATTATCAAATCCAGATGGTTGTCTTGGTGATCATTGTTGTTTTAAAATTGAGAGAAGTAGTTTTCTTTTCTCAGTCTTAACCACGTTTATTTTTACATAAGTTGCATACCTTTTTCTTAAACTTATATTTTCTATGTAGATAGATAAACAAAAGTATATTTTCTGGAGATAGTGTGCTATCTCCTTAATAGGCTGATACTGCCTATGCCTGTTTTAGCACATTCATTAATTTATTTCAGGTCTTTTCCTATTGATCTATGCTTTCCATCTCAGGATAATTTTATCTATTTTGCTAAGTTATAAACTGTAATAGTCTTTCAAGATTATCCTAAACTCATACTGCAAATATATTTCTGGAAGTATATTTTCCTTGATTTATATAAGGTTTTAGTAATGTTTCTTAATATTTATACCACTAAATGTCTGACACATATGCAGTCAGTAGATATATTTTTCCATACAGGCAGTGGTCATTCCTCCAATCAAGCTGCCATTCAAACTATGGTATATTATCATTTATTTTAGCAAAAAAACAACAAATAAAGCACTAATAAAATAAAGAACAAAGGGCCAAAGCTCCAAAGGCAAACCAGTCTGAAGAAGTTCATTTGATATGAGTGAATGAAAATGCTCACCAACAACAACATCATTAAAGTTTTGGTTTGCCTTTGGAGCTGTGGCCCTTTGTTCTATAATTTATTTTAGTTTTGACATATATATATATATATATATATATATATATATATATATATATATATATATATATATAATAAGCCGAAGAGCGTAATTTCATTTCTCCAAATTCAGTCAAATTTTGTGACTATGTACCAGTTGTTACAAACATGAATTCAAAATAAAACATTTAGAATCATGACATCATCTTAAAATATTACCAACTTTATTCCATTGCTTAAAAATATTATGTTTATATTGTTTATTGTTCCTTATGTTTTTTCATTTTATACAATGCTAAAATTAGTTCTTTGATTGTCAACTTTATCTTCTGCAGGAATAATAATTCTGTATAATTCATCTTAATAAAATTGTAAGTAGTTATTACACTCAGGGACAATAATGCTGTAGAACAGAATGACCCATATTTCCCTGTATGTCTTGAATTCCTACAGGATAGAGCATAGAGCTTCCCTTTCCTTTCCCTCAAATATAGTACTAAAATGTTTTCATTTTTTTTATTTTTTTGTATCTTTTCTTCTCCAGGTTGGTCTCATAGGTGCAAAGCTGTTCTTTATGTTATTAGTGTTTGGTCAATGTTCTTTTCTTTAGGCTATAGCTATTGTGGCCATTGCCCAGTGATTACTTTGTGGTAAGCACAAATATCATAAGTTCTGCAAATACCTGTAACTTTACAAGCTAACTACTAGCTCTATAAAGTTAGCAGTTCTGTCCTATGGATTGACAATCACACTGTGGTAAATAAACCTAGCTATTGTCTTCAGCATCCAGAATCACTGACCCTAATGCTTAGCTCTGTACTAGTATCAATTCTGTGTTAGGGCTTAGTGTGTTCATTCTGTAGTACAAGGTAAAGCTACAATGTTCAGACACAAGAACTGCTCTGCCATGTGTGCACTTAGCCCATATAGTACTAGGAGAAACTGAGCTGAGAGTACTGTGACTTTTAAATGTACAAAGTAGTTTTATGAAAGTCTCATTACTTTGAAGAACCTAAATCTGACTCTTCACCAAATCCTACTAGATTAGCTACCATCATAACTAACTTCAAAAGATCACACTTAATAGCTCATTTGTAAATCTTCAGTTATAGAAGAGTCTTTCCAACCCCTGATTACTATGATTTTCTGTAGTCTTCTACCCTCTGTCAAATTGGTAAAATGGTCTGCTTCTTTGTTTATCAACTGTTCACTGTCCTATCAACTGATAGTACAACCTGATGGGATACAAATATTTAAGAAACATACTAACAAATATTTTCCGTCAACCAAATTATTGTCGGTAAGTAGCATACATCCATGCCACCATGGCAATCGCAATACACCAATACAGCCCAAGAATTGTACAAATTATTGTCGGTAAGTAGCATACATCCATGCCACCATGGTAATCGCAATACACCAATACAGCCCAAGAATTGTACTGTCACCCAAAAGAAAAATTTACAGAAGCCTCCAAGAACACAGTCTAAAAGACTAAGCCTGCAGCCTATGCAGAAACACTATGCTCTTTCCACTCTTCATACATACTGTAAGTCCACACAACTCACCCAAGAGTCAACAGGAAAGCAGTTTTAAGCCCACATGCTCTAACAAGTTTCCTTCAACACAGATACATTTTTTGTTATAGGTTTCTATAGTTTGGCATTGCACATTTCTCAAGTTGGACAAGAGCAGGATGACTGTTAGCTACTTGTCCAGTGCCTGGATCTGTGATGTCACAAGTGCCCTAAGATCCCTAATATCAGGAAGATATAACTATGACCTGATGATAACCCATGTGGGAGTGAATGAATTAAACTACTTCACAAAGAGGAACACACACACACACACACACACACACACACACACACACACACACACACACCCACACACATACACACATACACACACGGCAGTGCATACTGTGTGTGCTAAAGACAGAAAATACATCACTGTTGAATAAGATCTTGACTTCACCAAGAATGATGCCTGAAATAAAAAAAAAAGATAGCTGGCTTTAATAGTTGACCAAGAAGTTGGTGTCATTCTAAGGGATCTAGAATATTTCAGCCTGGGATGAGATGGTTAACACGACTTCCTGTTTCATCAAGAACGGCTTGCACCTCTCATACCAGGGATTTTGTATACTGACTAAAGGCTTTGCTACTCCCAAAATGCATTTTTAGACATAGGTCCACTACTGGACACTTACACACAGAAAAGTCAAATTCTAACTTTACAGTAATGGCACTATTCAGCGCTAGGAGCCTAAACAGAAATATACCAGAAATTAGGGCTTCCTGCAAATTGAACACATTCATATTTGTGTAATTGCTGAAACGTGGTTTCAGCCCAATGACAGCACTTTGGTCATACAAAGGGTTTAGTTTAATAAATGCCTTTATTCCCTTTGGCAAATGAGGAAGAGTATCTCCTTCTGTCATAACCACAATTACCTCATGGAAAATTACCCATGATCATAACCTTGAGCTCCTGGAGATCAAAATTGCAGATAATAAATCCAGCAATAGCTAAATATGAGACTAAAATAGCCTCTCAAGCAAAGGATAACAGCAAAGCATTTTTAGTTATGTCCAAAATCTTAAAGTAAAGTTAACAATGTACTGAGTTGAATGAAGATGGCATTACCTATACACAGCCAGAAGAAATAGAAAACCTGCTAGCCGATAAATTCAGCTCAAATTTCACCCCCTAATCACCTCTGGTCATTGCTAGCTAAAGATCCTTATCAATGTTCACAGAAGGTTAAACTGATTGTTTGGGTTTGTGCTCTTATCCTCACAGCTGCTCTTGGTTTGGCTACTTCACCTGAGAGTTGTACAATATCTGCTACATCTAAAGCCATCCACTGCTAAAAGTATGAAAATAAGTATCATTTTGCACATCTGCTGGTAATTTTTACTGCATTTCATAAAAATAATGTATCATTTATTACATTTCTCACACTTTAGTAAAAGTTGTACTGTTTCCACTGCTGCTGTAGTATTCAACAATATTATGTCTGCTATTTTTACAGCACAATATTATCTAGGCTATGCGATTGTCTGCATTTGAGCTCTAATTCCAGGCATTGTTACATTTAGAGGGTTTTCTGACTGCACTCTTTTCAGAGACGTGTGCTGTGGCAAACCTATCTAGGTTGGAGGTTGCTGGCTGAAAGCATATTGTGTGTTTTCCTGATTAGTCTATAGGCCTTGCTGCTGTGAAGCTGTTTTTTCAGATTGTATGTAAGCTCACTGTTTGTGATGGCTGTTCTCCTTGCTGCTGTGGTTAGCAGTGTTCTGTTTAGATGCAGACTCTATCAAGTTAAAATTTCCATCTGAATAACTATCTCTGCAACCTTCCCCAGTCTCTCTGATGCTCTAGGAGCATCTGGGTTGTGCTCAGGGCAGCATCACCTTGTTGCATAGCTGCAGTTCACACTGAGTATAGCACCCATTTTTCATCCATGTGCTATCAACCCAGTTTAGTTAAATCTCTCCACCCTTCTCCCTGGTTAAACCCATAGTAAAAAATCTGAAACCATGGATAGGCACTTTTCTGCTATCTCTGTGACTAGCCTGGTGGACATGGGCATCCTGAGGCAATGTAGCAATTGTCTCATGTATACTGACAACCACTAAATCTGGAAACAAACAAACAAAGTATAGAAGAGATGTAGATAAAACTGAAACATGGATGCAGAATAACCACACTGCCCTAAATGCTAACAAAACAAAATTAATGGTCTTTTTTCCATCAAAAACTCCTCCATTGATTAACACTCCTTTACAATACTAAGCCAGAATAACATCCACATTGAAATTTTATTTATTTATTTTTATTTATCATTTGTTGACTGGGAAAGTCTGACTAGGTTCCACTGAGCCTGCTTTCAGCAGAGGCCTGGGGAGAAATGCTCCAGATGCATGTCTTTGGAATGTGGGAGGAAACCCGAGTACCCGGAGGAAACCCACGCGAACACAGGGAGAACATGCAAACTCCACACAGAAGGTACCCAGCCGAGAATCGAACTGGAGAACCTCTTGCTGTGAGGTGACAACATTAACCACTGCACCAAATAGTTCCTTACACTAAATTACTCTGCAAAATCATTAATGAACATCTAAAATTTGCTATCCACATGCAAAGAAACATCAAAAACACCCACCAAAAACTAGGTTTCCTATACAGACACAGCCTCTGCCTTACTCCTTTCACCAGAAGGATCTTAGCTTCCTCATACCTTTTCCACTTTCTCGTGTACAGCCCTCCTCTGTTAAACTTGAATCCTGCTGCAATAAAATCTGCACATTTGCCACCATCTTTAAAAACTCATCTCATCATTGCATCTCCCTCCACTGTCTGAAATGGCTTGAACTTCCTAACTACCTGAACTTTCTTAAACTTACCACTGCCCATAAGATCATATTCAAGCCCTCCTGCTGTCCCTGTCTGTCCTCCTCCTTATCTCTCTATATCCCTAACTGCTCACTTAGATCTGAAAATCAAAACCTCCTAAAATCTGCAAACCCTCACGCCCCCCTGGGCACCTTCTACTGTCCTGCTTCTTAGCTAAGTTATGGAACTCTCTTCCTCTCACCCTTAGAAATGCTTCAAACCACTCTAACTTCAAATCACTCCTCTAGTCCTACCTTTCTTCAAAATGGGATTGCTCATGCTCTGCTCCAACACAGATCCCTCTACTAACTACATCTATCCTCTATCTTCTCTGTCTATACCACTCAGGGCTAACCCTCACCAGCTTCTATTCTGCACTCACGGCCTTTCCCCTGCTATTCTTACTTCTACTTACTTCAGCATTTGTTAACAACTAATTTCCAGCTATTTTTGTTTAAATACTACACTTTATAGGTGTCCATAAGACAGTACTGCCATATGATTTCATACTCTGTGAATTAAGCTGTTTGGTAAACTAACTTTTCTACTGTATAGTCAGCCTGAAATAGATGATTTCTAATTTTGTATGTTTGTTTTAGTAACTGTTATTGTAACTGTTTGTTACTGGAACTCTTCTCCCCGGGCCTCTACTGCAAATGGGCTTTTCATGGCCCAGTGGACTTCCCCAATCATCCAACTGAAATAAATAAATAATAATAATAAATAAATAGTTATACTATGAAAACTGAAATATGACTCTCACATGCCAACAGATCAAATTACAAATAGGTTGCCAGCACTCGAACATTATTTCCCTCACTAAATAAGGTCTTGACATATAAACCCACAAATGCAGAGGTACTCACAAGTAACTTATCAAAACCACAGAGGCCTCCTGTACACTGCTCTTAGAAACCACATGCAAACAAACTTAGTCAACACCAGCCACTACATGTAAAAATACACATCACAGTGTCTCCACAAGCAAGCCCCTAAGGTGAAACACCACACATTCAAACATCTTGGTGATTGGCCAGACCACTGAGAGACACATTGACACCCCCCAGCAGGTTGGGTAAAGAGAGGGCTACAGTCAGTTGCTTGTCAGGGGTCAGGATTTGCCAGATCACACAGGTACTCAGTTAACTCAACCATCAGTGCCTGTATGATTCAGTCATAGTCCATGTGGGTCTGAATGACATGAGAAGTAACCCCCTGGACTATATGGAGAGAGACATGAAGGACATCTCGAAATACATGCCGCAGGTCAGTATGAACCTCACATTGAGCAGCATTCTACCCTCACCAAGAATGATACCACAATACAAACAGAAACTGATCGGCTTCAACAATTGGCTTAGCTACTTGAGTCACTCCAAGGGGATCTGGCATTTCATCCTGGGATAACACCAGAGATGGTCTGTACCTGTCACTGCTAGATTTTTGAATACTGATCAAGACATTATCTACCATCCCAATAGTGCCTTTTTAGACAATGCCAAACCAGCAGAACTACCAATGTGACAGATTTTTCTAATGCCAAGCTGAAGGCACTAGTAGTGCTAGGAGTCTTAACAAGAAACTACAATCACTGGAAACTGTCCTTATGCTGGAGAATGCTGATGTCTGTGCAGTTACAGAGATGTTGGCTGTGGAAAGCACCCCAGCACTACAAGGTTACAATGCCTATCACACATATAGACCATACTCTGAAAGGGAAAAAAAATGAAAGGAGGAGGTGATTCCATTTAAATAAAAAACAATCACATCTTTATATCGGTCAAGCAGGATGATTCACTTGAGCTACTCCATATCCAGCTGACCATAGGCAAAATCCCCCACCATATGATTGCTAACTGCAGTTCCCCAACCATGAACCATGAAAACCACTCCCCATACCTGAAGTTACATTAATCACTTACCACTCAGCCCAACACACTACTTATGTGAAATTTTAACTACTCCTCCATAAACAGGGAAACATATACAACCACTAGGATGCAGGGTAAGAGATTCCTGGATTTTGTCAATGCAAATGCTCTGGAGCAACTGGTTTGCACTCCCATTAGGGGCTCAAACATTCTTCACATAGTGCTCACAAACATGGGGGCGTATTGTATCCCCCCATACAATGTTCTCGTTGATAAGATCGGATCATAAATCAGTCTCCTTTGAAATAAATCTACAGTATAAAACCCATCAAATCCTAAAACCCTAAATAATTTTTTCTAGGCAAAATACATTATATTAAATGATAGCACAAGTAATCTTAAAGCTCCCCTTAACCGTGAAAGCAAGGAGGCCTATGCAGAAATATACAAGAATGCCCTATACAACCACTTAAACAACTGCACAGAAATGGCAGTAGCTGATAGAACTAAACCTAGGTCTATCCAGAAAAACAAGCCACCATGTTGGACCCTGGCAAAAAAGTCTGTATAACAGAAGGAAGAAATTCCTGTCTAGAAGTACATAGGAGGGTGCACAACAGAGGAAAAAAAAAGCCTCATTAGTTTGAAAAGGCAAATCAAGGAACTAGTCAAGTCATCAAAAGCTAAATATGAGACCAACATAGCCTCTCAAGTGAATGATAACAACAAAGCATTTTTTAGTTATGTCCAAATTCTTAATGTAAACATTCAACAATGTGTTGAGTTGGCAGTATGCATTCATTTTTTTGTAAGGAGGTTGCACGATTTGCCAAAGTGTGAAAGTACAACCTACAGATCTCCCAAATGCCAAAAAAAATTGTGCATCTTCCAATGAGCAAATGCACATTGGCATTCGCTCATTTGAAGTCGGTATTTTGGGTGCAGATTGCACTATAGCGGGGATTGAGAAATTAATCCTTTCCCTCACTGTAGTGCAATCTCGGAGTTTGTATATTAAAGTAGGGGTGGGGGTGCAGGGGGGCTTGCCCCCGTGCATAACGCTGTATGTAGATGTTTCGATTTTGAAAATGGTTGAATCTGGTTTTCCAAATTTCCATTTTCAAAATCATGTTATGTTCGGACTTTTGTTTTTCTGCATTTAAAGTCATACAAACGTACGACTGCACAACTGCGTTTTGAAGAAAAGAATGTATGCCGAGTTGGCTGTAGATGGCACTACCTATACACAGCCAGAAGAAATAGCAAACCTGCTAGCCAATAAATTCAGCTCAGATTTCACCCCCTCATCACCTATGGTCACTCCCCATGAAATACCCCTACCATTCCTTTTGCCTATTATTACAAAAGAACACGTCATCATTGTGCTCTCTAAAGCATTAGATCATGTGGCCTAATGGAATCAGTTGGCCATGTGACCTAACAGATATGGTGTTTGACTTTGGATCAGATGATTTTAAGATTTGAGTCCTACCATGGTTGCATAACAAGTAAGGTAGTCCTTTTCTACGTGGAAAGACTGAAAGCCCTGTCACTGTACTCTATATCTTACAGGCTGCTGACAGATTACTTGTGCCTGGCCTTCAGATCAATCTCTGATAATGGAAATGCTACACATCTGCAAATAAAAATGGACAACAGTCACTCACTCCAGGGATTTCAACCTAGACTGTGACATTAACAGAACGTGCTGGAGAGATAGATATATCTCCCAGAGATTGCCGCTCCTCTGGAATAAACTCCCAATTCACATGAAGCAGAGCTTCTAAATGACCCTATTCAAGCACAACCTAGACAAATGGATGGTAGATTGCAAATTCACTCCAGGGGTGGCACCTATACTGTCATGGACAGGGGTAGTTGGGGCTAATCATAGACTCACTATGCAAATAACTACCATCTAACCAAGGTCAGCTAGGGAACATGGGTATAACATGGCTAGACTTGTAAAGGCCCTAGGGTTATTTGCCTTGTAACCTCCTATGAACCTATGAACCTATGAAGAAACATGCCATTCATGGGTGCAGATGGAATCCCAGGATGCCTAATAAGTAGCTTGAAACATTAACTATCAGACCCACTTGGATCACTATTTATCTATAGTCCCCAGACAGGCTTTGACCAGTAGAGTGGAGGACAGCAACACTCATCCCTCTGCACAAGGGGTGACCATCAACTGACCCAGGAAACTACTGACCATTAGATCTGACTAGTCTCATATGTAAGGCTATGGAAAGAATAATCATGGACCAGATTAACAATGACACAGGAAATCTGCAGACTATAGACCCAAACCATTTTGGCTTCATTAAGAACAGGTCTTGCCTGCTCAGTCTGGTGGACTTTTTGAGAAGGCCACTAAGGCCATGGATGAGAGTAAGACAGTGCATTCCACCTACCTTAACCTGGCCAAGGCATTTGACATAATACCTCAGCTGGGTATTATAGATAAACGCTCAAACTTGGGCATACATTTCTACATCAACAGATGGATAGCCAAATGACTCACAGATAGGACACGTTGTTAGAGCAGGGAAATCCAAATCCAGCAAGAGACCAATAACCAGTGGAGTACCACAGGGCTCAGTGATGGGCACCCTCCTGTTTGGGATACACTTCTGATATGTCAAGGTAAGTGTAGATGGCCTTTGGTGACTCACCAAATTTGCTGATAATTGCAAGTCGGGGGCAATCGCTGACTCTCCAAAGAATGTTGATATCTTACAGAAATGTCTGATGTAGACTAATGATTGGTGTCAGAGCCATGGACTCAGACTAAATGCAAAGAAGTGCATAATAATGCCCTTTGAGAAATCAAATGCCCCTGCAAATTACAACATTGATAACGCTCCCCTCCCCTAAACATGGATCCAGTGGTGAGAGATCTGGGCACTCAGATAGTAATCTGGACCTTGACCACCATGTGTCCATGGTGGTGAAGAGATCCTTCTATGTGGCTCAGCATATAAGTAAGTGCATGGCAGACAGATCTAAGGATGCCACAGTACCGCTTTATTCGGCCCTCAGCAGAGTAATAATTGAGTACAATACACCCTTTTGCATGTACCTCACCAGGCACCAGCAACAGTTGGAGCATCCTCAGAGATTTATCACCAGAAAATAGAGAGTATAACCAACATGTCATTTGCAGACCAATTAAAAGCCCTATGACTGTATTCAGTTTTCTACCGATTACTATGGGGTGACCTGTGCCTGACCTACAAGGAAGTCCCTGACCCAGCCATGAAGGAAATATTGCATATGTACAAAACTAACTGCATGAAAGTTATGTGCTCCAAGGATCTAGACCTGATCTCTGACATTAATAGATCAAGCTGGAGAGACAGATATGTGTCCCAGACACTGCCCCTCCTCTGGAATAGATTTTCTAGTCATGTGAAGCAGAGCTCTTCCTTAACCAACTTCTAGCACTTTCTGGACCAATGGATGGTAAATTACAAATTCACTCCTGGGGTGGTGCCCATGTCATTTTTGGACAGAGACAGTCTGCAAAAATGGTAAAAACCATGCTTGATGGCCCTTATTCTCTTCCCCTCGGCATAGAAAGTTGGGTAAAATTGGGATAAAACTGGCTAGGTTTGTAAGTGCCATTAGCCTAGTAATCTCCTATGAACCTCTAGACCTATTACCTTAATACTATTGAGTGGTTAAATATCAAACCAGATACTATCTTGCTGTGGAACTTCAATTTCCTAAGCATTGATTGGCACACTTTCACCTCCAAAAATGGATATGTTCACTGTTTCCCAGACATTATTAATGCAAGTACACTGGACCAAGGTGTAAAATTACTCATTATTGGCTCCAATGTCCTAGATTCTGTACTTAACAACTTAGTCCAGCCTGTAGCCCACTCTGCATCTCCTCATCCTTGATTAATCTGACCACAAATCAGTTATCCTCTATGTCAGACCTAGAAATAACAACAACAAACAAAAACATCTTAAGGACTCCTCCACGTCAAAACTGTTTTTGATTGTGGAAGACCTATACAAAATTGCCCACAATTCCCCACAAATGGATGTGGCTAAGAGAACTAATACATTATCACTAAGCTTTGCAAGCACCTGAACAGTAGAATAGAAAAGCCAGTACTTGTCTAAATTAATACAACTGTAAATTCAGGAATAAACCTCTCTGGAGGAACACTAGTATTAATAAACTGTGTAACAAAATAATGAAAATAAAGAAAGATGTAAGAAGTCCTTATCCCTACTTGAACACCATATGAAAGATGACAGCAAAAGGCTTCCAAATGTAAAGTGCAGTAACAGATACCAAAGGAAACTTAAAGTCTTTATTCGGTCATGTATAGAAATTAAGGGATAATGTCCAACAATTCATTAAATTCATCTATAATAATATCACATATTATGATCCCAAGGACATCAACATATTAGAGACAAATTTAGTTCTAACTTTATCTTTGCCTACTTACACAGTAATCTGCACTACCCCCCGAAAATTTAGTATCCCCTGAAATCACCTTGGAAGAAGTCTAAGAATCCTTATCAATGGCTAAAAATAATTCCTCCATAAGACTGGAAAACTTAACAAGGCTACATGCTATTAGTGTTATCAGTGTTAAGTATGTACTATCCAAGTTTCTACTTAACTGCTCAACCTCATCCTATCCAATAGGTTTGTGACTGATGAATGGAGCACAGCCACTTTGACTTCCCTGCTAAATGAGAACCCCTCTACAGACCCTGCCTTATATACAAAGCCATGGGACGTATCATGGCTGATCTTATGGCTTTGTATAGACAAAGCCATGAGTTAAGCCATGGGACCTGTCATTGCGAAACTCTTTCATGCAGACACAGGCAACTTAAATAATCTAGGCCCCACTTAGCTTGGTTTTGTAAAGGACAGGCCTTGCCTCCTATATCTATTAAGCTCCTTTGAACAATCTGCAGTGGCTTTTGACAGAGGTCACTCCATTTTGTGTGTGTGTGTGTGTGTGTGTGTGTGTGTGTGTGTGTGTGTGTGTGTGTGTGTGTGTGTGTGTGTGTATGTGTGTGTGTCTGTGTGTTTGTGTGTCAAAGTAAATGAGTTAAAGTAAAAGAATAGATAAGCACATGGAACAGCCAAAGAAATATGTGTGTACATAGACACACACACACACACACACACACACACACACACACACACACACACACACACACACACACACACATATTTTTGTAACCTTAACTCTGTCTAAATGTAACTTGGACCAGTGGATGGGAAATTACAAATTCACCCATAGTTTGGCATCCGCAGTGAACAGGAGCAGCTTGTGAACACTTGTGTACAAGCCTACATTGTAAGTGTAAAAGTCCTTGGGGTATTGACATGTCAACAATATTTTGTTAAATGTAAGCTAAGCTTGGATATGCTTAAAATGTTTTTTATGCTAATAAGTCTAGTATCTGGCTATGAATCTATACATAAAATAGATAGATAGATAGATAGATAGATAGATAGATAGATAGATAGATAGATAGATAAAGCCAAAATAATAGAGTACAAATGCCTAAAATCAGACATAGATTTTAAAGGTAACATGGTACACATTGTATACCTTGACTTGACCAAAGCATTTTTCATAATAACCTACTCTAGTATAGTAAAACAGCTTAATAAACTGGGAATAAACCTCTATTTCTCCCAATGGATTGCCAAGTGGTTCACATATAGGATGATGGAGATCAAAACAAGGGAAGATACCTCTACAAAAAGAACAGCCACCAGTGGAATCCCCCAGGGTTCATTGCTTAATTCAGTGCTCTTCTGTTGGATGTCTGCTTCTCTGAAGTAGTAGCTGAGAACAAAGGGCTCTGGCTGACTAAGTTTGCAAATAACTGGAAGCTGGATAACTGGAATCCACAAATAACTTACCCATCATTTGGGAAGGTTTGTATCAAATAAATAGCTGGTGTCAAATCATGTAGTGAAACTAAATGCTAACAATGTATTATTGTATCATTTGGGAAGTCATCTACCCCAGGGAAATACCACATTGGCAATATGCCCCTAAGAATTGACCCAGTTGTTTAGGATTTGGGAATGTATGTTGTCTAGTGACCTAACTTTTGAAAAACATGTGTTTGTTGTTGTAACAAAGTCTTTCTGTATTGAGTATCTTATATATATATATATATATATATATATATATATATATATATATAAGGGATTGTGTTTAGATATAATATACAATAGCCAGTGATTGAGTATAATGTGCTCCTTTGGCATACATCTGTCCAGACACATGCAACAACTGGAACACCAACGGAAATGCTGTTCCTAAACAACGTGCCCTACATGGACCAACTCAGTCCCCTGCCACTATGCAGACTCCTAAGAGATAACCTGTGTTTGTAATATACAGCATCCTGTGACCCAATATGATGAACTTACTGCACATTATCAAGTTAAATGGCAGTCAAAATACTTGGTCTAAGGATCTAATCCTGTTCTGCAATGTCAAAATAATAGTTTGGAGAGACAGGTATGTCTCACAGAGGATAGCACTGCTATGGATCTAGGTTTTCTCTGCCACTTCTAAGTGCAACTTGGTTCTATGGAAAGGTAATAGCAATTTTACCCCAGGACTGCAGACCCACATACTGCTAATGAACCAATCTAGCTCCTAAATGCTTTAACCCATGCATGGTTCCTCTCAAATTATCGATGATATGACCAAAGTTATCTCACTAGGGGAAACATATAATTATCAATATAGGGTGGGTAAGGCTAATTTAACACCAAATGGAATAGGTTAATTCAAGCATTAAATGGGAAACTGGATAGGCTTAAAATGGCCCTCAAGAGCAGCTCACCTAGTTCTTACCTATGAACCTACAAATCGGTGTAGAAATGTGTAATTGAATACTTGTCTCTGGTTAAGGTGAGTGTGTGTGTTTGGTTTTTTTGTATGTGAGTGTTTGTATGAGTGAGTGCATAATTATGTGTGGAGAACACAAACTCTATAACAGGGTATTACTGCACAAGTAAAGCTCAATAAACGTCTGCCTCTTCAGCAATTAAAGTGCCATGAAGCATGGATGAAGGAAAAGCAAATGCCTGTTATCTTATCTGGCTATTTAATTAGTATGAAATTAAAAAAAAAGAAAAACTCAGTTAACAACAGCAACTACAGCTTCTTCTTCTTCCGGCTGCTCCCATTAGGTGTCACCACAGTGGACAACAGCAACTATAACAGTTTCAAAGACCTGCTGTTTTACTTTCCCCTCAAGAAATGTGGCTTCGAAATCATTGTCTGTAGTGAGTGTGGCAAATACAAATAATAAAGTGAAGGTAATAAAATTGTGTGTGCGTGTGTGTGTGTGTGTGTGTGTGTGTGTGTGTGTGTGTGTGTGTGTGTGTGTGTGTGTGTGTGTGTGTGTGTGTGTGTCTGTACGAATGCATGAACCTGTGTGTGTATAAGAGAGACAGACTGCACATACCTTTCAAATTCTTTGCTCCACTATGTGCATAGCTATGCACTTCTTTGCTCAAAAATTCTGGACAAAGCCAACATTAATTGGGGGGAGCCCAAATCACAAACAGTTTTAAACAACGAAGAGTGTTTTGAAATAAAAAGGGTGTTTAATTATGGAAGGCTTTGCCTATTTTTTAAAGACAAAATTGTCACCTGTCTGTATAAAAGTGATACTTGGTTAAGTGCCCCTCAGTGTTATAAAAGCATTTTCCTGCTTCTAAAGTGAATTATTTCTGCTTTAATTACACTTTGTGAATTTAGTATAGTCACAGCCTGTTTTGACCTAGTTTGTAAGTTGTCTAAGAACTAGCAGTTGGTTAATCTGTGTCAGGTGATAATGTTCTGCTGTTTCTAAGAAGCTAACATTATTGGCTAAAGCCAAGGCTGTTTTTTTTTTCATTAGTTCTTTTGATGTCCTTACATTCACCGCTGCAGTATTCATTGCTATATGGGATTCCCTACCATGAAGCCAATCATCCGGCCAGTCTACCAAAGACTACCATTGCGTTAAGGTATGCCGAATTTCACCTATATACTCCTCATGTAGCGTTGGGCATAAAGGTGAAGTTCACATGTACCATCCTCAGAACTTCTTTGTCGCCAGTCAGAATGCTGTTTTTATCCATCTGTCTGTATGCTTCCGTCCATTTTTTGCTGTTTTTCTGTTTTTTTGCCATTCTGGTGTTTTCTCCTGTTTGCTGAAGTCCTCAGCATTGTAGATAAGTACCCAGTTGTGTTTTTTGCTCTTTTCTTAATTTTTTGTGTTGTTTGGGGGGGGGTTAATGTCATCCAGGAAGGGTAAATGCCAGGGTGGGAGACAGATTCCCAAAAAGACAGCTACTATAAGTGCCTGTTTTGTCTAGGAACCTCTCGTGACTATACGTCTTGTTCTATTTGTTAGGCATTTGTCCCAAAAACCCTTCATAGTGGGCTTTCCTCCTTTTCCTTGAGAACCAGTGTTTTAAGCTGCTTGCTAAAGATACCATGGATGGAACTTCCTGCCCCACAGGAACAGCCGTCAGGGTAGAAGAAGGAGAAAAAGGTAAGACCAGAATATTCCACTGTTCAGCCTCTGCCAGGAGTTTCTCCCAAGGTTATTACAAACCCGGAGACTCACCTGGTTGTGTTGTCAGATTCCTCTGCTGCTTCCAGGTTGCAGGCAGAACGAGGTTCCGGTGGGAAGCGCATTCAATGAAACTTTGCAGGCATCCATTTTGGTTGTTCAGGGGGAACCACAGTTGATTGTTTCTGAGGCGTTTAAGAGGTTCTGCAGTTCCTTCTTAGGGAAGAAGTTCCTACTATGGTTGTGGACTGCTGTCCTGAGTCAGGGCCCCAGAAAAGTAGACATGTTTCTTCTGCTCCTAGGGATCTACAAAGTGAGTGGCAGACCTTTACTCAGGGGTTACTTAATACTTTACTGTTGTTAAGGCCTCCTCAAGAGATTTAGGGTTCCTGCTCCTCCTTGGTCTTCTTCTTCACCTAAAAGACCAAGAGAATTAAATTCTTATGAGGAAGAGTTGGATTCTGATGAAGAATCTTTTACGTATTCTACCCACTTTCCTTCTCCTTTAGACTACAGGTCTGAGGTGGAGGATTCTAATAGTCCAGATACTACTTCTGAGGAAATTTCCTTTGGGGGCACAATGGAATTTTTTTAAGTGGGATTAGAGGTACTATGAGTTACTACAGCTGGAATCTTCTGTACCTGCAGCTATTCCTCCTGTCTTGGCTGGTTTACTAGATGTTTTTTCTATACCTCTAAAGTGCCTGGTTCTCTGCCCCCTGCTTCCAAGAAGTCTGATAGGTTTTATAGGGTGCCTGTGTACTGTTCCTTACTGTTAAAATGTTCTGCTGCTGACCCCTCTCATCTGCCATCTCAATTGCTTCCTTCATCCAAGTTACTGCCTTCTGACAAGGACAGCAGAACCATGGACAGGCTCGGTAAGAAGGTTTATACTTTGGCTACCCTAGCCTTTAGGGGTCTTAATTATCAGTCCCTTATATCTAGATATGTGTTGGCTCTTCTTTCTCAGGCTTGACAGCTTGTTTCTGATCTTCCAGACTCTGAGAGTAAATCTTCTGTTCTTTCCTTGCTAAAGACTTCCTCTCAAGTAGTTCATCATTCTATCAAATGTTTTTTCTAATGCAGCGGATGCATCTTCTAGGGCTGCTGCTTTTGGTTCACTACTGAGGAGGTATGCTTGCCTTAGGATTCAACCTTTACCTGATGATATTAAGGCTGAGTTGTTGGATGCTCCCCTGGATTTTAAACTTTTGTTTGGGGAAGTGGCTCCTGGTTTGTTTAAGACTTTTCAGGAAAATGGGAAGGCCTTACAGGAGCTGAAACACGTCTTTGTTTCTCCTGTGCCTAAATTTCAGAGAAACTACCCTTTTAAGCCAACCTTTGTTCATAGGCATTCTCGCTCTTCTAACGGTAAAAAGGGTGATTAATGGGCTCTTCCTACTAAGGCCACTCAAGTTGCAGGGATTCTTAAGCCTTCCTTGCCTGGCAAACCAGGTGTTTTCTGACTATCTACATGTTCCCAACCACATTCCTCTTTCTATTCACCTTTCTCTTCCTATTTGGCTTTGAATCACCCAGGATTCTTGTGTTCTGTCAATCATTCGTCAGGGGTACTTCATGGTATGGAATTCCCACACTCTTTTTATGGGCATTCCTCAGCCTCCTCAGAAACAACTTCCTTTTTCCCAGAAGTTCATCAAGATCTCTTGTCTCAGGGTACTATTCAAGAAATGCCTGTGTCCGAAAGGGGGAAGAGGTTTTATTCAAGAATGTTTCTAATGCCCAGAAAAGAAGGTACTTGGAGACCGATTCTAAACTTGTCTCTTCTAAACACTTTTCTGAAGGTGCCTTCCTTTTGGATGTTGCCCCTTCAGACCTCTTTTCCTCCCTTGCTACCTCAGGCCTTTCTGGTGTCTCTGGATCTCAAGGATGCTTATCTGCATATTCTGATAAATCCTCTTTTCAGGAGATGTTTGTGTTTTTTTGTTGCTTCCTGGCATTTTCAGTTTTGTGCTTTGCCCTCTGGCCTTTCTACTGCCCCAAGGGTATTCACCAAATGCCTTGCTCCTGTGATTGCTTTTAGCAGACATCAGGGGATGCAAGTATTTCCTTATTTGGATGACCTGCTGATTCAAGAATCCTCTCTAGAGGTCCTTTTACAAAATTTTTATTTTTACCATTTCTCTTACTCAAAGTATGGGGTTTATAATAAACTTCAAAAAGTCTTCCCTGAATCCTTCTCAGGATCTTGTCTTTCTGGGATGCAAGATTCAGATGATGCCACTTATGGCATGCCTGCCTCCTTCAAAGGCCTTAACTCTCATTTCTTACTGCCAAACTCTTCTTCCCCTGGCCTCCATTACAGCCAGGGAGTTTTTCAGAGCTCTGGGGCTCATGGCTTCCACCATTTTGATACTTCCTCTGACCAAACTTCACATGAGGAAGTTCCAGAGGTTTCTGAAGTTGGTGTGGCTTCAAGATGAGCATTCTCAAGACTTTACAGTTCCTCTTCTCCATTATCTCATGAAGGAACTTCTGTGTTGGATTCAGCAGTTGTCCCTGAATCCAGGGCTCCCTTTTCATCCTCCTCTTCCCTCTCAGGATGTGTTCACAGACACTTCAGATGTGGGATGGGGAGCAACGTTTGTCTCCCTAAAGGTTCAGGGAGTGTGGCCACCTCATCAGCAGAAGGAGCACATCAACATCAAACAGATGAGAGCTCCTATGTTGGCTCTTCAGGGCTTTCATCCTCTTTTGTTTCCGGGGCCTCTCACGGTATTCACAAACAATACCACAGTTATGTGGTATATCAACAAACGGGGGGCCTCTTAAACCTGGTTGATTTCTTTGAAACAGTCACTAAGGCCATTGACGAGGGGAAGGTGGTCCACACAGCCTACCTGGACCTCGCAAAAGCCTTTGATACAATACCTCACTCGGGCATTATAGATAAGCTCACCAGCTTAAATATAAATCCCTATGTCACTAGATGAGTTGCAAACTGGCTCAAGAACAGAACCCACATGGTTAGAATTGCTGGAGCCATGTCAGACTCCAAACCAGTTACAAGTGGTGTCCCCCAAGGCTCAGTCCTGGGACCTCTCTTGTTCGGTATATATTTCTCGGAGGTACAGGCCAACACGGAAGGACTGTGGCTGACCAAGTTTTCAGATGAGTGCAAACTGGGCGCCATAATCGACACTCCAGCCGACACAAGCATCCTCCAAGAGGGCCTCATAGAAATAGACAACTGGTGCCAGAGCCATGGCCTCAAGCTAAACACCAAAAAGTGTATAGTCATCCCCTTTGGCTAAAACAAAGTGCCCACAAATTACCACATAGGTGGTAATCCATTAAGTACAGAAGAAGTAATTAGGGACCTGGGGACCCAAGTTGATAGCAATCTCTCATTTGATAACCACGTGGCCAAAGTGGTTAGAAAAATATTTTATATAGCCTGCCTAATCATAAAGGGATTCACATCTAGATCAGAGGAGGTCATCATGCCTCTTTACTCATCCCTCATCAGGCCCATAATTGAGTACAATACCCCTTTTGGGATGTACCTTACCAGACACCTGCAGCAACTGGAAAGACCCCAAAAGTTCCTCACCAAGAGGATCAAAGGGCTCAAACAGATGCCATATGCTGCCCGGTTAAAGAAACTCCAGCTCTACTCAGTGGCATACCGTCTGCTCAGAGGCGATCTGTGCCTGACGTATAAAGCCATGTCCAACCCGGAATTAATGGACATGCTGCACCTCAGAAAATCCAAATCCCATCGAGCTACGCACTCGAGAGACTTGAACCTCAGCACTGAAATAAATAGGACATGCTGGAGGGACAGATTCATAACCCAGAGGCTCCCTTCACTCTGGAATAAAATCCCAGTCCAGGTTAGGCAGAGTCCCTCATTGACTCTCTTCAAGAGGAATCTTGATGAGTGGATGAGAGATCGTAGGTTTACCCCGGGTATCACTTCTGTGTCACTGTTAGATAGAGGCACAGTATACTAACCTCAAAAAAGGGCATAGCAAAGTTATTTTAAAATGGGTGGCAAAAGCCAAACACACTCTGGCTAGGCTTATAAATGCCCTATGGCAGATAGCCTAGTATGAACCTATGAACAAGATCTTACCTTCTTTGCCGGCTGGCACTTCTGGTATGGGATCTGGCTGTCAAGTATCAAGTGACTCTTCAGGCAGTTTATATTCCTTCAGATCATAACATTCTGAGCAGGTCCTTCACTCAATCCCAAAAATGGATTCTTCACAGGGATGTGTTTCTGGACATTGTTCACCAGTGGGGTACTCCTCAAGTAGATCTCTTTGCCTCCCCACTGAACAGACAACTTCCTCTGCTTTATGCCAGAATCCCAGGTCCTCTGGTATGGAATGTGGATGCCCTCTCATTTTCTGGGAAGGGGATGTTTCTTTATGCATTCCCTCTGCTTCCTCATTCCAAGAATCCTGTTCAAGATTCAACAGAATGCTCCCAAAATCTTGTTGGTGACTTACTTTTGGCCGTGACAGCACTAGTTCTCTCTACTTCTGCATCTAGCCAAGGACAATCATCACATGTTACCTCACAGGGTGGATCTACTCACACAAGACAAGGGATCTCTCAATCATCCCCACCTGTCCACGCTTCAACTGATACTGTGGGTGATAGGGTTTTGATCACTCATAGACATCTTTTTTCTGAGGATGTGCTGCAAGTCCTGCAGGAGGCCAGGAAACCTACCATTAGGAAATCCTACTTATCTAAATGGAAGATGTTTTCTATTTGGTGTCTTTCTCATGACCTGGACCCACTTAATATGGATGTTCCTTTGGTTCTCTCTTATTTGTGTGAGTTGCTCAATGCTGGTTTGGCCTATTCTTCAAATAAGGGCCACTAATCAGCTCTTTCTGCTTGTCTGCCTTTAACTCCCCTGTTAGCTTCTAGATTTGAGGCTAAGCAATTTCTTAAAGGCGTCCTTAATATTAGACTTCCCATGAAGCCTGTTCCTCCTCCCCCCTCGGATCTCAATTTAATTTTGGAGAAACTGACTCAGGCTCCTTTTGAGCCTGCTGTTTCAGCTTCCTTGTAGCATTTTTCTTGGAAGACAGTTCTTTTGGTAGCTCCTACTTGTGCCAGATGGGTGTCTGAGTTGCAAGCCCTTATGGCTTGTCCACCTTTTTTTCATATTTCAGGAGGAAAGGATGCCCTTGCGTACTAATCCTTCATTTATGCTCAAGGTGGTTAATGAGTTTTCACTTAATCAGTCTATTAATTTTCCTACTTTTTTCCCCTCTCCATAATCTGACAGTGAGAGGGTGCTGCATACCTTAGGTGTGCATAGACAGCTCAGATTTTATTTGGATAAGACTAAAGCTATCAGAAAATCTGATCAGTTGTTTGTTTCCTTTCATCCTAGGTCTTTAGAATTGGTTGTTTCCAAGCAAACTAATTGGCTGTTTCCAAGCAAACTATTTCTAATTGGATTTCAAAGCCCATTTCTTTTTGTTACACTTTTCATGGCAATAGCTTTCCTTCTTCTGTAAAAGTTCATTTTACTAGAGCTGTGGCTTATTCTGGTGCTTTTTTAAAGGCTTCAGACACTAATTTTATTTTGGCAGCAGCTACCTTGACTTCCTTGCATACTTTTACCAAACATTGCAAGTTGGACGGTATCTCCAAAGTTAGACCTGGTTTTGCTAATGCCATTCTTTATAGTTTTGTAGAAGGCTCTACTGCTGCTTCCTCCTCCCAAGTCTCTTATTGAGCTTTGGCACTCTCCTATATAGTAATGAATCCTGCAGTGGTGGATGTAATGACATACTGGAGTTGTGTAAAATCTTACCATAACTTCACCATTGCAGTATTCACTCACTCCCTCCATCCCTACGTGCGGGATGCAGGGGGGCTTGCCTCATTGCTTACAACAGTTTATTTTGTTTTTTTTCCTTTTTTTTATTCATAGTTGAAGTTTTGTAACTTTGAATGGAATGGTTTGTAAATTTCGTGCTCGAAGTTATAAAACTACGACTATATGATATAGACCCAAATTAATTTAATTGCATTGTAAAGTAAAATTTTAATTAATTAAATTGAAAGCTGCTTCCTGTTGTTATTAGCCAGTCAGTTAAATCTAAACATGTTTTTATTTCCAGGATAAAGGAAAGTTAAAGTAAATCATGCTGATGTCACTTTTTCTGGTCTGCAAAGAGAGACTGTGCTCAGACTAAATTATTAGCGAAGTAAGGTGAACACTACAAAGGCCAAATATGAAACTGTTACATAAAAAAAGTTGTGCTGTTTAAAATCACTCTCCTGATTCTTTGATATTAATCCGCCTTAACTCATTGGTCCTTCAAAGTTATAAATGATATGTAAGTGATGTAAATGATTTATAGGCAAAAATGTGTATGGTCAGCTTAAACTGTTATACATAAAAATTTATGAGTTTAACTCAGGGACATGCAATTATCATGTAATAGCTAACCTGACAAAGTATGGTCTAGATCTTGCAGCAAAGGCCAAGAAGGCAACACTAAACTAAAATGTTCTATAATCTGTGGTTATAATCAATACTTTGTATCAGGTTAAAGTTAAGATGTTACAGAACTAAAGTTATGTCCTGATATTAATTTCTCCGTGTTGTAAAACAGAGGATTACATTGTGGGGTCTGCAATTCTGAAAGATGAAAGAATTAATGCTAAATTAAACTGTCATGAAATTGCAGTTATGTTAATGCAGACTTGTGAGTAAATTCCATGTGTTTTATAATGCAGGCATTTCTTAAACTACAGTAGCAGCCAGTACACTAGTCAGAACTCAGTTATACACAATAGTAAGGAATACAAACTGCACCTGGAGATTCTAACATAATGCTACAAGCTATGTTCTTATGTACTCAGGTATGTGTGTTGCATGTACTAGTCACCCTATAATACCACCACATGCTGTAGTTCAGCTGTAAGGCTCACCATATACAGTTAATTCCAATGATTATTAATTTACATAGCAATATAACATGGTATTGGTGAAATGGTTATGAATTCATCATCAAAGATATTCAGCATTCACTACATACAGTTAAATATGTCAATGAGGGCAAACTGTTTTTTTTTCCTAATTTAATCATTTGTTAACAAGATAATTGAATTAGCTTGCAGATCATTTCCAGCCATGGCTCATAGCACAATGGAAGAGGTAAATAAAAATGTAGCAACAGAATAAGAAAAGGCAAATAAAGAGAACGTGGGTAAAGAACTTGGGGGGGGGTAATGTTGGAGTGTCAGAAAAACTTCTTTGTTGGTATAACCAGTCTCAGGGGAAAATCAAATCTACAAGCTCCTTCACATGCATGAAAGGTTGTGCATCCTTCACTCTTTATCTGAAAACAGAAACAACACTGTCACAGACCTAGAGAATGCTGAAAGTGTGATCTCTGTCACTGGAGGTCAACACAGAAGAGGTGCTCATCATGGGATATATAGACAGTGCAGGATATTTCTGATATGGTGAATTCAGACTAGTTCTTTCTGCTGAGCCAGTCTGAAGGAGGAGCCTTTACCTGAAAGTTTCCAGCAGCAGGATTTTGACCCAATGCACTTTTATACATTGTAAATTATCACTTGCCTTGTTTTACATAGCAGTATATGATTGTATTTTCCACTAGCATTCTAACATTTTTTTTATTTTTGCCACTAGTCCATGACTAAAGAAAGGGGCACAGATGGTTCAGTTCACCTACTTGAGTCATACATACATAGATGTTATCACATTGGCCACTATCAAAGTATATGCCAATTAAGCATATTTTCACAGACAATAGTAAAATATGCAGCAGTTCTTGTTGTTTAAGTAGTAGTTAACACAGCATAATTCATGCAGAAAGAAAAAAATACAACACTAGCATGTAATGACACCATTAATAATGCCTGAAGGTGCTCTGTGGAAGGTATGAACAATACAGCATACTCAGTAAGCCATGCAGTTTTAGCTACCTTGCATGTGTTGATGTGCTCCTGTATGTGTTTCTGTTTCAATTAATTCACTGCAAACAGCGAGTCTTTTAAAGAAGTTTTGATATATTCTATTTATTAAGAATTTTCTAATTAATAAATAGTTTTCTTGACAGTACTTAATTTTTTCATTTAAATTTTTTCTACAGCTGTCCAGTTTCATGGTTTAATAGCATCCATTTTATTCGGGATGGAGAAGGTCTTGTGGCTTATTTTTCTATGAATGCTTTCAGAATTGGCAGATATTCACAAGTACACTTGCATTGCACTTTTTCCCTCTGTGCAGGAATATGTCCAACGGTAAGCATGCACAAGTTTCAAAACTCAGGCATAAATATTTTGTTTCAATTTATTGCATATTTAGCCTTATGTACATTGATGATGTTAGTCATATTAAAAATCATTCATGCAGATGAAGGCCAATAAACAAGGATAACTGAATTTGAAACTGAAAAAAAAAAAGAAAATGTCTAACATATATGCTAATATTACAAGTTTCTGACCAAACTGTTTTGCTAGTACATTACCACACTCACAGAAGTCTTTGAGGTTTCTTGAAGGGGTTATTGTCAAATTATGACAGGCTAGAAGTCAGGCAACATGGTTTTACTTGTGTCAGTAAGGAAGAAAAAACACATTTGCAATATTATGCAGACAAAGTTCCTTCCTTTACAGATGAAAGAAATGAGTTTCTGTATCATTCATGGGTAGAGTAACTTGTACATCAGTTCATGTGCTCAGCAACTAGACAAGTGTAGCTTTTAAACTATACTTCATAGCATGATATACTCTTTATTTGTCTGTATTTCTTTGTGCTCCATCTCCTTGTCAGGCAATGGAATGTGAATTATCAGCCACAAGAATTGTCACTGCTATGTCTCTGAAATACATCAGGGAAGCAATAAGCAATTTTTGTTTAATTCACTTCCATTTCTATGACTTTGATATAAATGTATTGCTAATTCGTTAATACTGTTTATTGTGGATGAAGATTCTTCATTTGGGGAACCAAGTTTGCTGGTATTCTGTGCATTCTGTTTTATCCAGGCTTACGTTATAGCTATTTTCCTAACTTGCTTTAAATTTTAATGTAGTTTTCAAATAAGTTTCCAGTTCTAGCTTATAAAAATACTTGTTGTGTGCTGCTTTGCGCTGCATTGTTTGCACATTGGTACTGCATTATCCAGATTTAACAAGCTCTGGCCTTGCTATCTATTCCAAAGACATCATGGATGCGAGTCGCATGAATCAGAGTCCATCTGTCTGCTTTTAAAGTGTTTTGACTAATTATCTACTAATACTGATTAATATGACAGAAACTGCTTCTTTTGTAACACTTTTTGCATTTTTTTCTAGTAGGCAGAAAATCTTTTTCATGAATTTTCTAAAGATAGACATAAAATTAAATATAATTTAAGTAAAGAATAGTGGGTGGCTCTCAAACAGCTATGTATGGACTGTAGGTTGGTTATTAAAATGTCTGAAATGAAGCAGCTTGTCAGGCAAAACAATAAAGCCCTGAGCAGTATGAAATTGTAAAGACCACCACTGACAGCTTGAGGCACTTCACCATGTTTTATTCCATAAAACCAAGCACATTAACGCTCCACAATACGTTTTCATTTAAAAAGCATTTCATCAGATGTGGGCTGTCCTATTACTACAACATTTATACCCTGTACTTAATTAGGTTGATTGAATTCATTAATATATATATGTTGCAATCATTAAAACTAAAAAAAAAATAATATTAAGAAGAAACATTAATAAATAATGAATAGAGTACATAGTTTCATAGTTTCATAGTATAGTACTAGGCTATCTGCCCTGGGGCATTTGTAAGCCTAGCCATAGTGATGTGGCTTTTGCCACCCCATGAAATGGTACAAAAATGTACAGAATAAATCTAGAATACTGTGCCTCGGTCTAGTAGTGACACAGTGAAGGTCCCCTTATATAATAGAATTAGTTTACTGTGCCCCTGTCTAACAGTGACACAGATGTAACCCCTGAGGTAAACTTACGATCTCCCATCCACTCATCAAGATTTCTCTTGAAGAGAGTCAGTGAGGGGCTCTGCCTAATATGAACTGGGATCCTGTTCCAAAGCACATATTAAATTAATAAGACTTGCTTTAAAACCACTTAACTTCAAAAATGAATTTAAAGTTAAAATTCCATTAAGAACCAATTGTTAAAAATACCAGCTTCAATATTTAGTTTAAATGAACTTGATACCCCATCTAGTAGATAAATCATAAAATTACAACACATGAATTTATACTATACCGCCATAAGGCAATTTAAATAACATTACTCAGTTAAAAAACTGTTAAAAACAGAAAAAATAATAAATATATGCATTTTTAAAATATGGTAAAAGCTTGTGTTATACCATATTACAAAAAAATCTTGAAAATACTTTTAAATGAATTAAATACCAAACATACATACTAAAAGGCATAAGTTAAAACATGTTGATTTAAAAAAAAAGTGCAAATGCATTTCACAGTTTAGCCGCTCTTAATTTTAATAATGGGGCTATTGAGATGTGTTCATTGAGACCCGGTGGCTTATTGGCCTCCAAAGTGATCTGCCACCACAACTTTCTGTAGTCTAAACATTCCCCCCATAAACCACCTCAGCCGTTCTTTTCTACCCTTTCTAACACAAAAAATAAATAATGCGCATTTTCTCAGCCTTTTTTATGCTTGTACAAAGCATTTGTCTCCTTATTTGTTTGTAGGTCATACATATGTTCGTAAACTCTTCTCCTGAGCTTACGCTCTGTCTTCTCTACATAGAATGCTTCACAGATTGACATTTCGCTAAATATACAAGGCCACAAGATTCACAATTACTGACTTGACTTCACTTGACTTCCAGGGTGATTCCCCTACTGTCCAAATGAATACTTTTTGCATTACTAATGTATGTAAACTGTTGACAATGTCCACATTTGAATGTTCCCTTCCATTCTCTCTGTCTTTGAGCTTCTTGATTAATACCATTTTCCAGTAAATACTTTAAATTACTTGAGTTTTGTAAACTAGTCTTAACTTTTCATTTTTTAGTTTTTCTATGTCACTAAATGTTAAGAATTTTTTACATTCCCTATCTATGGTTTCTTTTACCATTTTTGCACTTGCATTGTACTCCATGATGAGTGCACTGCCAAAATTATCATTTTCCTTTTTTCTCGGGCCTACTGTATCAAGTGCAGTAACTCCTAATATTGGCTTAAAATCATTTGGTCTCCTTTCTGTCACTTCCATCTCTATTTTATCAATCAAATCATCTGGGTATTTCCTCGTTTTGAACATTTTCCTTAAACTTTTTTCCACTTCAAAATCTTCATCTCTGGACATCATTCTGCAAGACCTAATATATTGTCCTTTTACTATGTTTTTCTTAGAGTATGCAGGGTGTGCACTTCCAAAGTGCAAATAAAAGTTAGAATATGTACTCTTTCTGTACACTTGAATTTAACTTGTATATTTCTATATCAAAGTACTGCAACTTCTCATAATTTATTCTAAAGGTAAATTTAAGGAAATCAGTACTGTTATTTATATATTCAGTGAAATTATATATTTATTCTTTTGGCCCTACCCAAAAAATACATATGCTGACAACCATATCAGGCACTGGAGGAGGAGAAGAGTGTTCAGACCCAGGGTAACCTGCCAGGGGTTACATGATCTGGAGATAGTAGAGTGTTAAAGGGTAGACAGGGACACCATACAGCAACTTGTTGAGCTGTGCTGGCCACGCCTCAGAGCCAGAAATAACAGAGGGGAACCCATCCCAGTGGACATGAAGGTATGTGTAAGCTTGAGAATACTAGCCACAGGTATCTTTCAAAGGGATATCATGGGGATCTCACAGGCATTAGCATCAAGGGTGCTCCACCAATTCCTGGATGCCATGTTACCACATGCCAATGAGCACATATATATCCCCGGAATGCAGGAGGAGTTGACCAGCAATATGCATTTCTTCCACTGTGTGGCAGACTACCCGGAGGTACTGGGTGCAATAGACTGCACGCACATACACATCAAGTCACCACCAGGTGAGCAGGGTAGGTGCTACAAAAACCGCAAGGATACCCCTCCATCAACTACCAGTTCATGTGCAATGCCCAGGGCATTATCCTGGATGTGTGTGCTGGCAGCCCTGGAAGCTATCACGACTCCCACATCTGGCATGCCTCACAGCTGTATCAGGTATTTGCCAGGGGGGACATCCCATATGGCCACCTGTTGGGGGATGCTGGCTATGCACTGGAACCATGGATGATGACTCCCATCAGAAATGCACACACACCCATGTAAGAATGGCATAATGAGGCACACGCAGAAACCAGAATAATCATAGAGCGTGTGTTTGGGATGCTGAAATCACGGTTCCATTGCTTGGACATATCTGGTGGATCCTTGCAGTACTCTCCAGGCATGTATGCCCACATCTTCATAGCATGTGCCATGCTACACAATATGATCCTGCGGAAACAGCTGCAGCAGGGACAGAATGGTGAAGGCCCTCACAGCCCACCACCATTGCCAAGGGCCCCACAGGCACAGAGGGACTCATACCACGAACACCCTGTGCCAGCCCCAGTAGGCAGATGGAGGCATGCCCAGTATGCCCATTCCTTGGCAAAGAGGGAACGTATAGCACACACACTGACAGTGTAGGCACCTATGGACTGACACCCTTCTCCACCTGCACACACAGTAAGCATGGATGGCATACACACACGTCCACCTGTAAATTGTCATTTATAGGTGGCCTACTGTGAGCATCCTACACAGGCAGCCCTCAACTATTGTACACACAACTGCCATTGGCACAAGGTAAGTCAGTACCTGAACAGTAAATTAAGCTATCAGCATGTGTCGATACTGTATATATAGGTTCATAGGTACATAGGTAGGTACATGCCTAACTGCCCAAGGCCATTCATAAGCCTAGCCAAAATGTGTCTGCTGTCGCCACCCCATTGATTAACTAACTGTCCCTCTGTGGAGCAGAGCCAATTGCGGGATCCCTGGGGTGTATCCACTGTTCCCCACCCACTCTGCAAGGATTCCCTGGAGTGTTAGTGAGGGGCTCCATATAATGTACTCAGGGATGTAGTTCCAAAGCATGGGGAGTACCTGTGACAGGAATCTTTTACTCCAGCATCTTCCAGTTATGGTTGTGGCAAGGTGTAGCTTATTACAGTGTGTGGCTCACTGTGACATGGATTCCCATATGTGGAGCATAGCCATTAAGCCTGACTTGGACATGGCTTTGTTGGCCAGCAAATATCATCTCTGAGTAAACGAGATGCCACTGAGTAATGCAAGAGTTTATGCAGTCTGGCAGCATAGGACACATGTCTGAGGGCATTATCCCTCTTGGCAAGGTACGTTTGTGGACCTTCCAGCTGTTGGATGTGTCTTCTGAGGTACATCCAAAATGGGTTATCATACTCGATGATGGGAGTGATGAGTGATGAGTAAAGGGGTACAATAACCTCAGTCTGTTTAGATGCGAACCCTTAAGTAATCAGATGGCCTGCATAGACGGATGTCCTAACTACTTCACAGATATGATTGTCAAAGGAGAGATCACTATCTAATGTAGTCCCCACATACCCATTACCTCGTCTGAATTATAGTGTTTGCCACTCATATGTTAATATGTGTGTGTGTAGTTTCTCAAAATAGAATGACCATGCAGTGTGTGGCCTTTAGCTGGAGGCCATGACTCTGGCACCCTGTGTTGGTCTATGTAAGGCCCCTTGAAGGACATCTGTGACAGCTGGGCTTTCAGTTATGGCTCCCAGTTTGCAGTAAACACCAAGCACGGTCTGCTGTAGTCCACCTGTGTTAGCCCGTACCTCTGAGAAGTATATGGCAAACAGTAGGGGTCCCAGGACTGAGTTCTGTGGGACACCAGTTGTGACTGCTCAAGAGTTGGACCTGGAGGCTGCTAGGCTTACCATGTGGGTTCTGTGTGTAAGCCTGTTGGCAAACCAACCTGTGATGTATGGGTGTATGTACTGGCTGGTGAGTGTAGAAATAATACCTGAGTGGGGAATGGTGTCAAAACCTTTGGCGAGGTCCAGGTAGTATGTGTGAACTACAACACCCCACACCTAAAGTCTAGGTGACTGTAAGATGTCAAACAGGTTCAGTAGGCATGATCTGCACCCAGTCAAGCTGACCTGGGTTGGGTCAAGTGTCTGGAGGTTACCATAGTCTATGTTAATGAGTGCCATGAGGATACGCTCCATAGCCGTGCAGATCAGGCTACTCAGGCTTATGGGGTGGTAGTTACCATGGTCAGTTGTGTCACCACCTTGGTGGAGTGGAATAGCTGTTGCCATGTGCCATTGAATGGCCATGTAGCCTGTGTAGAGGCTGATGTTGAATTGCTATATTAGGTGGGGGGGGTCACTTTGTCTTGTAGTGTCTGCAGAATGCAGTCTGGGACACCATCTGCCTCCATTGATGCTCTGTCATGCCGTTTGAAAGGGCCATTACCATCTGTATGTCTCAGATGTCTGGGATACTGTACTTTTGGGTATTGTTGTGGGCCCTGTAGGGGATGAAGCTTGCTCCGAATGAATTATCAAGTGTGTTGGTGATATCAGTAGGGTCAGTATATTCAGGGCAATATTGCACCAGCGCAGTGCAAATCCGTGTGTTACTGCTTAGACCCTTGACATAGCCAAAAAAGCTTTTGTGGTCATCTTCCGAATCCATGCCTATTTACCTCTGGATGTCAGCCTTGGATGATTACATTAGTAACTTAAGTATCTTGCTAATACTGGTCACTAATGTCTGCATGTCTTGGGGTTTGCTGTTGTTCTGGACTACTGTCCTACTTCTGTTGTATAGCCTGTATAATGCAGGGGTTCAGCAGACTGGTGTCCTTATGTAGGAGTAGCGATTTCTGATTTACCATTGATGGCACGACCCATACATCTTTGTAGGTGCTTATAGAGTGCATTTGTAATTCTGTCTGTATCTTGAGCAGTGTCATCCCTGAGCATGTGAGCTGTGAACCTTCCCACCTCTGTCATTAGTACTGTGAATTTAGCTGTAGGAAAGGCATTCACTGTGTGTTCCTTGGGTGGGGAGATGGTTGGGCGGGGAAATCTTCAGTAAATAGTTCATGGTCAGATCTAAACAGTGACCAGTTTACCTCTGCTGTAGTGAACCTGTTGCACATGTCAGTGATTACCACTTCTAGTATGTTTTCACCTCTCATTAGTACATCTACCAACTGATACAAGCCATATGAGGTGATAAATACCAGGAAGTGCTGGGCCTGGAAGTGAATACTCAAGTAGGTTATCCAGTTAAGTGTAGGGTAGCCAACACTGACCAATAACAGGGTGTCTGGTAGGACTGTCATGTTTACTACTGTCTCCAGATAGTTGCAGTGGTGCTCCTGGGTCATGGAGGGGTATCTGTAGCAGATCACAGTTTGCATTGCAGTCATGACTGATGTTAGCTGCACATGGATGATCACAGAGGTATCATGCTGCCCCACTAACTTGGAGGTGTAGATATCCCCAATGAATATGGATAGACCCCTCCATGTCTGTGCCAGTCCATGTTCAGTGGCTGAAATGTGTGTTATGGGTTGTAGTCTGGTAGTGCCGGTGTGTTCACAGGAGCCTTATACAGGTCCCAGTCACAGAACAGATGTAGATGTTGTCCATACTAAGGGGTGCTGTGAGTGCATGCATGTTGTGAATACTACCTCTGGTGTTGAGTAGCCTAACCCTCATTGATTCCGCTATTGTGCAGTTCATGGAGGTGAGATTCACCTCTGAGACATGCCTAAAAGTGGCACTATGGGAGTGCCAATAGCCTTGCCCAGCATTCCAAAGCCTTAGGCTGACACATGCAAGTTGGTATGGCATTGTTGCAGGCATGTTTCCCATCTGTGCTTGTGTCCCATCTTTCCTGTAGGTAACTACTGGTAAGCAATACAAAGCCTGAAACCTATACAAGTCCACTAGCTTCCAAGATAGGCTTTTGGAGTGATTATGTATCAGTAGTCTGTATGCTCTTGCTGTACTTAACTGTTGTCGAACTACATGGTGATTTTACACTGTATAATGTGATCAGAAAACTCTGTATAATCATATATGATGTTGGAGATGTCCTGCACTGTAGAGGCTCACAGATTGGTAGTAGGCTATCTGCCCAAGGGCATTTAGAAGCATAACTACCATGTGGTGGCTTTATCTGCACCATTGATGAAGTAACTGAGCCTCTGTCAAGCATAGTCAATGAAGTGATTCCAGGCAGAGTTACTGGAAGCTTTTGAAGACTGTGGTGCTGTAGGGTGATAGGGCCACATAGTGATCTCAAAAGGGCATGTTAACATGACAACCCAACAGCATTCAATTTCCCCAACAGGTCTTGCAGCTATAAAACTGGAGTGGCTCCCCCACACCCTGGCTGTATGTTTCTGGGACACATGATCACAGGGGTGTATATACTGTTGCCCAGTCACACATCAAGGTTTCCCCTGAAGTGTGTCAGTGAGGGGCTATGCCAAATGCAGTTAGGATGTTAATGTATAGTCTCTCAATTCATGTGTTATGTCGGTATTTCGAGAAGTTCAGTGGGTGTGGGTGGCTCTGCCTGTTGTGTAGCCAAGCTTACACATAAGATTCATGAACATAGGAAATAGGCAGAAGGAACGGTAATGTCAATAGTGTAATGGCCACAGCATTTGCACAATATCTGTGCAGTCGTGGTTCAAATCTCAATAAAGTCAGAGATGTTTTACATGTTACATAGTATACCTTAACCACAGCTTGCATATATAGGTAGTATTCCACAGAATAATAAACATTTGGAACACACATATACCCATGTGTGCTGGAGGGTACAGTTAACAGGCAATGTAATGTTATGCAAGCACATAGTGAGATGTTACGTCACTGAAGCATATATATCCTGAGTAGATAGCAGAAGTGGCCATATTTGCATGCACAGGTTGTAGGATGTAAAGTTTGTTGATCTGTGTACAACTGCTGGTATAATGTTGCACAAACACCTTTAAACCTGCTTACAACTGCTTAAATTAGCCTTATTCTGTAGTAAAACATGTCTAATACATCGCAAGTGTTGAACCCTGGACCATTCACACCACAGTCATGGGACCTACCACTAAGCCATCTAATCTGTATACATGCTAAGTGGTCGTTAGACTACACCTTATACTACAGGCATTTCACAGTACAGACCACAAATGGGACAGTCACTTTGTGTACATATGTACAGTACTTTGTAATGTACTGTAATGTGTGAATCAACATATACAAGTCTGCATATGTATAAGTGTTACAAATTAATACTATATATATATATATATATATATATATATATATATATATATACGTCACTGATGTGTGCACATAGATAGAAATATATATATATATATATATATATATATATATATATATATATATATATATATATACAGTAACGTCTATAGCTATATATATATATATATATATATATATATATATATATATATATATATAAACATCTATGAACACACTTTGTGACACAGAAGCATTCCAAATGGATAGAAGGGTACGCAAAACACATGCAGCTCTGGTATTATAACTATTAATATAAACCTAATTCCCCAAAGAAGCAATGGTTGCTGTGTATGTGGAGATTGGTGCAGGGGAGGACCGCTGGCTAATGGAATATGCATCAAGGAGGGCCTGTGTCGGATGTTCATTACATGAACTGGAGGGGTACACGTGGAGTATGGATACAATGTAAAAAGGACACAAAACAAGAAGCATTCTCATCCATAATACACCCTGAAAGGGTCACATTGCAACACTAACAAATATATGAACATTAACAGGTATCATACATATGTACACCTACTGACTTACACATTTATTTGCAGTAGTGAGGAACGGCTATAGTACACTGTAATACTAAACACCATAAAAGATGTACATATCTCAGATGCCTCAGTGGTAAAGCCAGTGACTGTGGTGTTCATGGTCCCGATTTCAAGACCTGCAAGGGCTGTTATGTCATTTGAGGTTACTGTGTGTAAGTGTGTTTCTGAGGGCTGTAGTGTGTGTAAGTGTGTGTTCTGAGTGTGTTGTGTGTTTCTGGGGGACTGTAATGTGTGTGTGGGTTTGCTTTGTGTGTCTGTGCAATCTTGGAGGTAGAATATTAAAGTAGGGGGGTGTGGGAGGGGGCGCAGCCACCCACATGGGGGGTGTAGGGGGGCTTGCCCACCTGCTCATACGTAGTGTAGGATGGTTTGTTTGGATGTGGTGGGAAGCAGTGTGTCTGTGTGTGCATGTGTGTGTTCTGTGTTTCTGTTACTTTCGCTAGTTTGACTGTCGCGAGTTTGAGTGTTCGGTAATGTGGGGTTTGGGAGTCTGGGCCTGGTACTGTGGGCGTCGGAATTGTGTGTGTTTGGGATTCCATAGGCGTCCTGTATACAGCGGTTGAAGTGTTCATATATGAGTATAACATAGACCATAGCAATCACACATTCCGCCACGACCAAACTATATGAACAAAGGATATGGAGAGTATATGCCTATACACTATTACAAATATGTCCTATGGGGTTTACTATTGAATGTGCGAATGCACTTCGGTCGAACGGCGACATCATCGACGTGTTTGCGTGAACCGAAACTGCGAAAACTGTTCACTAGTGAACCGAAACCGCGAAAACTTCGACGATCGACATTACCGGCCGCACAACACCTCCACACCCATGCTACCATGGGTCGGATAGGGGCGAGGTTTTGCCGTTCGCACATCTGGGGGTCGGTGTAGTGGCGATCGCAGTTCCGCTTTCGTGCAAGACGAGTTGCACATGTCGGGATCGACATTTCAATAGTAAACCATCCTATGAACATGAGCCAAAGATAGGGTTACCACCTGTCCCACTTTGCGAGGGACAGTCCCTCTTTGGGTGGATATGTCCTGACCAAAAATGGCAAATGTCCTGAGATTGTAGGACATAATTATGTCCCATATTTTATGTAATAGTTGCATAAAATAGTTATTTCTGTATCTAAAATACCTAAATGTTACAAGAAACAGGATAAGCAGCTAAACTGCTACAAGAATAAGCTTTTATTTAGGCAAAAAAGTAAAGTTCTATCCTTTGTACTAAATGTGGGTTTGTGTCAGCCTGTAAAATCTGATGTGTGTCCTGAAAATGTCCCACTATGGCCATTTGAAAAGGTGGCAACCCTAGCCAAAGAGGGTCAGTCACCAATAAAACTCCAATGACTGCAAATACCTATGACAGAAATACACAGACAGCTTTCATGTAGCAACACTTTATTACATTCCAATGTATTGCCGAAAGGATTCAAGGACTAACATCACCTGAATGCTATACAGGAACAAATTAACAGTGCCTTAATGAATCAGCCTGCTGTTACCATAGTATTAGTCCACTAAAGGATAGGTGTTTAAATAGGAAAGTAACCCTCACACACATATCGAATATATATAAAAGCAGTTCCTACACACCTGCATTTGCTATGTACACCCACCAACATCTACCCCACACCCAAACCAATTACAATACATACTGTAATAACATAACAAATCATTCACTCACTGTACGACATCCGCAGAAGCCTTAACATACCTTGTCAGAGACACACTAACATGGCCCTATGTGAAATAGTTGCTGTTATACAATGGAACAGCTGCTGATGTTACAGGGTTTGTTTGCACTAATCCCATTTCTGAGGGCTGTGTGTACACCAGGAAGTGTTACCAATTACTGATTAACAGCACAGTATAATACACATTTACACCAAACCAAAGATGTCTAGTGAGCACACTGTAAACCACCTAACATTATATGCATAGTCGTACAGCCTTGATCTGATCAAACATCCTTGCCAGACTGAAACATCTGCAGAAGTGTCAGGTACAAACAAACCCTGCATAAGTAGCAATGTTCTGAAATATAACAGCTGTACTCACATGTAGAACAACATCTTCTAGGCATTACACACAATCCACAGGAGTCATGAAGCTAATATATCTCTGTGTGTCTCCATATAGCTATTGCAATACATCACAAACAACACATCCAGGCCGTCTTCCTTGAAAGTAAGGCAAAGGGACAACGCCCAAGTGGAGTACTCAGTTATGCACCACTGTTGCCATGGTATTGGCTAATGGAGTAGCTGCAAAGATGATGTGCATGTAATTAACTACTTTGGAACACCAGTTGGTGGTCAGGGTAGCACATGTTACTGATATTTAACTATAAAAGGATGGCTTGTCACACATTCAAACCATCTGTATGTACCAGCAGAACATTACAGTGATGATTGAAACATAAACTGAAAAAGATTGAAATAACAGTCAACAACACCTCGGGCTACTAATAAGGTATGTAGAACACTCAGTATGTCTGTGTATGTAGTACCTGTTCTGTAATAATTAAAGTGTACGCAATGCATATAGTGCAAACAGTTATCTTGTAGTGATGTATTGTTGAGCATAGTAATGCTTGTAGTATTTATGTGTGTACTGCTGTAGGTCGCAAGGCAAACACCTCATACACCACAAGGGATGCTATATAAGGGCTTTGAACCCAACAATTCCTCTCCAGCTGCTGTCCGTGGCAGGGTTGGTCCAACAAGTACGTGCTATAACAGGGGATAGTATATGTTGATATATTGCAACAGTAGGCATATGTATGGGTGTATTACTGAGAATAACATGTTGAAGCTGGGCCTACTGTGCAATTATGATTTGCATTGTGGGATATTTGCCAATAACTGTGTAATGTACAGTTTTGTAGGCAGATATGTATTACATTTTACATAGCATTACTGTTATGTTAGGCAAACATTAGTTATGTCTATTGGCATTTACAATACACAATAACAGGATACATGACTTGAAGTCACCCGACAGTTTATCAGCATGATAGCAAAGTATAATGGAAGAGCTAGTTAACTATCCATGCACATATGTAATAGGTTCATAGGTTCATAGGTAGGTACTAGGCTGTCTGCCCAAGGGCATTTATAAACCTAGCTAGAGTGTGTTGGCTTCTACCACCCCCTTGGGTTAGTTCCCTGTGCCTTTGAACAGCAGAGCCATTAGTTCCCTGCACCTCTGTCCAGCAGAGCCACTGCAGTGATCCCTGGGGTACATGTCTGTCTCCCATCCACCCGTCAAGGTTTCTCTTGAAGAGTGCTAGTGAGGGGCCCTGCCTGATGTACCATGGAATCATGTTTCAAAGCATGGGGAGTCTCCGGGTTAGGAATCTATCCCTCCAGCACGTCCTAGTTATTGTTATGGTTAAGTTTATATCTCTAGAGCATGTGGATCTCAGAGGCTTTTATTTAGGTGGAGCATATCCAGAAATACTGGGTTGGACATGGGCCTTGTATGTCAAGCAGAGATAACCTCTGAGTACGCGGTATGCAACCGAGTACAGCTGGAGTTACTTTAGTTGGGCTGCGTAGGTCATCTGTTTGAGGTCAGTAATCCTCTAGGTGTGGTACTGTTGTGGTCTTTCAAGCTGTTGCAGTTGTCTTGTAAGGTACATCCCAAATGGGGAGTTGTATTCTTTAATGGGTCTAATAAATCATGAGTAGAGAGGCACAATGGCCTCCTTTGTTCTGGATGCGAACCCATTTGAGATTAGGGGGGCCACATAGAAGGATATTCTAACCACCTTGGCAATATGGTTATCAAAGGAGAGATTGCTATCTACTTGGGTTCCTGGATCCCATATGTAGGGGACTACCACCTATGTGGTAGTCCATGGGTAATTAGTTTTATCCAAAGGGGATCACTATACACTTTTTGGCATTCAGCTTGAGGCCATGATATTGACACCAGGTATCCGTCTCAGTGAGACCCTTCTGGTGGGTGTCTGTATCAGCTGGGGAACCAATTATGGCCCCTAGTTTGCAGTTGCCTGCAAACCTTTTCAGCCAAAGTCCTCCTGTGCTTGCCTGTACCTCAGAGAAGTATATACTGAACATGAGGGGTCCTAGGACTGAGCCCTGGGGGACACCACTTGTAACTGGTTTACAGTCGGACCTACAGTATGCAAGTCTCACTGTGTGGGTTCTGTCCGTGAGTCACTTTGCAAACCATCTTGTGACATAGGGGTTAATGTTCAGCTGGATGGATATGTCGATAATACCAGAATGGGGAATGATGTTGAAAGCATTTGAGAGGTCAAGGTAGGCTGTGTGGACCTTTTTACCCTCATCTAATGCCATGGTAACTGTCTCAAAGAAGTCCACCAGGTTTAAGAGGCATGGTCTGCCCTTAACAAAGCCACACTGCGTGGGGTCAAAGGTTTGGATGTACCCAATGTCTCTGTGAATGAGATCCATGATGATATGCTCTATAGCCTTGCAGACCAGGCTAGTCAGGCTTATAGGGCAATAGTTCCCATGTTCCATTGTGGCGCCACCTTTGTGGAGTGGGATAACTGTTGCTGTGCACCATTCAGGCAGCACAAAGCCTGATGCAAGGCTATTATTGAACATGGTGCTTAAGTGGGGAGCCAGTTCATTCTGAAGTTCATGTAAAACGCACCGTGGGATGTTGTCTGGTCCCATGGATGCTGTGTTTTTGGCTTTAGAGAGTGCAGCTTTTACCTGCATAGTTGTGATTACAGGGACTCTGCATTCTTCCGGAATAGATATGGGCCCTTTAGGGGGTGAGAGGGGGGGTAAAGTTAGCACTGAACCTATTTGCCAGGATGTTGTAATATCAGTTGGTTCTGTAATTTTCGTGCCTTTGTGCTGTAACTCAGAGCAGATCTGGGTGTTGCCATCGAGATTCTTGACATAGCTATAGAATGCTTTGTGGTTGTCCTTGGAATTATTGGTGATATTGTTTTCATAGCTAGCTTTGGAGGATCTTATAAGGGATCTCATCTTCTTACTGTGGCTGACCAGGGAGCTCCTCCACTCATGGGATTGTACTCTCTTTTGCAACAGTTTCTTCCTTCTGTTGTACAGTTTGTTTATGGCAGGGAACCACCAGATTGACTTCCTTTTTTTGGAGGATAGCATCTTGGTTCTGCTTCGGATAGCATGATCCATGCACTTGTGTAAGTGCTTATAGAGTGCATTTGTGTAGGATTCAGCAGTTGTAACTGTATTGTCCATCTGCATGGGTGTCATGAAGTTCACCACTTCTGACTTAAGAAGCATGAAGTTAGCTTTGTAGGAATATTTTACTGTGGTTTCCTTAATGAGGGGTGGGGGCGGGATGTGGATATCAAGGGTGATTAGCTTATGGTTGGATCTGACCAATGAGGAGTTGACTTCAGGTGTGGAACACTGGTCACTCATGTTGGTAATGACTAGGCCTAGGATATTGTTGCCCCTGGTTGGGGTGTGGATAAGTTGATCCAGGGCATTGGAGTTAATAAATTCCAGAAAGCGTTGAGCTAATGAGTTGGTACACGAGTAGTTCTCCCAGTTAATAGTGGTGTAGTTGAAGTTTCCCATTATTAGGGTGTTTGGTTGTACCCTAATAATTTCCAGTACATCAAGAAAAGAGGAGTGGGATTCCTGGGGCATGGTGGGGGATCTGTCGCAAGCTACAATTTGGAATGCAGTTTTGTCCAGAGTTACTTGCACTTGGATAACCTCAGATGCATAGTGCTAAGCAACTAGCCTGGAGGTGTGGATATCCTTAATGAATATGGACACACCTCCGCCTTTGGTGTTTCAGTCCAGGTTACAGGGCCGAAAAGTGTGGTATGAGTTATAACCTGGTAGTGCAGGGGTGCTCTCTGGAGCCTTGAACCAGGTCTCACTCACTGCACAGATATCGATGCTCTCCATTTCAAGGAGTGCCTCGAGTGAGTGCATTTTGAGATTTAGACTTCTAGCATTGAGTAGCATTACCCTTAGTTTTTGCTTGCCTGTTCCTGTTATGGTGGTGAATTTGTTATTTGAACTTTGCCTAAAAAGGCACTATAGGGGCAGCAAGAGCCTGGCCACCAAGGCAGTGGTCAACATAATGGACACTGTGTGTAAGGGATGCAGCTGGGCAGTTGTCTTTCCTGTGATAGTTATGTTACCACACCTGTCAGGTAGTCGTAAGTGGCAACCCTAATCATGACAGGGTGCCATCCATGAATATAGACATCATTGTTCAGCCATACTCAACACTCAAGTGACCCATATCAGATCACATATTTCCTTTAAGGGGTATTGGCCATGTTCAGATTGCCTACACCAGCCTTTCCATTCCCCATCTCCACTATGTAGAATAATGCCTACCCTGAATAAAGCCATGTCCAACCCAGTGATGTTGGGCATGCTACATGTACACATCCTGATCTCAAACACATACTTCATGGACATCCACCTTCCTAGTACAAGGATCACCACATGCTGTACAGATCCTTTTCCCATACACTTTACATACTCCTGCCATACTATGCATCCCTGTCCAGCAAAGCTGCACATTGCCCCTCTTTCAGACATGGTGTGATGACCGCATGGTAAATGTATCATTAACCCTGTGGATCAGTTATGTGGCACTGCTTGAACTGGCCCCAGAATTCCGCCTGTCAGCTACAGTTAGGTAACCTTTCATCCTAGGCTCATACATGGCCAAGGGCATATAGCCTACTAGTTGACTTTGACCATACATGCTATAGTTGATATCCATCCCTGCAAATACCATCAGGCTAGCCAGTGTCTCATGTGTAACACATGTGCAACACAGGTGATACATGGCAGGATGTTGAACTGCTGTACAGTGCAGTGTAGATGTACATGGCAAAACTCATACATGTAAAACCTTCCATGAGCAAGTCTGCAGGGTCACAGGTCATGTCCATTAAGGCAGTGTAAGTCTTTATATGGGACATATACTCAGCATCAAGGTTGACTGCATTAATGTGAACACATCCAGATATGTGCTGATAGGTAAGAACACCAGTACAAGCAAACAAGCATGCCCACATCAAGACAGCATCCACATGGAGTATAAGCAATGTAATCAGGTGGCACACACACATATATGGTGATAATATCCAATCACCATTGATTGTCAAATGTGTGTGACACAAACATGTCAGTGGTATTAGTGTCATGTAGATTTGCAAAGACAACTATTTAATCGTAATAAATGTGATGCACATGTATGTTCAGCTGTAGCTCTGTACATCTCTGTACATCTCTATGAGTTACTATGACCTGTCTCCATCATTATGTCTTCCAGGTATGCCACTTGCAAGGCTACCACCTTAAACCCACTTGGAGGATGAGGCCCTCATCCCATACCTACATGATAATCATCATGTACTGTTCAGCCATGTGCCACAGGATGCACAGCAGTGGGTGCCTTGGGGCAGGAACTTCGCAGGAGGGTTAATGATGTGGGTGGCCACAAATGCACATACCAGCAGGTGCACAGACACTGTAGAAACCTAATTAGATGGGCAAAACAGCATGCAAATGCAATCACTAGGGAAAAAAGGTGAACAGGTGGTGGGCCGCCAATCCAGCCCCCACTCACACGTACTGAGGAGCTACTGGCCAACCTGGGGACACCTACAGAACAACATCCACAAGCCTTAGCTGATATCATGGAGGTGGGTGTCTCTCAACCACCAAGCCTGGAGTTGCCTGGTAAGTCACTACTGCACATATAACAACTATATTCCATATAGTTACATGTGTCACTGTACAATATGTAATGTAACATCATATGCAAGGCATGTATACACATATTCCGCATACTATAGTATGCTACTCTATGTATGCACACATGTGCATACTCCATAGTATAGTCTATTGTACTGGCGTATGTGTTAACATGCACATTGCACCCTGTAGCTATCATACAGGCGTGGATAATGATCATACTGCTGTGTCACTCCTATTTAGGTACCTCTGGCATTCCGCTGCAACAGCAGCCCATTGCAGGTGAGACTGTTATTATTTATCAGGCATGTTAATGCATTGATCTATCTGCCATGTGGCCAGTTACCACCTGTACACATAATGTATGGTCCTTTCACAATATACAGGTCAGACCTGCAATGCATCACAATGGCTACCCATGTGCAATACTTGCAAACTATGTGAAACACCGACATGAAACCTCACAAACTGTCATTGCCAGATGTGTGGACAGCTGTGCATACAATGGTGGAGGTGTTGCTTACTGTAGGGACATGTACTACAGATCAGAACTACACATGTGGGGAATACAAACAGTACTACACAGTGAGCTGGAGTATGGCCAGCCCACAGGATTCATCGGTGTTGATTATACCCCTGCTATGAATGTCACACAATGTTATGTGCTATCTGACATGTCCATGACATCTAGTGGGCTGGCTGCAACACTGCCTAACTATCCTGAAAAACATATCCCACATACCAAACATACCACCCTTTGTTGCATAACCCTGTCGTCAGTGGAGCATATGACATCTATGGGTGTGAAATAGATGCCTGTCACAACCATTTGGCCAACACATGTTCACACTTGGCCATGGAGGGTGGCCAAAGACATAAGGCAACACACACAGTAGACGTGATGTACTTGTGTGTACACCCTGTCGTACATTGGCTACACATGGTCCAACTATGGCCTTTGTGTAATGGTTATATTGCAGATGTGGAACACTAGACATCCTACAGGCCTGTGCACATCTTGTGTAAGGCGTGACATCAATCCACCACATAAGATGTGGTGAACATCTTGAGTGTGTCACGACATGACAGCAGTCACCTGTACAGTATCCACATACATACACAGACAACCACATCAGCCCACAGATACAGTACATTCCCCTTGCTGGTGTCGGACATCACTGTCATCCTTGCTCCTCATGTGTGTGTGTGGTACATAGATTTCGTGTGGGACATGGTGTACCGACGAGTTTTCCATGTCTGACCATGGGTGCCAGGCAGCAGCAATATGGTTGCAGATGTGCAGGGGTGTCATCCGTATACCCTTCAGTGACCTGTGTCACACATTCCACATCATGGTTTAGTGTGTATACACCTCAGTGATGTGGGTCACATTCCACAATATATATGTATTGTATCTGAGCACAGTCATGGCTATGAACTGTGTCTGTAACTCATACTGTATAGCAATAAAGATGCCACATGATTTCTTGCAATGGCCAGCACATCAGCTAAATGTGCAGTATATCTGTAGGGCGGACAGACATCACTGCATTGGGACACCATTACTCAACTGTATATTTGACAGGACACCATTGAATTAAACATGTATGCATGTCATTGCACATGTCAGCAGATCACATGTCATACTACATGTATTTGTCAATGTCATATGCCACACATCAGACAGGTGTACTGTTAACCTGTGCTGGTCTACATGGTGTAACACAGGGATGTATGCTAACTACTATTATGAAGGTCTGAAGAAGTCAGAGCATTGGCTCTGACAAAAGCGCTTACACTAAATAGTAAAAAAGATTGTTGGATTCAGCTAGTTTATCTACAAAGCCATTTTGTATGTGTTTTTACTACTATGATTGTGTAATGTACATGCCTTCTGCTATGACACATGCATGCTGTTGTGTGCAACCCAGGAATGTATGATAACTACCACTATTATTGTCTGAGTTGCATGCCGTCTGCCATATTGCATGCATGTTGCATGCCTTCTGTCATATCACATGCATGTTGGGTGCCATAGCATGTGTCTGTGTGTGTGTGTCTATTATATAGATTGTATTGTAAAGTTCTTCTCTGCCCCTCACAGGTGTTGATGTAGGTGCATTCCCCTCCAGCTGTCCATCTAATGTTAGTGTCCCCACAGACTCTAGCAGCGATAATGAACGTATGATTGAGGCACAGGCAGAGTTCCCAGGGGCTGAATCTGTGCCATTGGTTACCATTTCACCTATATCCCTCTCATCCCTGCACACAGTTCTCATGCCAACACATACCCCATCACCAGTTGCCATAGAGGAGGGACAGTTGGCATGTGGTAGCTTGGAACAGGAAAGTGTGGAGGCTATGGAAGGTGTGCCTACAGACCATGATGTCAGCCAACTGACTGGTGATGCCCCACACAGGCATGTAGCCAGTGCTGCTCATAAGAGGACCTCTGGCTAACATGCCCCTGCAAGACAAAGCGTAGCAGCTGGTGTCACCAGATGCATGTTTCAGGCTGTAATGGAGGCACAGGCACATACTGAATGGCACAAAAGAGAAGGTCAGAGGCTTCAGAGGGCTGCTGTCCGGTTTTTAAACAACAACATCCAGGCAATGGCAAATGCTCAACAGCAGATTGCTGAAGTTTTGGATAGACAATTGGGTGATATGGTTGGAGTTCTTGACCATGGCATGACAATCTGTAAGCGTGAGATGTCTGTGCTGGGAAAATCTGGTAGGAGTGAGGCATCAGGCACGTGGACATAGGTCAGCTACATCACCTGTTGCAGGTCTACGTGAATGAGCTACCTCACATGCCCACTCCCATAGTGGCAGTAGCGGCAGTAGTGCAGCTGGTGCTGTGCTGTCCACACCAGGACACAGCAGGCCACATGCACATGGCCCTGGATGGCCCCAACGGGGACATGGTTTCAGTGGAGATCTGTCATCAGACAGTACCTAATCTGCACCTCTGCCTTGTAGTGCCCATGCACCCCCTGGCAGGCAAGGTCACATGGCTGTGGCCGGACACCATGAACTGTAAAACCTGGTCTGTACAGTCTGCAGCTGTCAATAATACCCCTGTGTAGGCCAGTCACATGCCAGAACTGTGTGCATACATACATGCACACACTGGAAACATATGTAGGGCTCCGCAGCACACACATGCATAACATCTGCACACGCCCAATGACATCAAAAGCCCTAACCCACACACATGATCTCATCCAATGGTGCAGCCTAGGCCTCTGGCAAACATTATCACCCTGTGCATATGATGATGCCTGTGCCGCATCCCTGTCATCCACACCATCGGTGCAGGGACATGCTCATATGGTCTGATGCACAGGGTGAACAGACTTGTAAGATAAGTGTAAATTACAATTGTTGTGTACTGTTGACAGGCAGCAGACATACTATGTAGTACAGGTGTAGAATGCATTTTGTACTGTTAACAGTATGTGACATGTGTAACAACAGTAACTGCATGTTGGTCTTGATGTTCTGCCTTCCTCCTTCAGGTCTAATTGCATGTACCGGTGGATGTCAGTGTTTGCAGTTAGTGTCCCATATGTAAATGTGGACTAGTCACAGGTATGTATGAAAATACCAGTATGCACTTTGTAGCTTCCACATCACAGTTAGAAAGTCCCATGTTCCAAACACATCTACAGATCTGCTGATCCAAGAGCATGACAGCTCTGTATTAAGCTGCTGTGGCTAGAGATGTGACATCCATATTGGGTGACACCACAGGTACAGTTACATGGAGTGGGGAGGTAAGAGAGCAGTCTAGCTGATGACAAGGGTACAGGCCAGTGGAAAGCATGATGCCTCATTGGGAAGCAGTAATACACATTCCCATGACAGGATGCGAACACACAACTACACCCACACACTCAGGTATTCACACACATGTATTCAAAGACACAGTAACACATCCACACACTCACGGATTCACCGACACAGTAACACACACACACACACACACACACACACACACACACACACACACACACACACACACACACACACACACACACGCACGCACACAGACACACACACTCATACAGTTGCTAGTGTTGAGGTGAAGACCCCTGCCTATGTGCAAATCATCATTACAGTACTGTGCACTTACATGATGTGCCACAGAGATTACACATGTACAGGTAGTCAGTATGGCCTAAGATCGAGGACATCAACAGGGATAGTAGATTGCATCGCCTGGATGGGGGGAGGGGTCTTATCAGTTCACTATGGTAACATACATCCTCACTCCAGGGACCAGACAGCCATACATACATACACACACACACACACACACACACACACACACACACACACACACACACACACACACACACATTGTGGCATTTACTATTGAATACACCTATGTCACACACATACAGATACCTCACATGTGTGAGATACACACACCTGCCTATGTCCTGCTTTCTACATTGCAGTCTGTACAGATGTCTACAACAGTGTACAGGAGAGTGAGTAAGAATTGAGATGTATTCCCCACCATACGTGACATATATGGACACACACGCAACCACACATGCCAGTACTGTGAATCAAACACATTCCTATCTCATGATATGTATGACAGACTTACAGCAGTATTGTCTGCATTACAAAGTGTACTGATGCTTCCTTTGGCAACTGTGCTGACATATGCACATGGGAGGCCTTAACTGTTACAGGTGTCAAGTGATTTAACTTCGGTGTCACCCTTACCACTGTCTAAGTTGTATGTGTTCCCTTTCAATCAACAAAACCATAGCTTAGCGGTTACACAGGTTATTGTAGGACTGCTTGTGACACACCTGTGAGCCGTCCTCAGCAAACATCCATCGGCAAAGATGCCCCACCACTTAGTTATGTCCACGCATCTGTCCATACCTGAAGTACATCTGACCGTACTTTCGGCATATCACCATATACAATATTCAGGCTGCATTGCGACTGCATGATGTACTAAGATACACATCACCTGCAAACATCAGCAACTGCACGCGCATGGTATCTGAACACACACCACTACATGTACATGTGTGTAGGTCCTACATTCCTGTCATTTGTGCATGTTTGTAGGAATTGCATTTTGTGGACATGTGTAATGACATACATGACACATGGAATGTTGTATGATATGATAGGTGTCATGGGTGACCAGTACAGAGGGAATGTTACCTCTGTCAACATTGATATCACAAAAAAACAAAAAAGAGAGATGAAGGCAATGAATTGAAACCAATAACCAAACGAAATTGCCAACACACCACAAGGAAACTCGCAACTCAGCTGGATGCCAGAGTTTATTGAAATGCAACAAGAAACTAACGCTTGTAATCCAAGTACATTTTCAATAAAAATTTTTGTCAGAATCAGTACAAAAACACACAGTTAATGATTGTTCTAGTTATATACCCTATCTAATTGACATAATTAAGTATCAATCAGTAAAGTCAATTACAAACTACCAAGCAAGCTTATTTTAAAAACACATACAAACATTTCTAAAAATCTAATAAGAATTAACTTTCAACTTATTATTAATAAAATTTGTATAATAGGACATGTTTGCATATATAAATGTCATTGTATTGTATGCAAGATTAAAAACAGTCTAAATAATTAACCACAGCTCTAAAACAATAAAATATGTGTGCACAAAGTATATACATTGTGTGCTGCCATCTAATGGTTATAATGGGTAAATAAACTCAATACTCATAACTTAGCTGATCTGAGTTCCAATACTGGCTTAATAGACAAAAAGTCATTAAGTCCCGGGGATTTGTTACATTCCAAAACTATTTGCCAGTATAATTCCTTGTATTCTAATTTATCCTCCCATAAACCACCCCTTACGTCTTTGGGCACAGAATCCAAAACAAAAAAGGAAAATATTGCTTGAGGGCAAATAGTCTGGTGTCTATACAATGCATTATTCATATTCTGCTTTTTGATTTCGTATAAATGTTCGTAAATACGACATCTAAGTTTCCTTTCTGTTTTGCCCACATAAAAGGAAGTACAGAAATTACAAGTAGCCAAGTACACTATTCCAAAGCTATTACAGTTGAAAGTACCCCTACTTGAAAGTGTTTTGTTCCTAGCTTCCAAGAAAATGTCTTTCCTATTGTGTATCCTTGGACATTGTGAACAAAACCCACATTTATATGTACCCACCCCACGTGGACCTGTGTTTTTGACCTTAGGGCCACCATATTCAAAGATTTGCTTGAAATTGGTGTCTTTCCTGTAAATAAATTTCAAGGGGGTTTGATTGTTCAATGGTAAATCTGTAAATTGAACAAATCTCCCCCATTCCCTTGAAATCAATTCTTTAATAGGTCCTGAGTCACCTGTGTAATCAAGTATGTAGGCTCTATCGTGAAAGGTGGTATTTGGGTTTGTTAAAATGTCAATCGGGCAGGTAGATTCTGTCCCAAAATAGGGGCAAATCTTTTATGTCTCTCCCGTACTACCTCTGCTACTACGTCTTCCAGTAAAGGTTTAGGATACCCTCTGTCGGCCAACATATTACACACATTACTGCACTCCTTCAGGAATTCATGGTCATCAGAGGTCATTCTACAGACCCTTACAAGTTGTCCCTTCACTAAATTTTTCTTTTGGAAGTATGGGTGAGCACTCTTGTAATGAAGGTATGAGTTGGAAAAGGTTTTCTTACGATGTATACTTGAAGAAAAGAACCCTTGTTCATCCTTTCTAAGTATAATATCTAAGTATATCAGTTGTTCTGCATTGACCTCAAAGGTAAATTCAAAAAAATTAGTCGTACCCTTCAAGTAATCCAGGAATTCAAGGAATCTTTCCTCAGTGTCTGTCCAAAAAATACATATGTCATCTAAAAACCTCTTGTACATAGACCAGCATTTGGTGAATGGGCTGTCCAAAATAAATTGTTTTTCCCACCAGTTCAAAATAATGTTAGCGTATGTTGGGGCACATTTGGCACCCATTGCAACACCTTTATTCTGTCGGAAGAATTCGCCCTGAAAATACATAAAATTGTTTTTCAAAATAGTTTCCATGAATAAGAGACAATTAGTAAAATCTCCATGAGACAGTGTACCATTGTCAATAATGGCCTGTTCCAGCCATAAAAGTCCACTCTCATGTGGAATAGAACCAAATAAGTCCACTATGTCCAAAGTGACAAAAATGAGATCCGGTGAGTAAAGATGTGGTTTTACACACCTCAAAAAATCCCAAGAATCTTTAAGGACTGCATCACCAGAATATGATAAGGTCTTCAGTTTGTCGTCCACAAATGCTGCCAAAGGTGTAGTAATAGAACCTTCTGCTGAAACAATTAACCTGAGCGGTGGATCCATGGGATTTTTGTGGACTTTAGGTATACCGAAAACTGAAGGTACCCGGGGTTGTTTGTTGAACAAGAAATTGAATTGTTCCATGCTAATGGAACCATCTAACAATAAATCCTGTAACATCAAATGTATTTTGCTTTTGGCTATGTTAACTTCATTAATTGATGCCTTAGAATATTTGTTGGTCTCATGTAAGGAATCCCTCATCTTTGATTCATAAATAATGTTGTCCATTAGTACCGTCCCCCCACCCTTGTCAGGATGCATCACCCTCAAATTGCCATCATTTTTTATAACATTCAACAATTTTTTCTCCACCTGAGTTAAATTGGAGTTAACGTAATGTGCTGCAATGGTATTCCTTATCTCTTTTTCCAACAGATTGCCAAAATTCCTCAATTGAGGGTGAAGGGGGGATTGAAAACACTTTTCCATTTAAGTACAGGGTTAGAAGATGTAACTGTCTTTTGCCCATTAAACAATAAGTGTAAGTTTTGTTTCCTAAGGAATAGTTTAAGGTCTATAATAGATCTAGGAATAGTAGCTTTCCTATTTGGTACAAATTTGAACCCTTTGGAAAAGAGCTGAAAATGTTCTGGCTGTACCTCAATGTTACTGTAATTGAAAATCTTATAGTTATGAAACTCCAAAATATTGTCCTCCCGAGTAATAATATGACTACCATTTATCTCTTGTTGTAACCCCTCTGGTTGTAATAATTCTGGTTCTGGTTGCGGATCCGATTGGATCAGCGGAGCGGGAGTCCCTGGTCTAAAGGGCATTCTTCATCTTGGAAGGGATTATCCAAAAGGTCACCTCTTTTTTCCTGATCAAAAGTGTATGATTGATGCCGCACTTGATCCCTGGTAGTCATAGGATCTCGATACCTGGAAAAAGAACTGGGTTTTGGATATGCTACTTGGTCCCTGTATTCTTTAAGATCTCTTGCTAACTTGCCCCGTTTCCTGTCCATGTTAGTAATACAATCAGAATCAATTTGTGAAAAAATATTATAGTACTGTTGCTTTTCTTTTTCTACCTGAAATAAAAGATCATTGGCTATCTGGTCATTAATAGTCTCCATTTCTTTCAAAATGCCTGCCATCACCTTCCCATTTTCTTTAATAATTGCTCTAATAACATCAAAACCACATTTGTCAAATATCTTGATTAATTCTAAATGAAAATCAGACCCTTCCTCGACCTTATTAGGAAACTTAGAAAGCCTTAAGCCTTTAGGCACAACTTGCTTATTAAGGCATTCTTTAAGATAATTATAGTCACATTCCAATCTTTTATATTTGTCAAGAAAAAAGTATAAATCATCAAGGCTTTGCCTGTAAGTTTTAATAGCATTGGTCTTGTTGTTAGAAGTAACACCATGTATGTCGTAATTTTTCTTTAAAAAAACTTGAAAATCAAGGTTTGGTTGCTTATTGTTAAAGTCACCTTGGTTGAAAACTTCCGTAGAGCCTTCTGCTGGAACCGCAGATGATTTGCCATTACTGCCTGCTTGTGAGCTGTCGCTATGCAAAAGTCTTGGGAAATCTGCAAATGATTGACTCCCAGTGAAAACGGAACCGCTAGCTTCTTTGAGTGAACCAGTGTTGAGGCAGGAATCTCGCTGTCCTGTACCTCGAGATGGTATATCCTTTTGTGAAGCAGCCCTCAGTTCGGAGGACACACCAACCAGAGAGTGACACACTGGAGTGAGAAGCTCCACTAACTGTGAAAGCTGTCCGATAACCTTCCTTAGCTCACCTCTGGTGTCTAAACGAGGCTCCATATCAGTTGCTGCTTCCGTGGTGTCTGCCATCGCTTCCGAAACAAAAAAACAAAAAAGAGAGATGAAGGCAATGAATTGAAACCAATAACCAAACAAAATTGCCAACACACCACAAGGAAACTCGCAACTCAGCTGGATGCCAGAGTTTATTGAAATGCAACAAGAAAATAACGCTTGTAATCCAAGTACGTTTTTGATAAAAAGCTTCGTCAGAATCAGTACAAAAACACACAGTTAATGATTGTTCTAGTTATATACCCTATCTAATTGACATAATTAATTAAGTATCAATCAGTAAAGTCAATTACAAACTACCAAGCAAGCTTATTTTAAAAACACATACAAACATTTCTAAAAATCTAATAAGAATTAACTTTCAACTTATTATTAATAAAATTTGTATAATAGGACATGTTTGCATATATAAATGTCATTGTATTGTATGCAAGATTAAAAACAGTCTAAATAATTAACCACAGCTCTAAAACAATAAAATATGTGTGCACAAGGTATACATTGTGTGCTGCCATCTAATGGTTATAATGGGTAAATAAACTCAATACTCATAACTTAACTGATCTGAGTTTCAATACTGGCTTAATGGACAAAAAGTCATTAAGTCCCGGGGATTTGTTACATTCCAAAACTATTTGCCAATATAATTCCTTGTTAGAAGGAAGACGTAGTAGCAGAGGTAGTACAGGAGAGACATAAAACATTTGCCCCTATTTTGGGACAGAATCTACCTGCCCCGATTGACATTTTAACAAACCCAAATACCACCTTTCACGATAGAGCCTACATACTTGATTACACAGGTGACTCAGGACCTATTAAAGAATTGATTTCAAGGGAATGGGGGAGATTTGTTCAATTTACAGATTTACCATTGAACAATCAAACCCCCTTGAAATTTATTTACAGGAAAGACACCAATTTCAAGCAAATCTTTGAATATGGTGGCCCTAAGGTCAAAAACACAGGTCCACGTGGGGTGGGTACATATAAATGTGGGTTTTGTTCACAATGTCCAAGGATACACAATAGGAAAGACATTTTCTTGGAAGCTAGGAACAAAACACTTTCAAGTAGGGGTACTTTCAACTGTAATAGCTTTGGAATAGTGTACTTGGCTACTTGTAATTTCTGTACTTCCTTTTATGTGGGCAAAACAGAAAGGAAACTTAGATGTCGTATTTACGAACACTTATACGAAATCAAAAAGCAGAATATGAATAATGCATTGTATAGACACCAGACCATTTGCCCTCAAGCAATATTTGCCTTTTTTGTTTTGGAATCTGTACCCAAAGACGTAAGGGGTGGTTTATGGGAGGATAAATTAGAATACAAGGAATTATACTGGCAAATAGTTTTGGAATGTAACAAATCCCCGGGACTTAATGACTTTTTGTCTATTAAGCCAGTATTGAAACAGATCAGCTAAGTTATGAGTATTGAGTTTATTTACCCATTATAACCATTAGATGGCAGCACACAATGTATATACTTTGTGCACACATATTTTATTGTTTTAGAGCTGTGGTTAATTATTTAGACTGTTTTTAATCTTCCATACAATACAATGACATTTATATATGCAAACATGTCCTATTATACAAATTTTATTAATAATAAGTTGAAAGTTAATTCTTATTAGATTTTTAGAAATGTTTGTATGTGTTTTTAAAATAAGCTTGCTTGGTAGTTTGTAATTGACTTTACTGATTGATACTTAATTAATTATGTCAATTAGATAGGGTATATAACTAGAACAATCATTAACTGTGTGTTTTTGTACTGATTCTGATGAAGATTTTTATCGAAAATGTACTTGGATTACAAGCGTTATTTTCTTGTTGCATTTCAATAAACATTGATATCACACTTTATGTACTGTTAGCATTCAGCAGCCATGGACCTACCTTCCATGTGCATGTGTAATGGCTGTAGACACCTGTCTGCACAAAGGACAATGACAGCTATGCTATTTATATATATATGTTGTATGTGTGTGCCATGTACATATCCAGGGCAGGTACATGTATATCATATCCAAACATGAGGGTATTTACTGGTGTACAGCAACAGTCATCTGTTAATGCTGTAAATAACTGAGCGACCTTGGTATGTGTACAGCTGACCTGGTTACAAACAGTGGTATAATTGCATTGCATAACACATTATGCAACTGTGTCAATACATGGGTACTCTGCACAGTTGATGTAAAGCTAGGTACTGTCCACTGGTCAAAGGTCACATGGTGTTGTAGTATTATATGTCCTACCACATGTATGGATGTGTGTTGGTGGTCCGAGGGCATAGTGGTGTCTGAGGGTTACATTCTAGAATTCAGCTTTTGACACTGTGACCTGCACCTGACTCATCTGTGATGCCTTTTGTGGCAGTACTGGTCAGTACATGTGAGTGTCCTTTATGTATGTGGGGACACCACCACCTGGAGCGGTCCGTACCTGTGTTATGGCCCACATGTCTGGTTCTGAGGTATATGCTGGTAGTGCTATTGTGCACTACAGAGCCTTCAGCCAGGTGTTCCTCAATGCACAGATGTCAGTCTTCCCCATTGTTGGATCTACAGTAAGCATTATGAATACTGCACATCTAGCACTGGTTAGCATAAGCATACAATGCAGCTGTCCTCTAGGTGTCAGGGTGTTATCCAGTGTTTAGGACATTTGACTTGGAATGGCACTATATGGGTGATTGCATCCAAGGTATTATTCCCACTCCCTTGAATCATGGATGCATGTGATATGTGACAAAGGCCTGTCTACTTTCAGTCATGTCATCCCAGAATGACAAACACTGGACAACCTCGTAATTACAGCAGGACACTAGCTCATTGTGTTGGTCAAGCAGTTGCCACACCTAGCAAGACATCACCATGAGTGGTAGTATTGTGCTTGGTATAGAATGGTACATCTAAGGTGACGGACAGCAGCAGATGTTGTGTAGATGAACGGTGTCAGATATGTGTAGTGCAGCGTTCCTGCTAACAATGACAACTACTAACACCAGAGTCCATCACAATGTGTTCTTTATGTCTAACTGTAATAGCATGGCCACTGTGGCCTTCCGTGTTTAGAATCAGAGTGCATCCCAAACAGCCCTGTGCTACTAAGTGTATGGGCATGCTCAGTACAACCTTGTGTAGATAGTGACATAGAGCCTTTCAAACAGCTCTGTGCTACTAAGTGTGTGAGCATGCCCAGTGACACCTTGTGTCGATTATGTGCCTCTATGTGTGTGGGCATGGCCATTGTAACCCTGTATAGTGATACTAGTCATCCATTCCACAGATGGTCATACTCCAGTTCAGGATGGATTCCTACTTTAAACACACAGGTTCACATGTATGTACATCTTAACTGCCAGCATCCCTGTTGATGTCCACATTCCTAGAAGGTCATAATGACAGCCTTGAAATGTGTAGTCTCTGTGGTAAGACTCGTAACTATGTCGTATTGTAATAGTGATCTGTAGATAGGCAGGTGTTCTGATCCCACCACTAGTGTGTGTCTCTGTGTGTGTGTGTGTGTGTGTGTGTGTGTGTGTGTGTGTGTGTGTGTGTGTGTGTGTGTGTGTGTGTGTGTGTGTGTGTGTGTGTGTGTGTGTGTGTGTGTGTGTGTCTGCCTGTGGACAGAATAATGCTTTTAGACAGCTCACACTCCATACAATTCCTATACCCAACTTTGGCAAGGCTGATGATGTCACCCACCTAGAAATACACCTCTGGGAGTGCTGTGACCCAGTAATCTTGGTAGCGTGTTCTGTAACTGCATAATGCTGTAGTGTGATAAGGTATTTAGGTTGGTGTTCTAATTCCATACTTGCCAACTGTGTGTGTATGTGTCTGTCTGCATGTGACAAGTACAATGCTTTGTAGAATATGCACTCTCTGTACAAATCACATGATCACCTTTATCAATCCTGCTGTTGTCACACACCTAGGTATACACCTCTAGGAGTGCTGTAACTCAGTATTCACCTTAGCACATGCCCTAAATGCGTATTGCTGCAGTGTGATACGGGAGGTAGGTATTTGAATACAGGACATGGCAAGTGTGTGTGTTTGGCTGTCAGAGCCTGTGTGGAGGTGGCTATGAGTGTCTGACCACTGGACATGTTGGGGAGCGGATTTTGTAGTTTTCCTATATGGTGTCCATCTTATGACACATTGGCCACCTCACGAGGAGTACAGATGTCAGTCAGCCATGGGACTGTGTTGGCAAGCCATACCCCTACATCTGGCAAAAGGCCTGGTGAACAAAGTATGCAACCCTACTAGTACCCAGTATATGTCCTGCACCCATGTGTCATACACAAACACACTTGCCTAGGATATCCCGCTATGTTGCTAGTACCATGCACATTGATGACAGATAGTAGGCATGGTGTGATTGCAGTGGGCTGCAGAGGACATGGCACCCTGTACAATGGTACAATAGGCACATAATTGCGGACAATGTGCCTTCACTATGTTACCCACTGGCTGCCTGCAGCACATGTGGTGCCATCAAATGTGATCCACAGAGGCCATACAATGCCATACACATGTGCCCTGTATGGACCAATGCCACTGACACCAGGGAATACCTGTATCATGCTATCAATGCAGGTGCAGGGTCGACCTGCTGACTATAAGCAGGTTTTGCCACACCAGGCCATTATTGGCATATCGGGGGATAACAGTCTGTGTACACAACATGTGGCTGCCAAACCAGGTACACTTGTACATGTCACTGTACAATATTTTGGGACGTGTACATCCCAGGCAATGCCCATGTGAAGGACTATCAAATACAGACATGGTATGCATTGCAAAGCTATGGCCATACATAATGGTAACCAGGATGTCAGGGCAGATCATGCAGTACCCATCTGTGTGGGACATTGCAGACACTACACCCCTGTACCACACTGCACACCATTGTTGGGTGGCGTGATGCCAAGGATTACCACTCACCCAGCCTTGTACAGCCGTCTTGCACAGCCAACCACTACACACCCATGAAGCAATGCACACATGCATGTCAGTACTGGCACCTTGTGTCTGCATATGGGTTATGATGCTCCCAATCACAGTCACTCCCAGTATAACCCTTGTTGGCATACCAACAGATGTCAGACACTTTCACATTCCCTAGCCCATAGAACCTCCAGATATCCCCTGTGGTGCATGTAGTCCTGTGCATTACTGCAGTGTGGCAAACTAAGTAGTTAGGGTGTTATTTGTGGCCATGAAAAAGAGTGTCAATGTGTGTCCATTAAAGAGTGTGGTTGTGGTGACAATGGCATCCGTTCATGTGGACAGCCATATGTGCTACACCTAATGTATGTCTACTTTATCTCTGTTGCAGATGTCTCTCATCTACACACATATATGTTCTTACAGCACAGCAGCATGTCGGCTTTGTGGCACATGTAGTAACTTCATGCACATGTAATAGTAATGACTAGTCAGTCAGAGGTTTGACCTCTGTACTGGTAGGCATGTGGCAGACAATGCTTAGGTTTTAGTCTCCAAGTCCTTCTCTGGTGTACCTTGTCTGTCCCTCCCACATACTCTCTGGTGGATGTGGAGGTGTACACCTGCTCAGCAGCAGCATGTGTACTGTAAGTGATGGACATGATCAGGTGATGGCCTCTGCACCTATTGCAGTCCTCCTCTAGCTGATTGCATGTGGAACAGCTGTAATGGTGTTCCCATAGCCATTCACATGATAAACACAGTACATTATCTAGGAACATCTTGTCAGTGTTTGGCCATGACAGTCGCTGTGAGTGGTACCTGGATGTGGTATTTTGAAACGGCATCACAGATGATATTTGGATGTTCCTCAAACATCATACACAGTGGTAAATAGCCTAAAGATAGGAGGGTGATGTGCCACACATGACTACAGCATGTAAGTGTAGCTATGCTGCATTGAAACTACTGCCTGTTTAACATGTTATGTGTGGAAATGGCTATTCTGCATGTTTTAAAACAGACATGAAAGTGCTCTGTTCATGAGGGACCCCCATCTGTAGGGCCATCTGTGGACTGGTTAGTGTGTGGAATCATTTGTTTCCTTTGTTACACATTGAACACACATCTGTGCACAGCAGGAGCATAGTGTGAGGATTGCAGACAGTACATGGTGATAAGGATGTGTTACTGCCATCACATCCCGGACTAGACATATGTCACATGAAACAGTGGTATGATAGACACTGTCTGGGGTTCCCAGTGACAAGCCAATAATGGACAACTGTTCATAGCTGCAGTCACACATCTACTACACATTGTACAGATGTCATGCAGTATATATGCATGTGTTGTGCTCACTCTGCAAATGTATACCATCTGTTGTGCTGGGTTGATGGTGATACTGTTGTAAGTAATCCTGAATGCTGTCGTCTATAACTAAGCCATTTCTGAGTTTAAACTGCAACACCATAGGGTGTATGGGTTGGGAGGTCCCAGCAGAACCTTCTGTCCCACTTCAGCTGACCATGGCATCGGGCACCAGCACATCTGGGGCCCAGCCTTGGACCTCAACCTCTATTGGCTCTGCACCACCATCTGGTGGTACCACCACTGAGGATGGGGCATGTCCCCCCTGGGAGCAGGGTCAGACAGGAACATGTCTGCTGTCATACGGTCCCAGACATGGTGCATTGGGGGCTGACTAAGGGGTTCCGAAGCCAGATGCGCAAGCTCAAAGGCGGAGTGTCACATTTACAGGGTGAGGCTGCCCCTCCTGGACAGCCCCCAGCACTGCCTCCTTTACAGCTGTTTTGGGGATGTGGCAGCTGTCCATGGCTGGGGACCTCTGACTCACTGTTCCCATGGGCTTGTGAATGCCGATCACCCATCCCCATCCAAGGTGTATCCCCCCACATGTGTCATATACCGACCCTGTATGCTGTCTTGTCTGTGATCCTACCCTACCTATCCTGCACGGGCATACCTACTCTCATTCCCCCACATCCCACTATCACCCTATGGAAACATAAGGCCAATCGGTTCCTAGGACAACATCTGCCCTATACATAGCTGTCCATTTCACACACGTGCCCACTGGACACATGTAACCCTTGTAATATGCATCACAACATACTCCTGTTATCCTCACCCCTGACCCTCAGGCGCATGATCCTGGTATGCACATCACTCCTAAATGGTCCAGGTACACATGATGTGGATGACCCCATTGTACACACAACACTACCAGTCCCTCTATGGTTACCCCATTTACCTTTATCATGATGATGATGTTGCACACAGCACCTTGCAAGAGTACTGTTCTCACATAAAGATTGTACAGGTACTGTTGTGCTAATGTACATTACATGCACAGAGTGATGTATATGGCCGATGTACAACTGTTTGCATGTATGAATGACACGTCTGTCTGACAGAGTCTTGATATTACATAGGATAACACCACTACATAATACAGACATCGCTGGTATTTCCCTTTTCATTCGTTTGCAATGCTTTGTTGCCACATGGTATGTTCCTGATATATCTCTATATATGTATGTACCCATATGCTGGACATAAACACTCACATATACATCTACATGATGGGATACATTCATATACTGTTGAATGACTACGCTGTATGATATGTTTGTGGTAATGTCCGATGTCTGTATATTTGCCATGGCGTATTGGTAAATCACATTAGATGCATGTTCAGGGTCCTGGTTCCGAGCCTTGCAGAGGCCATTTATTTTGTTGCAGGGCAGAACAAGGCCATTGGATATGGAGGGAGTAAGGCACATTAAAGCAGTTGTGAGTGGGTGTGCATGGGATTGCATGGTGTCAAGCAATGCTAACCTCTGGTTACAGCTTCTTACACTCGGTTAGCATCTACATTGCTATACCAGTGCAATACTCGCATACTGGTAGCCAAACAGGCTTACACCTACTCGCTCCCATACTTGCAAATGCACCAACATTGGTGCTTGCATCTGACATTCACACCCCTGGGTGGGACCAAGGACCACAATATTACCTTGTGATGCCTATTACATTGGATTACATGCCTACAGTATTGGGAATGGCTGCCCATTAGGTGATGGCATAACGTTCGACTGTACAGAATCGACGGCCTGTCCAGTGTTTTATTCATATTTTTTGTGTGTTCCTCTTACAATCTGCACCCATCTGGCTGATGCATGGGAACCGAGACTCTTCAATATAGACAAGTAATTGGGATTGGGACCCACATCCATCAGCAGAGTCATGCTACCGCATACCTATTATTCTAGTATCTTTCTAAGGTAGTCAGCGGAATATGTGCTTTCTGTCCCTATCAGACCTCTCATACGAATGGGGAAAAATGAAGACTGAATCAGGGACACTGCATAACAACATCAGGGACACATGTAAAATTTTGGTGCTATTAACCTGACACATTGATAGACCCAGAGCATATGTATTCATACACATTGTCTGAGGTACATGCTGTTTATGACTATTAATTGTTGTCGTTATTCATTACGTGTAATCCACCACCTTTTTTCCTAATATCACTAGTTCTAAGAGGGTTTAGGTGGGAGAGAGTTAGATTCTGAGTCGTAATCAGGGACGTCTCTGGTAATCGGGGACAGTTCAATGGTATGGTCCCTATGTGTTACGCCAATGGTTTACAGACTATACAGTGGATGTCCTCTTAGAGGTTGGGAGGTATGGGTGTCAGCTATGCCTACATCAGAATATTACTTACATCCATGGGGCAGTCCTAATACAGCTCTGGCAGCCAACACCTGCATGCCCAGGCCTATAATCACATACCCATAGTTCCCCCACCTGCCACTCCTCTACAGCACTCATCCTTACTGTGGGTGCAGGTGGGGTATGAACACATCAGTACACAATGCCCACTCTCCCCATGTCGGGACACATGTTCATAGGTTCATAGGTTCATACAAGGCTATCTGCCCTAGGGCATTTACAAGCCTAGCCAGAGTGTGTTTGGCTTTTGCC
>NC_056726.1:1702988129-1703068129 GCF_019279795.1 Protopterus annectens | reverse complement strand
TCCAGTTGCTGCAGGTGTCTGGTAAGGTACATCCCAAAAGGGGAATTGTACTCAATTATGGGCCTGATGAGGGATGAGTAAAGAGGCACGATGACCTGCCCTGATCTAGATGTGAATCCCTTCATGATTAGGTGGGCTATATAAAATGTTTTTCTAACCACTTTGGCCATGTGGTTGTCAAATGAGAGATTGCTATCAACTTGGGTCCCCAGGTCCCTAATAACTTCTTCCGTACTTAATGGATTACCACTTATGTGGTAATTTGTGGGCACTTTGTTTTTGCCAAAGGGCATGACTATACACTTTTTGGTGTTTAGCTTGAGGCCATGGCTCTGGCAGAGTTGTCTGTTTCTATGAGGCCCTTTTGGAGGATGCTTGTGTCAGCTGGAGAGTCGATTATGGCGCCCAGTTTGCAGTCATCTGTGAACTTGGTCAGCCACAGTCCTTCCATGTTGGCCTGTACCTCTGAGAAATATATACCGAACAAGAGAGGTCCCAGGACTGAGCCTTGTGGGATGCCACTTGTAACTGGTTTAGAGTCTGACATGGCTCCAGCAATCCTAACCATGTGGGTTTCTGTCCTTGAGACAGTTTGCAACCCATCTAGTGACATAGGGGTTTATATTTAAGCTGGTGAGCTTATCTATAATGCCCGAGTGGGGTATAGTACCGAAGGCTTTTGCAAGGTCCAGGTAGGCTGTGTGGACCACCTTCCCCTCGTCAATGGCCTTGCTGACTGTTTCAAAGAAATCGACCAGGATTAAGAGGCAGGATCTGCCCTTAACAAAGCCGAACTGGGTAGGATCCAGTGTCTGTAGGTCCCCAATATCTTTATTTATAAGGTCCATGATGATCCTTTCCATAGCTTTGCAGACCAAGCTAGTCAGGCTTATGGGGTGATAGTTTCCAGGATCTGTTAAGGCACCACCTTTGTGGAGAGTGACCACCGTTGCTGTACGCCACTCTTTGGGTGCATATCCTGTAGTAAGGCTGAGATTGAACAGTAGTTTTATGTTTGGGTTTAGCTCTTCTTGGAGTTCATGTAGGATTCAGCCCGGGACATCGTCTGGTCCCATTGATACTGTGTTTTTTGCTTTGGAGAGGGTGGCTCTTACCTGAGCATCTGAGATGTCAGGGGGGCAGTACTCTGCTGGGATAGATATTTGCCCTTTTGGTGGGGAGGGGAGGGGAGTTTGTGCCGAACCTATCAGCTAGGATGTTGGCAATGTTTGTGGGTTCGGTGTATTTTTTTGTCATTTTGGACTAATTCTGAGCATATCTGGCAATTCCCACCCAGATTCCTAACATAACTGAAGAAAGCCTTGTGATTATCCTTAGTGTCCTCTACAATTTTTATTTCAAAGCTGGCCTTAGACGATTTTATGAGTGCCCGTAGTTTTTTGCTAATACTGATCAGAGATGCCTTCCCTTTTTGGGATTTTGCTCTATCATGTAGTAGCTTCCTCCTTCTATTGTATAGTTTGTTTATGGCTGGGGTCCACCAGACAGGATGTCTGCTTTTGGAGGATTGGGTCTTGGTTTTATTTGGGATTGCATGATCCATGCATTCCTGAAGGTGTTCATAGAATGAGTTTATAAAGGATTCTGTGGTCTGGGCCGTATTTTCCACAGGCCCGGGGGCTTTGAAGGATTCCACCTCCATTTTGAGGAGTGTGAAATTTGCTTTAGAGAAGTTTTTTCACTGTGGTTTTCTGGGCAGGGGGTGGGGTTGGGATGTGAATATCCAGTGAGATTAGTTTATGGTCTGATCTTACCAGTGAGGGATACACTTCTGGTCTGGAGCATAGAGTCCCCATGTTGGTGATGATCAGGTCCAGTATGTTTTCCCCTCTTGTGGGAGTAGTAACAAGTTGTTCCATAGCATTTGAGTTTATAAATTCTAGGAACCTTTGGGCTAGGGTGTTGGAGCTAGAGTAATGCTTCCAGTCTATGTTTGGGTAGTTGAAGTCGCCCAATATAATGGTGTTTGGAGAGACCTTCATATTTTTCAATGTTCTCAGGAAGGCCGAGTGGAGTTCCTGGGTTTGGGAGGGTGGTCTGTAGCAGTCTATAAACTGGAAGGCAGTTTTATCCACTGTTAGTTGCACATGGATAGTCTCTGATGCTTTGTGCTGTGCCACCAACCTGGAGGTGTGGGTATCTTTGACGAATATTGACACTCCCCCTCCTTTTGTGGTTCGGTCCAAGTTTTGGGGCCGAAAAGCATGGTATGTGGTATAACCTGGTAGTGCTGGGGTGCTCTCGGGAGCCTTGACCCAGGTTTCTGTTACTGCACAGATATCAATGTTCTCCATGCTAATGAGAGTTTTGAGTGCATGCATCTTGATGTTTAGACTTCTGGCATTGAGTAGCATTACTCTTAGTTTCTTATGCCTTGTGATGCCTATGGAGGTGGCTTTGTCTTTTGAGCCTTGCCTAAAAAAGGCACTATGGGGGTAGCAAGAGCTTTTGCCAATATCTGAAAGCCCAGGGGTGATAGGTGCAAGCCGTCCCTAGCGAAGCATCGTGGCTTGTCGAGCATGTCATCCCAAGCTGACAGGCACTGGATCTCCTTTGAATGACACCAATACTTAAGCCAATTGTTGAAATTGATCATCTTGTCTTCATATTGTGGCATCATTCTTGGTGAAGGTAAGATGCTACTCAAGGTCAGGGTCATACCGGCCTGGGCTACATGCTCAGAGAGGTCCTCTATGTCTCTTTTCATGTAGTCCAGGGAGGTATGTCTCAGGTCATTCACACCAGCATGGACAATGACTGAGTCATATTTGTACTTGCCTTGGAGTGACCTGAGTGCTTGTGTTATGTGGCGGATTCTAGCACCCGACAGGCAACTCACCGTGACCTTCTCCTTGTTCAGCCTGGTGAGCGGGACGTCAGTGTGCCTGACGATAGAGTCACCTATTGCAAGTGTATCAGGTGTGTTATTTAGCCTTAAGGGCTGTGACTGTTCAGCACACTGGCTTTGTGAGCTATGTATTGCACGTGTTTTGTTTTGGGGTAGTGGTTGCTTGGGTGTCTGCTTTGGAGGTCTCTGCTGCTTAGGCAGATTTTTATTTAGAGCCTCCAAGTATGTTTTTGTGTGTTTATCTGTTTGGTTTGCTGTTGTGGTAGGTCTATGTGAGACTGGAATTGTAGTGAGTGGGGTTTCCTTTTCCTCCTGACTGGTTACGCCAGTACTGAGTTGAGAGAGCTTAGCCTCCAGTTTGGCTATATGGTTGCATCTCTCACATGTGTTGGAATTTGTTGGGAGGAGGAGAGGGTTGTCTGTGTACATGAGGCAGTTGTAACATTGCCTCAAGATTCCCAGATTCACCAGCTGGACCGGAGAGGAGATTGACAACTGACCTTTGGACATGCTAGAATAGTATTGGGAATTCCTTTATAATTGAAAAAAAGGGCCAATGGGGAACACGGTACTCAAGGGGAGTTTGTGAGGGTGTAGTGCTTTTAATTTTTTAGCGCTAACCTATATAATTGCTTTAGTGAGCAAGTGCCAGGTAACTTAAATGCAATGTGCTACAGGTAACTTAAATGCAAAAATGACAAACAGTAACTTTCATTCAAGTGAAACAAGGAAATAAGTACAGTAAGCAATGCAGATATCACTAGGAATCCACAGAAGCGCTGAAAAACCATGTTTTAGCTGGAATTAGCATTTCAGGGAAATAACAAGCAAACAAACAACAAACATACAAACAAAGCTAGATTCAGCAGGCCTGGATCTAGTCTACGCTACAGCAAACAAGGTGTACCAATTTCAGTAAGAAACAGTTCAAATATGCAGGCACTATAAGCCTTTAACCAGAAATTCCCAGCTCAGAAGGACATAGTCCAGCCTCTCCTCCCACAAGAGTGCAGACCACAAACCTTCTTAATGTAAATTAACTGGCCTGAAGCCCAAGTGCTTAAACCAGAACTAATACACTTTTAGAGTAACAGACACTGAGCCCTCAATCAGCAGTTCCCAACTTAGAAGGATGTAAGCTACCTGTCCTGCCACCACAGTGCAGGCCACAAACTTTCCTAATGTAAAACAACTGGTCTGAAGCCCAAGTGCTTAATCCAAAAGACTTAGAAAGATAGCTACTCTTTAATCAAGTTACTACCAAGCAGTAATAAATACAATTGAATACTTTAAAGAATGCCTAGATTAGTGCTCAAGTTATACAAACAAAGCTAGATTCAACAGGCCTGGATCTAGTCTACGCTACAGCAAACAAGGTATACCAATTTCAGTAAGAAGCAGTTCAAATATGCAGGCACTATAAGCATTTAACCAGAAATTCCCAGCTCAGAAGGGCAGAGTCCAGCCTCTCCTCCCACAAGAGTGCAGACCATGAACCCTCTGTGCTATAGTCGAACTTGAACCGTGAATGCCTATTCGTTAGGTGGATGCTCTAACCACTACACTATTGGTATGCTGCTTCATTTATATGTATACCCATGGTTCACAGTTATCTGTACACATGCCTCAACACATCACTAACACAGCAGACATCCATTCTCCAGTTAGGAAATCTGCACCACTACACATGCGCCATTCCCTACTGCTCTGGACTTGTCCAGCATGTTGACTAATTCCAAGTATATTACGACTTCCCAAGCCTATAGTCTTGGCACATACGTTCATATGATGGTCAGGGTGTTCATATGGTCATCTGGTTTTAGGCTTGTCTGACTGGGGACCAGGATTGCCCTGTACCCATTTGAAAGCCAGACTTACCATGTGGACAGATTTAGTTCCACTGTTAGCATCCTACCTGTGGTTAGAGAAGCAGGGGGGTTGCTCACCTCTGGCCAGCTTAATACGTCAAACACTAGATAATACAGGTGTTCAGCTGCTGTTTTCCTTCGCATTCATTATGAATACTTTCTTGTGCTCATGTTCGTTCTGTAGATATATACCGCTGTTTCAATATATCTATATATATATATATATATATATATATATATATATATATATATATATATATATATATATATATATATATATATATATATATATGTGTGTGTGTGTGTGTGTGTGCGTACATAGACATGCATATACATCTACATGATTAATTACTTTGATCATGCAGTTGAATGACTGTGCTGTCTGCTATGTTTGTGATAACATCAGAGTTAGGTATAACTGCCGTGGTTTAGTGGTAAATCACATTTATTGTGATGTGTAGGGTCTTGGCATCGAGCCTGGCTGAGGCGGTTTATTGTGTTGCTGGGCAGAACAAGGGCCGTTGGACAAAGGGTGAGTACAACACTTTTCAGCAGCAGTTTTCCGTTTAACCGCCGTTTCCCATCACACAAACACCTTCTTCATTCTTACTGTGATATGTCACCCCAGTTCACATTTCAATGGTATTATACCGTTATACAGCATAAAATTAGCAAGATATGCTCGTATACGGATTATGCGTCATAAATGGTGTGTGCTGCCGTTGAACCTGCAACATCTGCTCGATAGGCAGTTGCTCTAACCACTACACTATTGCTGTGCTGCTTCATGTGCACGTATACCCATGGTTCATAGTTACCAGAACAAGCACAGAAAAACATCACTAACACAGCAGTCATCCATTCTCTGGTCGTAAATAAACCACACCACTACACATGCGCCACTCCCTACAGATATATATATATATATATATATATATATATATATATATATATATATATATATGTGTGTGTGTGTGTATATATATATATATATATATATATATATATATATATATATATATATATCTGTCTGTACATACACATGCATATACACGTACATGCTTATTTACATTTCCAATACTGTTGAATGACCGCCACTTGCCGTCACGCATACCTGCTTACATCTGCATTAAAGTGCCTTAATCACCCTATTTCCGACTTCCATTATTCTGGGCATCATATAAAATTAGCAGCCCTTGCATGGCTTTGACCCGGGAACAGGAACACCATAGTCACTGGTTTTACCACTAAATCATCCGTGATACATTCTGTATGGATGGTAATTAGGATATATGACTTTACTACAGGCATTCCACAGTACTGGCAACAAATGTGACAGTTGGTTGGTATACATATGTATAGTACATATTACTGTTCATATGTTTCTGAGAGTCATATGTATACATTTGCAAGTATACATATTTATGAATAGGACACATACCTGACAACTACTTATATGCATGTATGTGTGATGTGTAGCTATGCAAATATAAGTATGTACATTTATAGATATATGATTACATATCTGGAGTTATACATGGCCATGTATATAAACAACTGCATACGGGAGGTACCTGTACCGTTTGTATACAGCGGTTGTGTGCATCATTACGATGAGGAACCTGTACGGGGTATACAATTTGTGGATATGTACTGTTTGGAGGATGGCTATGGAGAAGCTTCATGGGAACATGTGAAAGGTATATATTCCCGATAATGCACATGGGGAGACGTGCATCACTTTCAGGTGTTTAATCCCGGGTCGTAGGTTCTGCAGGACTGGGTGGAGGCTGAGCAGGGTTGTGGACAAGTACTGCTAATCTGACTTGTGCCTGGATGTCTATGAGGGTGGACATCGTGTTATGCCACAAAGTCTAATCTTGAGAAGAGACACAACCCATGAGGGATGTCCAAAAATTGTGGATGACAAACCCCATTCTTCTGGCTATTCAAAAATGTGGTAGGGTTATGCATGCATGGGATATCTAGTTTGCAAGCCTGAGACTGCCTAGGGTGAGACTGCCTACTAAATGTGGGTAGGGGGCACTATGTGCAGATATGGCTGCTCCAAGCTAGCAGACCAAGTATGGGTGGTTTTGGTGGACGTTCAGCATAAGGGGGTGGTGTGCTGTGGAGGGGATGATGGGTATCAGTTATGTATCCAAGTGTGTTGGAGTTGGATGGCCCAGTTCAGGCCAGACCATTATGTGGGTGTGAGCCGGTAATGTTTCTGTACATGTGTATCGCACATTTTAATGTTCATATGTTTGTGGGATTGTGTTCTGCAGTATGGCCTGTCAGGGTTTATTGCGGCTGTGAATGTATGTTCTTTGGTTTCCTTTCTGAGTCACCCACTGCTCCCTCGTACACCTCCAGTTCACTTATTGTACATCCGACCCAGTCTCCCCTTGGCAAATTATTACATTACCCTCATATTCCACAAACACACCATCCATCCCTTCTCTGGTTGATTGCCCATGGCACAGACAGCAGTACACATTGCGTACTCTATATATCTCTGGTACCAAAATGGTTGTGAGGACAACCCTATCATATTTGATCTTCCACATGCTGTACTTCATGCACATAGGTACATGCAAATACTTATCTTTCATGACATGGTAGGTAGACCCGGGTAATGCCATTCATCTTTGGGCCATCCAGACAAGGACGACTTGGACCATGAATGGGCAGATATTGAGCGAATGCTCTGACCATTGGTAGGGTCGCCACCTTTTCAAATGGCCAAAGTGGGAGATTTTCAGGACACACCAGATTTTACAGGTTAACACATACCCACAGTCAGTACAAAGGATAGAACTTTACTTTTTTGCCTAAATAAAAGCTTATTCTTGTAGCAGTTTAGTTGCTTATTCTGTTTCTTGTAACATTTAGATATTTTAGATACAGAAATAACTATTTGATGCAACTATTACATGAAGTATAGGGCATAATTATGTCCTACAATTGCAGGACATTTGCTATTTTTAATATTTTTGGTAAGGAGGATGGCCACGGTGGTGCAGAGGTTAGCGTTGTCACCTCACAGCAAGAGGTTCTCTGGTTTGATTCATGGCTGGGGTGCCTTCTGTGTGGAGCCTGCATGTTCTCCCTGTGGTCGCGTGGGTTTCCTCCGGGTGCTCTGGTTGCATCCCAAAGACATGCTGTAGGTGGACTGGACACTCTAAATTGGCCCTAGGTATGAGTGTGTGCATGTGTCTGCCTTCTGTGGAAGGTTGGGCTCTGGGCTCGCAACTCGACACCGTAAAACTCTACTACCAATCATGAGCTGACAGGTGATCCACTGTTGTGACCCCTAACTGGGAAAAAGTCAAAAAAAGAAGAAGAATATTTTTGGTAAGGACACAACTGCCCAGAAAGGGACTGTTCCTCACAAAGTGGGACAGGGGGTAACCCTAACCATTGGGCTAGGCTTAGCAAAGGGCAGCAGTGCACAAACATGCTGCGTTTCACTTCAACTTGGTATAACAATCAACACTACAATGAAATATGGGCACAGGGTTTTAAATGTCATTTGTTCAATGGACGGGGGCTCAATATTCAGCTACGTGCCTTTGTGTTTACTTTTTATTTTGTTATTCACGGAATTGTCTTGTATGCTTTGCATACATTTCAGTATCCATGGACACTGACAGGAGTGATTACTATTAGAGGCAGGCTGTACTAATCAGCATTTTAGGTTGCACGTCTGCAGCCCACATGTTCACACCTCCGTGCAGCACTTAGACACACTTCCTGCACTTGCGCACGTTTCCTGTACACATGGACGTTGTGGCAGCGCACCTTCAATAATATGCATATGGTGCTGCTGCACCATCTCTACGCTGCACGGTCAGTGCAAGGCTAACACCGTCCTTGCGCCAAGCTTCATGAATCCCGGGGACTGTTTATTGTGGATGAGGATTCTTCATTTGGTGCACCGAGTTTGCTGGTATTCTGTGCATTCTGTTTTATCCAGGCTTACTTTATAGTTATTTTCCTAACTTGCTTTAAAATTTAATGTAGTTTTCAAATAAATTTCCAGTTCTAGTTTATAAAGGTACTTGTTGTGTGCTGCTTTGCGCTGCATTGTTTGCACATTGGTACTGCATTGTCCAGATTTAACAAGCTCTGGCCTTCCTATCTATTCCAAAGACATAATGGATGTGAGTCACATGAATCATAGTCCATCTGTCTGCTTTTAAATTGCTTTGACTAATTATCTACTAATACTGATTAATATGACAGAAACTGCTTCTTTTGTCTTTTGTAACACTTTTTGCATTTTTTTCTAGTAATAGGCGAGTAATGGTGAGTGTGGAAGACAGGTGACGAAGAGAGTACAGGCTGGGTGGAATGGGTGGAGAAGAGTGTCAGGAGTGATTTGTGACAGACAGGTACCAGTAAGAGTGAAAGCAAAGGTATACAAGAGGGTAGTGAAACCAGCTATGTTGTATGGGTTGGAGACAGTGGCACTGGCAAAAAGACAGGAATCAGAGCTGGAAGTGGCAGAGTTAATGATGTTAAGATTTGCACTGGGTGTGACAAGGATGGACAGGATTAGGAATCAGTTTATTAGAGGGTCAGCTCAGGTTGGATGCTTTGGAGACAGAGCCAGAGAGGCGAGATTGCATTGGTTTGGACATGTGCTGAGGAGGGATGATGGGTATACTGGGAAAAGGATGTTAAGGATGGAGCTTCCAGGGAGGAGGAAAAGAGGAAGGCCTAAGATAAGGTTTATGGACGTGGTGAGAGAAGACTTGCAGGTGGTTGGTGTGACAGAGCAATATGCAGAGGACACGAAAAAATGGAAACAGATGATCCACTGTGGCAACCCCTAACGGGAACAGCTAAAAGAGAGAAGAAGAAGAAGACACTTCCTAGTGCTCTGGGCATTCTGCTTGGTCCAGGCTTAATTTACAGTATTTGTTTTGACTTTCAGTGAGTTGAATGGGTGGGTTTGGTATAATGGTTAAGGTCTTTGCCTCAAAACCATAAGGTACAGGGTTTGATTATGGCTTCTGGCTATTGGCTAGGCTTAAAATGGTCCTAGTATTTACCTATTAACTCATAAAAGTGTGTTGGATAGCAGACCCTTCTGTTCTATTTGTCCTGGGGACTTTTTGCTGTATTTCATTACCATTTGGACTGCTACTGGATTGGCCAGTTATGACCAGAATTGGCACAATTGCCAGTTACAAAGATGTAATGAAAGTGTTTATGCAATCCATTGTTAGATGTGTGCTTTGAATACTAGCCTTTTACTATCACATGTGGCAGAATGTTGATCATTGGGTAGTATTTTATTAATGAGACTATGAAATTTATTGGTGTCCTGGACATTCTGCTTCTTGTATGTGTAATTTACATTTGATTTTCCAAATGGCATTGACTTTTAGGGTGGTATTCATAGCCCCAAGTTTCACACTTACATAGCAGTTATCCACGAAGAGCACCATTACTCCTATATGCAAATAACGTAAGTGCAGGTTATTGTCACTGAATAAATACATGTAATGCATTCTGATAAACATGCCTCCTTTATTTATTTATTTATTTACATTTGTTGACCGGGAGTGTCCGACTGGACGTAGGTCCATTTTCAGCGGAGGTCCTTACAGCAAAAGTGTAAAGTACCCGAAGTTAATCCATAAGTATGTGCAAAGTACTACATGAACATATTAGTCTTCATATGATGTCATACTTTCTCTCCAATATTGAAGGTGAACATAGCCATGTGTAAACATACTTGAAATAGCTAAAGTAAGCAGATGACAATACACCTTTTGTATTTATGGTTGTGTGGACACACTGTTGTTTAAAGAATGGAAGGGGAAGACAGGAAAGTTTGAAAAAGGGGAGATGTGACAAAGAGGGAAACACAGAAGGAAAATACCAAGAGGGTTGTGCTGGTGGAGGTAAGAGATGAGGGTTATCTTCTTGGTGGGTGATAGACCTCCCTGCTTTTCCATTTTTTTTTTATATAAGAGGGCAGTATGTGTGGGAAGTAGGAAAATGGTGTTGGACAGAGGTAAAGAGAAGGAAGGAGTGCGATGAGGATTTCAACCCGACAGAAACCTCCAGTTCACAGGACCTCAAACATTTCTATTGTCTAATGGTGTTGCAGTGGACAACACCATTGTTAAGAGGGCAGGGACCTTTGGTAGTGCAGTGGTTAGCACCAGCTGTGGCAGTGAGTATTCAACCTGCTGAAGAAAATCCTGGACTGGATATCTCTCCAGTACTTGTTACATTACATCCTCAACCAAGGCCTGAAGCCCTCAGTTGTTAAGGCTGCCAGGCTGCCATATGCCAGGCTGCCTACAGGATCAGTTCCACTTTCCTGACCCTGGGAAGATGGCCCTGAATGGGGAGTGGGGGAACATTCCCCTAACCTGAGAAGGACACAGTCGGGCTACATCAAAGGATATTTGACCTATAGAAAAATTAACTTATTTTCAGTGGAAACACAAGATGGGACAAAAAGAAAAGACATAAGGCAAAAGAATGCATAATTAGACTAAGAAACAACAGAAAAAAGTGGGTGGGGGGAGGATAAAGATGAAATGGAAGCAGTAAATGGAATCAATGTAATATATTAGTGGAATCTTTGTTAACACTTTTTATTTCTACTAAAAGTTTATACAAATAAAAAGGAACTCTAGAAAATGCTTCTGCAAATAAATGGGAAGAGTCAGAATAGCAGGACAAGCAAGTATTATTAACTCCAACTAAACTTAATACTAAGGAGGTAATGCTTATTATTATAGGGTCCTTCTATGACTTAAATGTCTGTATAAAATTTACCTGATTTCTGCAGGTTGGTGTTTAAAGCTTCATATATGCATGTCCAAATATGCAAAATATTTAATGAAAATGAGGAGTGATTGTACTAAGAAGTGGAACTATGCAGTATTTTAAAATTACTGGTATTCATGTTTGGTCAGCAAAAGCTTCCCCACCTAAACATGTTCTGTCTAAGATAGATTTGATAATTTCCCTTCAAAGTTGAGACTCAAACCCTGTAGCTTACATCTTTTATATAAACACCCTAGCCATTATGCCAATCCTCACTCACTGTTCTAATTTGGCATAATATGTAATTATTGATCATGGCATGGGTAAGGTCAGTCTAACGCAAAGAGGGAAACTGGCTAGTCTTAAAATGACCCGCAAGGACAGCAAACCTAATACTTATCTATGAGCCTATGAGGAAAGAGCTCTCCGGCTTACATGAATGAAAATAGATCCTTTACAAGTTGAATTGTTAACAGGTGATCATGTTTTGCAACATTTATACATACTGTTGTTGAGTTACTGTCATTTAAAATATTTTTAAATGCATGCTTGACAAACATACTTTAGCATAAAATTTAAGTAAAAATAGAGAGAAATTAAGTTAAAGAATGGTCGCGTAGGATTATGTAAAACTATTCTATCAGGGAAGTACTAAATTAGATTTTTGAATTAATACTTTTTATAAATACATTTAGAATGAATAATAAAGTCAAAGGTATTGCAAAAAATTAAGTAAGTATAACTTGTTAGGGCTGTATTAGTCAGTTTAATGTTCCTGTTTGGTGCCATTTATAACAGGTGTTCAAAAAATGCTACAATATTCTAATTAACTTTAATTATGAAGATGTGTTATGCTAAGGGTTATGCTAAAGTGGCTTTAAGCGTATATTGAATGGCTTTTCCTTCCAAATGTAGGAAAGACAGAGGACTTATTAACACATAAATTATTTGGTTAAGTGACCTTCTCAGAGTACCTAAGTTTGCAAGTAGAAACTGAGGTACTCAAACATGGGAGTACAGAATGAAGCTTATAATATCACTGACAATTCACAGCCTTTACCCTCTCAATAAACTGCTGTATATTGCATCGATAATTCAATTAGACACAGAGCAGTGAGTAAGTCATCCACTGTACTAAATGCTCATTACAAAGGGATATTTTTGTTTCATTAAAATACATGAAATGTGATAGATGTAACAAATTAAAAACTGTGGTACATAGGGAAATATAACCTGGTTATATGGAGTAACTAGTATGGGCTGTGTTGACTGACACATATAGCTAGTTAGTTGGTTAGTTAGTTGGTTAGTTAGTTGGTTAGTCAGTTGTTGCATATTGTCAATGTTCAGTTACCTGGATATTAATCTGTCTTGTTACTTTTTTAACTTTTAGCTTTTGTGAGTTCTTCTTCCCCAGAACTGATTTTATTTTTTTTTCACTGGTAGTTTGGCATGGAGAACTGGTGTAGGTAGCAATGCAAATGAGGGTGATAAAACAGGGCCATGGTACATTTGGCAAGTGAAGTGTTTGTGCTATTGTTTATCTTTAATATTCACTAATGACCATTTAAAATGTCAGGATTTAGGATGCTGAATCCCTGAATGTGCAGCCTGAATGTCTGAAAATCAAGACTAACATATACAAAGTCCGGTACTTACGTATTATCGCAACCAGATTTTTGCGATAATACTGGTTGCTTCACGATGTTTAAATTTAACCATAAATGCCATGAAGATGTCAAGCAATGTGTTTTCTTTCATGTTTTACCTCCTGTTTCTGTCTGCTGAAGTACACAAAGCACTGTGCATTAAATTGCTTTTCTTACACTGGGAATATGTAAGATATCCAGTACTCCGTATTATCACCACCAGGCGTTCGCGATAATGCCGGTTGCTTCACGATGTCTAAACGTATTCTGTTAATGCTGTGAAGATGTCAATGCGTTTCCTTTCACAGTGAAGATTTTTAATAATAACCCTGCCTAAAACAAAGGAAAAACGTAGTGGCGCTGTTTATGTATGCACTTTTCTGACACCATGTTATGTAGCTGGCAGTAAAGTGCACAGAGGCTTCAGTTGTCAGGGCTACTCTCTTACTGACTGCAATTACTCTCACCAAATATTGCTTCACTTCACTTTTCTTCAGCAAGTAAGAACATTGCAATGTTTCTGTTTTTATGTAACTGTGCCCACGGCTTGCTATATTAGTGTACCCAACAGCTTACACTCACTACTGCAGAACATATCAACTCATTCTGCTGTTACATAATGAATTATACTGCCCTAGAAATCTGAGACAGTTGAAGCGTGCGAGTGTAATGCACACAAAATGGGAAGAAGACTAAAATGATTGTTTCTCTCTTCCTGAATGTTTTCCAAATTTACTTTTCATCAGTAAGGACTTCAAATAACAGCTTGCGGTGTTTCCCCCACTCATTTTCATGCTAGCATGGTATTATCGCAACCGCGAAAATCTGGTTGCAATAATACGCAAGTACCCAAAGTCCTAGATTGCCATTACTTGAAATATTCCATTTTTTTAGGTATGACAATCACAGAGTTGGTGGAGTTGATATGTGTGTGTGTGTGTGTGTGTGTGTGTGTATGTGTGTGTGTGTGTGTGTGTGTGTGTGTGTGTGTGTGTGTGTGTGTGTGTGTGTGTGTGTGCATGTTTGTGTGCACACGCGTGTGTATGTGTGTGTTTCAGATTGACAGAGATGTGTATGCAAGAACACGTTTAAAGAAGAGCTATGTCTGATATTTATTCAGTATTTGCTCTTCTTCTGACATTTCATCAAATATGAATATGTGATATAAGGCTGTTGAGCCCATGAGATGTAAAGGCTATAACTGGATGTGATTGTTGACATCTAGGGCATTTATTTCAGGGTGACATGGTGGGGCACTATGAGGTAATGGTCTTAATGGCTATGACAACTGACGTTGAAATACATGTGTGCCTGGTACTGGCACTATTGAAGGTGGAGGCGAAGGTAGTAGAAGACTTAAGCACTGCTGTAGTAAGATCATGGATCAGAACCACTGTGAAAATATTTGAGAAATCTGCAGTGAATATTACTGGGATAAATTGTTTTCTTCCCCCTTCTGCCTGCTCTATGGAGATGTTATTTTGGGCAAACAAAATTGGAAGGTCATGTTTTATATTTTGGAGATAACATGGACTGGTCATAAAGAGAAGTTAAGCAGAAAGTACTAATAAATACTGAAGTACATTATGATGCAATTTCATTGAGCTATTGCATATAAAGAATACCAATACAAATGTGTTCCTTATTTGATTGTTTGTTTGTTTGCCTGTCTTTGAGCAATACAGTTTTTGTAAAAACAAAAAAAGATACAAAGATAAAGTCACATAGAAACTTTTCCTTCTTAGAACAAGTTTGAAACTGTTAATGTTGTACACACACACACACACACACACACACACACACACACACACACACACACACACACACACACGAAGTGATGCTAATGGAGGCTGTGCTATGTAATCTCAGATATATGCAAAAGAATAGCAAATAAGCATTGTAAGAATTAAACTACAAATTATTTCAGGATATTTGCCCCCTTAGTGTATTAATTGTTAGGATTAATGAGTGGTTTATCTTACTGAAATGGAAATGTGCTTTTCAGGTGGTCTGTATGGAGGGTTCTGTTGCTTAGAATCCTTGTCTACTTGGATGAAGACAGGACTTTCAAAGACATCTAGGCATTGATGGGCTTTAATATATTCTTCCTAAGAAATTAGGCTTTTTCACCCACAAGAATTTGAAAATGTAGGTATGTTGAATGTCTAAGGGAACATTTCAACTTTTTTCCTGCAGCTGATCACAGTGCCTGTCTTCTAATCACTGAATCTACCTACCCCTCTTAGCCTCCTCTGGACTTGCATCAATAAATCTTGGGACAGGTGAGGAGATCAAGCTATTCTGCTTGTCAGAACATTTTTTTGGTTTATGGTCTAATCTGTCCTTCCCCACATGCACACTGGCTGTCTGATGGGAGGATGTTCAGTGGGGACAAACAACAAAATAAGGGTCATGCTGCTAAATGCTAGAAGTTTTAACCAACACCTGCACTCCTTGGAAGTACTTCTATCCCTAGAAGATGTAGATGTCTTTGCAGTCACAGAAGCCTGGTTCAAGACCTCAGAGTGTACCCTGGCCTTGCAGCCCTACAATGCCTTCCACACCTTTTGGCCATAAGATGAACACATGAAAACCAAAGGAGGCAGTATTTCGGTGTATATTAGAGATAAATTCACCTCCCATCTAGTTAGACTGGACAACTCTATGGAGTTACTCCAGGTCCAGGTTACAGTGGGTAAGATCTCCATTCAAGTCATAGCCTATTATGCCCATGTAGCCTACTTGACAAAACTGGAAACAATCCAAATTTTACCGAACACACTGGTTATAGGGGAGTTCAATTATCCCACCATCAAATGGGAAACCTATGCTAGTCCCAACTTGCTAGTGCAAACGTTCCTTGACTTTGTTAATTCAAATACCCTGGAAAAAAATGTCCATACCCCAAAAAAAGGAACAAACATTCTGGATCTGGTCCTCACCAACATGTCAAACAGATGCACTGCTGCAACTGTCGAACCCTCATTAGTTAAAACTGACAACAAATCAATCACCTTCAAGCTGGCACTAACACCAGAACTCACAAAGGGTGAAACCAGACAAAAAAAACTTCACCACGGCAAAGTATACTCTCCTAGCTGAAGGTATAAATGCATTTTAAGCCCCACCCCAAGCTGGAAGTGTTAACTAAGCCAAAGCTTATACAAAAGCCATCAACAATCACTTGCATAAGTGTATAAACTTGGCTGTACCAGAAAGAATCAAAGCTAGAGCTCCAAGTAAAAACAAGTTGTCATGGTGGACATCCAGCATCAACAAACTTTACAATAAATGCAAAACATTGCTGTCCAAGAATACAAAGGCAAAACCCAAACAATGGAAAAGCACCCTCCTCAGCCTCAACAGACAAATAAGACAACTTGACAAATCCTACCAGGGATCCTTTGAAAGAAACATAGCAAGTACAGCCAAGGATAACCATGAGGCTTTCTACAGTTTTGACATAACCTAAATTGTAGGACTCAAGCATGTGCAAAATTAGTGGCCAACAGTATCACACACACTGACCACACAGATCGCAAACCCACTAGTGGATAAGTTTGGCAAACATTTCCCTCCCTTATCCCCTACTAACTTACAACAAAGCTTCCCTTACCCGCTCCACCATACATCTGTGAAGACCAGGTCATCAAACCTTGTCCAAGGTGAAAAACACAGCCTCTATGGGACCAGACGATATCTCAGGCCATCTTCTAAACAGGCTAAAATATGAACTAGCATCACCACTAGGTACCCTTTTTAATAACAGTCTAACCACAGGCTATTTTCCTGTGGAATGGAGAAGAGCAAAAGTTATCCCCCTCCACAAAAGTGACCTAGCACAGATCTGGGGAATTACAGACCCATAAACCTGACCAGCCTCATCTGTAAGACAATGGAATATATCATGCTCTTACAGATGAGATTGGTCAGGTGTAAGACCATGGAATATATCATTATGGACCTCATAGATAAAGACATAGGTGAACTCCAAATCCTGGATCCTACCCAATTCGGCTTCATGAAGGGCTAATGATTGACAGTAGATTTTTACGTGCCGAGTTGCCAGCCCTGATGCACAACCTTCAACGAAGGTACGCCCATTCACTCATGTCTCCACACAAAAGACACTCTAGCTGAGAATTGAACAGGACAACATCTTACTGTGAAGCAACAACACTACCGCAGCACCACCACTGCAGTCTACCATACATCAATAAGTCTAAAGAGGCATTCTGAAGTTTAGTAGATATAACAGCATTCCAAAATTGTTTTATCCTTTCACAAGAAATAAGAGCATGACCCATGGTTTCCTTACAATGACATAAATGGCAAAGTCTCTGTTCTTTAATTTTATATTTCATTAAACCTGCAAGTGTTAGTTTACCCAGCATCAGTCTCCACAGAAAGTCATGTATTTCATATATAACCTAATCCCAGCTAATTACAGCAACTCCCCTAGATAAGTCTAGCAGAAATCATAGTTCGCATTTACAATAGAGAGAGGAAATAGTTTCATGCTTGATGAACTATATAGTAGAATAACAGGGTACTTTAAATACTTACTTATTCACTGGCCCTTGGAAAGTTTTGTGCAGATTTAGCCCCGCTCCACTTGCCCTCACTCTGCTTGGGCTCGCTCAGCGCCCCACCCTGCCCCCATATCCCATCCACCCCCAGTACTCCTACATTTATAGTTACCTAACCACAACCCCATCCCTACTATAGCCATACAAAGCCACTTCCCTATCATCTCCCTCCCCCTCCCAGTACTTACCAATTTAACCATTAACATCCCTCTAAGGCAATGTACCATCACCCTAAGACAATGAATAGCATTCCTCCCACTATTTTAAAGCCAAAACTCAAAACTATACCTTTCATTCTACCGCTTATAATTATACCATACTTACTAACTAGATATGAAGATCAGCAATACTCAGGATTCCAATACCCCAAATACCAAACCAGCACCCCCTTATCTTTACTTAGTATTGAATATACCACCCACTATCTGGCCCCAAAAATAACTAAGCCTAATTACCAGTATCTTAACAAAACAAACCAAAAGCACCCTAAATCCAAATATGGTGAAAAATTACTATTTAAACTCATGAAACTATTAGATGACCTATGCAAAAATATAACTAAAGACAGAGACATCCATCCTAACCCAGGCCCATCGCCAACCCCAAACTCTGATAGCCCACCATTTTCTCCCAGGTCATCTACCTCCCTCCAAATTTACCACCTAAACATAAGAAGCCTAAACAATAAGGTACATAACCTACATGCCTTTTTAGCAACTTACCTCCCTGACATAATGTGTCTAACAGAAACCTGGCTTAAACCATCAACCAAAGATAATGAGATACTACCACCTGGTTATAATATAATTAGGGCTGATCGTACAAAGAAAAAGGGAGGTGGGATTGCCATGCTGTACAAAAACACACTTAAAGTCACACTTAACCCCACTCAACCACCCCAGATCTCCATTGCTGAAATATTAGCTCTAAAACTACAACTCAATAAACATAAAAGTGTAAATCTAATTGGGATCTACATCCCCCCTGGTAATAACTCTGACACACTGGAGAACACTCTAAATTAGTTAGCTAGCAACTGCCCTCAAGAAACTATAGTGCTGGGTGATGCCAATATTGACTGGAACCTATGCTCATCAGACTCCAACCCCACTCTCATAAACCTCCATGGATTCTCTCAGACCATATCCTCCTCCACCAGAATAGGTAATTCTAACCAAAAAGAGAGTATCCTAGATTGGATACTCATTAATACTCATCCCCATATGTACATGTCTGGGACCCTTCCCAATAACCTTAGTGATCACCTCATCACATACATAAGGAAAGACAAAATAGTAAGCTCTAAACTGCCCATTTACAGCTCAGTCAGAAATAAGAAAAATTTTGACCTCACAAAATTTCAAATGGAACTCAAATCCTGTAATTGGTCAACACTAAAGTATCTTCCCCTAGATGAGGCTGTAACAAATTTAAACTCCACATTTCTAACCATACTAGATTCTCATGCTCCAAAAAGATCAATCAAAATTAAAACACAAATAGCACCTTGGCTAACAAAAGACTCCAAATCAAAAATCAAACTTAGAAACAAAGCATGGGACAAATGGCATACAACAAAGTCACCCCTAGACCTTATTAAATTCCAACAGCTAAGAAATTTGACTAAAAAAGCCATCACAACTGACAAAAAAGACTACTACTGCCAACTACAATATAAACATCAAAACAATCCTCAAAAGTTCTGGCGCGGGTTTAAATAATCTTCTCCAGCCAGGTAAACCCTCCACTCCTACCCCAGGAACATTATGTGATAAAAGCCCAGTAGAAGTAGCAAATACCTTTAATACTTTCTTTACTGAGACTATTCAGTCCTTAGCCAACCAACTATCGGCTACCTGCACATCAATAACAGATCCTATATCCAAGTCACTCCTCTCCTTTAACCTCCAACCTGTCTCTACTTCCCTCATCTGATCCTTATTGAAAAAGCTAAAGCCAACTACCCTTTCTGCAGATCTTCTCCCAGCTGAATATCTGCAAAAAGCTGCAGATGTCATAGCATAACCTGTCTCAATCCTAATTAATCGAACCATAGTCCATAATCCCCTCAATATGGAAAATATCATATGTTATACCACTCCATAAAGGCAGCTCATCCACAGAACTATCAAACTATAGACCAATAGCCATATTGTCACCACTTGCCAAAATAATGGAAAAGTTTGTGCAAAAACAACTTCTACACTATCTCATCCAGAATAATCTACTAACCAATTCACAGCACGGATTCAGACCCCACCATAGTACATCCACTGTTCTCCTCTCTTTTACCAACATTATTAACCATAACCGGAATAACAAAAAATATCTTCTGCTCTCTTTCTGGACCTGTCTAAAGCCTTCGATATGGTAAACCACCAGCTACTTCGCCACACTCTGAAAACCCTGAACTTAGACAACCAAGCTCTAAACTGGTATCATGCCTACCTCTCTGATAGGCAACAAGCGGTACTCTGGCAGAATAAGCTCTTGTGCCTGTTACCTAATACCATAAGCATTCCTCAAGGTTCCATATTAGGACCTCTTCTCTTTTCAGTCTTTATTAATGACCTCCATACAGTCATCCCTGAGGCCACCTGTATTCAATATGCTGACGTCTCTACACTAGTATGTTCTGAAACTTCCCCAATTAACCTACTATCTACAACCCAGCACATTTTTACTACAGTAGAAAACTGGCTATCAGGGCACCATCTGATATTGAACCCAAACAAAACCAAACTACTACTCTTCCATCCAACCCATAAACCCTCTCCTATATCCTTTATCATACAATCCAACAATGGGACTATCATCTCCCCAGACTCCTATACTAAACTATTAGGAGTTACCATAGACAATAAACTTAGATTTGACATGCACATTAACCATACCATTAAAACCGTTAACAAGAAACTCGGGTCATTGTACAGGATAAAAACTTTCCTAACTCCAATTGCCAAAGTGGCCATTTCCCACTCACATCTTCTCTCTACCCTTCTATATGCCTCTCCCATGCTTACTAACCTTAACAAATCTGACCTAAACAAACTCTCATCTTGCTATAATCATATTGCCAGATTTGCAACTGGTATGCCCCATAGAACTCACCACTGCGCTAACCTAAAAAACCTAGGCTGGATAGAACTACCAAACCTTCTCCAACTGAACCAACTCATAGAAGCTTTTAAAATTTTCAAACAACCTGATAACACTCCTGCACTGAAAAATTTAATTATTCCTTACACCAACCTAAGCTGTCTTCGCTCATCAAATAGGCTACTTGTCCAAACAATCAAATCCTATAACTCAGGGGGTGATACTCTGTTTGCCAACTCCATTGGAAAAATATAGAACTCCCTCCCCTACAACCTCACTCTTACTACCTCCCTAGACCAATTCAAAAAGAGCCTAAAACTCCATTTTAAGTCACACTGGCTTTGCCAATGCTCTAACCCAGATTAGCTCATCCTCAATTAACCAAGATCATATTTCTCCCCACGCTTATCCAAGCTCAATAACTTAAACTCTTATTCTCAAAAGTCCTAACCCTATATTTCCTTGACAAATCTCCAACCAAAATTGGAAACCCTTAAACCTTTGTTAAAAGGACAACCTATGGAAGGAACCTGTAACTCCTAACAAGAACAATGTATAGTAACTAAGCTCAAAAGCTATTATTGTGTTTTTAATCTAACAAGTTTTATAAAATTTGTAAAAGATCTGTTGTATTTTTTATGATTGCTATTGCTAGACTGTTTTGTTACACTATATATATTGCACATCTTTTTCCTCAGCTGCATTACTAAATTAAATAATATGTAACTATGTAACATGTATGTAACTTTCTGACAATGAGGAGCTTTTCTCCCCGGGCCTCCTCTGAAAATGGACATGTATCCAGTCGGACCATCCCGGTTAACAAATGTAAAATAAATAAATAAATAAATAATAAAATATAGTCTAACAAATCTAAATTGACATTCTGTGATTGCGAGTAGAACACGGTCTAATATAAAATAGTATCCATTCTGAATTCATACCACAATTATCTGGAATGGAATTTCCCATTCAAGACATTTTGAATTATATTTTTTATTAATATAATTTGCTTCCATTTTATTTCCTTTTTTATTAAGACAGAATCCCAAAAATAATATATTGCACCCATAATATCTTTCCTATTGTATTACTATCTTTAAATGAGACTTTCTGTGATATTCAATAAAAAAGCAATGAAGCAATACACACAACAGGGTTATACATACCTAATCTACCATCACTTGGTTTGTAATATACTATAGCCATTTTTTGGGGGGATTTAGTCAGCAATCCCATAAAAAGGGGGAAAAATAAAAAAAAATACATCTAGTAGCTGTTTTCTCTTTCTCTTTCTTTATGAAAGGGATAAACATTACCCACATAGCCAGGTTTACCAAGAATAAAAGAATGTAACAAGTATTTTTCTTCTGGTAGGACAAGGAAAATGTTTTCCTACTATTAACAATATTGTTGACCATATTTAATAACTCATTCTACTGTTGTAGGTAGATAGTGTCATTTCTTTATAATATATAAAATATTTGTTTGCTACCTTTGTGAAATGAGATATTAGGAAAAAAAATGGAAATCTCCATTATTAGGAATAATGTGTAAATCATCAGCATAAGAAATAAATGATGGTAAGGATACCTTAGGTATTATATTCACTGGACAGCTTAAGTAGTGGCCAGAACACCCTATAAGAAGAGCATTCATAAGTAAACAAAAAACATGATGGAGGAGGAACCCTTGCTTAACACCCCTACTGAATGGAATTATTCAGCCCAAGTGTCTAATGATCTAACCCATAAAGTTCTATAAATTTAAGACAAATAATGAGCCATGGATGTTATAACCATTTAAATGTCCCATAAATAATGAGCCAAGGATGTTATAACCATTTAAATGTCCCATAAACAAGAACAAGCTACTGTGCCAAACTTTTGACACAACACAGGACAGTACAAGTTCATTATTGTGCTGAATACTAAAAATAATTTCCCATAACAATACTAAGACATCTTTAAGTAGTCCTTCCACGTATTCCAAAATACCTGAATGAAACAATTTCACTGTAATTTTGGTACGTATTTTACAGTATGTTTTATTATTGGTAATAATAAGTGCTAATGGCCTCTGATTAGTTAATAATGTTGTAGCTCCTTTTTTATAAATAAATTTCAAGATACCTACAGAAATAGTACTATCACTGATACCAGACTTTAACCATTCATTACATACTTGTAAAAAAATCCTCCCCACTCGGCTTTCCTGAGAACACTGGAGATATAAAAGTCTCTCCAAATACCATTATATTGGGTGACCTCAACTACCAAAACATAGACTGGGAGCACTACTCAAGCCCCAACACCCTCGCCCAACGGTTCCTAGAATTTATATATTCAAGTGCTATGGAACAACTGGTCACCACTCCCACAAGAGGGGAAAACATATTGGACCTGATCATCACCAACATGGGGAATCTATGTTCCATGCCAGAGGTATACCTCTCTTTGGTAAGATCTGACCATAAACTAATCTCACTGGACATCGATATCCTGTCCCCACCCCCAGCAAATGAAATCACGGAGAAGAACTTCTCAAAATCAGACTTCACACTTCTCAAAGTCAAGGTGGAATCCTTCAAAGCCCCTAGGCCAGTGGAAAATATGGCCCAAACCACAGAATCCTTTACAAATGCATTCTATGTACACCTACATGAATGCATGGATCGTGCTATCCCAAATAAAACCAAGACTCACTCCACCAAAGGCAGGAGACCTGTCTGGTGGACCCCAGCTTATACAACAGAAGGAGGAAGCTACTACATGATAGAGTAAAATCCCAAAAAGGGAAGGCATTTCTGATCAGTACTAGCAAAAAAACTAAGATCCCTCATAAAATCATCTAAGGCCAGCTTTGAAAGAAAAATTGCACAAGACGCTAAAGATAATCACAAGGCCTTCTTTAGTTATGTCAGGAACCTGGGTGGCAACTCCCAGATATGCTTGGAGTTAGTGCAAAACAACAAAAAATACACTTGAACCCACAGACATTGCCAACATCCTGGCTGACAGATTCAGTGTAAACTCCCCCCCCCCCCAAAAGAGCAATTGTCTATCCCAACAGAGTGTAGCCTCCCTGACATCACAGATGCACAGGTGAGAGCTGCCCTCTCCAAAGTAAAAAACACAGCATCAATGGGACTGCACGGTGTCCCAGGCTGTGTCTTACATGAGCTCCAGGAAGAACTAAACCCTCACATAAAATCACTGTTCAATCTCAGCCTTACTACAGGATATGTACCCAAGGAATGGCATACAGCATCAGTGGTCCCACTCCACAAAGATGGTGCCACAATGTACCCTGGGAACTATTGCCCTATAAGCCTGACTAGCCTGGTCTGCAAAGCTATGGAGTGTATCATCATGGAACTCATAAACAAAGACATTGGGAACCTCCAAACACTGGATCCTACCCAGTTCGGCTTTGTTAAGGACAGATCTTGCCTCTTGAACCTGGTCGACTTCTTTGAAACAGTCACCAAGGCCATAGATGAAGGGAAGGTAGTCCACACAGCCTACCTGGACCTCGCAAAAGCCTTCAACACAATACCCCACTTGGGCATCATAAATAAGCTCATCAGCTTAAATATCAACCCCTATGTCACAAGATGGATTGCAAACTGGCTCAGGGATAGAACCCACATGGTCAGAATTGCAGGTGTCATGTCTGACTCTAAACCAGTTACAAGTGGCGTCCCACATGGCTCAGTCCTGGAACCTCTCTTGTTCATTATATATTTCTCTGAGGTGCAGGCTAACACAGGAGGACTATGGCTGACCAAGTTCGCAGATGACTGCAAATTAGGTGCTATAATTGACTCACCGACTGACACAAGCATCCTCCAAAGGGGTCTCACAGAGACAGATAACTGGTGCCAGAGCCATGGCCTAAAACTAAATGCCAAAAAGTGCATAGTCATCCCCTTTGGGAAAAACAAAGTGCCCACAAATTACCACATAGGTGGTAATCCATTAAGTACAGAAGAAGTAATTAGGGATTTGGGGACCCAAGTAGAGAGCAATCTCTCCTTCGACAATCACATTGCCAAAGTGATTAGAAAGACCTTCTATATAGCCCACCTCATCACGAAAGGGTTTACATCTAGATCAAGAGAGGTCATTGTGCCCCTCTACTCATCACTTATCAGGCCCATAATTGAATACAATGCCCCTTTTGGGATGTACCTTACCCGACACCTGCAGCAACTGGAAAGACCCCAAAAGTACCTCACCAAGAGAATCAAGGGACTCAGACAGATGCCCTACTCAGTTAGGCTAAAGAAACTCCAGCTCTACTCAGTTGCTTACCGCCTACTCAGAGACGATCTGTGCCTGACGTATAAAGTCATGTCCAACTCTGAATTAATGGACATGCTCCACCTCAGGAAATCCAAATCCCTTTAGAGCTACACGCTCCAGGGACCTAAACCTCAGCACAGAAATAAATAGGACATGCTGGAGGGACAGATTCATATCTCAGAGGCTCCCCTCACTCTGGAACAAAATCCCAATCCATGTTAGGCAGAGCCCCTCATTGACCCTCTTCAAACGAAATCTTGACGAATGGATGGGAGATCATAGGTTTACCCCTGGGATCTCTTCTGTGTCCCTGCTAGACAGAGGCACAGTAAACTAAACTTAAAAGGACTATTCTTCTGTGACCTACTATACAAAGGCACAGTCAACGAATATAAAAGGATGGTGAAAGCCAAACTCACTCTGGCTAGGCTTATAAATGCCCTAGGGCAGATAGCCTAGTATCAACCTATGAACCTATGAACCTATGAACCTATGAAATTATGGCATTGATGTATAATAACAAAAGGGTATACCATCTAAACCTGTAAAGGACTGATGGGGTTGGTTAATATTGTCATAGTTAGATAAGGGAGGAAGGGAGCATGCCCACTTCAAAGCAGGGTATTTTGCATACATTTTGGCCATATATTGTTCTACAAAAGAAAGAATATCTTTCTGCATCTGACTATATGTACTATTAGCACACTGTAGACAATCCATTAGACAAGTTTAATTTTAATAATTTTACTGGAAAGGGGGGATACCTCCGCTTTTGTTCCCCAGACAATGTATATTTGTTTAAATAGTGAAGTTTTTACTGTGTCTTTGGTGATGGCCTTCAGACATTTTCTAAAGAATTAATGAAGGAAGTGTTATCATGCTGCAAGGAATGTGCATAATCTTAAGTTGCATTAGTATATTCCTTTTTCCTTTCAGTCAACATGTCTTTTTCCGTAAGACAGCAAAGCTTCTTATATTTAGTTTTATAAATAAACCACCATTCAGTTCAAATGGTGCAATAGTCAATAAGTGTACAGTGCTGATGACAGAGTCAACACTTTCCAATTTCCATAAAGCTGTGGCTAAAAAACATCCAGTAAGCTTTCAAACTCTTTTATATACAAATATCAAGGCTGCATGGTCTGACATATAAAGTTTATATTTTTTTGGAAATCTTACAAAGTGAATGCAGTAGAGTATGCAAAATAATCTGTTTCTGTGACCAGTGCTGCCCTCCCATGTAATTAGATGCTAAACTAGGGTTCAGTGTTAATTGACCTCATAATAGTATATATGTAAAGATTGTAATGTCTTTGTTAAATTTTCCCTTGTGGTTTTCTAATGGGGCTATTTAAATCAACGACTAAAACAATAGTCATAGAGACAGGCACATATGGCTTTAACATAAAAACCCATTGTTCATGTTTCTTTTTTCAAGTTAGTTAGTGCATGTACAGCAATGAAACAGATGAGGCCAGAAGGGTCTGTAAAGTCACATAACATAAATGTACCAACAACAGGAATAACTAAATCTAATAGTGTTACATTATTTTTATATGGTATGACAATACCACTTCATAAGCCTTGGCCAAACGGCCAAACAATTTTATGACCCCCACAATATCTGAGTCTGGTGCTGTTGGCTATGAGTTAGCAAACAAACATCCAAATGACAGCAAATATCCGCCTGAATAGTCTTATAACCTTCCCATATGACTAAATATGACTTCTTCAATTTTCTTTTCTCACCCCTTTTACCAACAGTATTAGAAACATTAACAATGTTGTCACTAATTTCATTTTCTATAGAAGCCACGTCTGCCTGGCCACTTTCAAACATCATTAGTACTGTATGTGATTTGTTCATTCATGTCACTCTCTTCACTCTCTACATTATGCAAACCTGCCTTACCCTCTGATATATCTGCATCATTTAATGGAACCATTGTACTAACATATAAAGGAATTCAGGATGTTTTTTTTTTTACTTCTCATTCTCTCTTATTTTCCTTCTTTTTACTCTTATGCATATTTCTACATACAACACTACAATCCTCATTATTTGCTCTTCTGTTCTTTTTACCACTCCTTTTACATTTTTCATTTCTTTCATCTCATTATTCTAATATCCTCTTATACTATTTTGCAAATATGCAGGTACCTCCTCTCTTATCCCTTGAAAACAATCTCTCTGCGTAAATAGTAATTCCTTATTTTTTTATTCCTTTCACACATTTTCCATACCATAATAGTCTGCCATATTATCTTCTAAATTCTCTAATACACTTCTATACATTTTCCAATACTTCATTTTCTCTTCCTTTCTTACATCATCTTGTTACTAAAACACTTTTTAGATACATTTTTAAGTTCATTCCACCACGCAGACCAGTTTTTATAGAAGCCCTTAATGGTTATATGATCCCTCCATAATGACAGTGCTTCCTACTTTACAATTTCATCCAATAATTTCTCATTTATTATTTTCATTCTATTTCCTATTTTAATATGCTCCCCTTCTTCCATCACCTTCATCCATATTGCTAAATGGTCTGAAAAAGCTGTCACAAATATAACAATATCTGCTACCCTCAAGCCCTCTAATAATACAAAACAATCAATTTCAAGTTTGAGTACCCCCTTCTATAGGTCAAGTTATTTTTGTTCCACACAGCTAATTTACCACATTGTATCATATCCTGTATTTTTATACACATTTCCCTTTATTTTATGTCTTCCCCTTAAATCAGAATTAAAGTTTCCTATGATTATACTTTTCATGTTAAACACCACATAATCTAATATTTAATTAAACAGATTATTTGTTTCCTTGCTAGTTATATATGTATATAATGCTGACATGTTCCCTCCAGTTTATATCCACAATTTACCAACCCATCCTTACCAACATTACATCTAGTAAGTTCATCATTTTTTCACAATACAGCCACTTCAGAATAACTTTCACTTCCTTAGTTCCATATTACATTTTCACTCCACAATTTATCTGTTCACAGTCCTTCTTCACTTATTATAAATCTTACATCCTCTAACAGAATAATATCCACATAAGATTTAGCACACCATTCCAGTATCCCTATCCTTCTTACAGTGTTAATAATAATGTTAACATTTATTGAAAGTACTCTAAAATTGTTGCTTTTAATTTTTTTATTCTTTTCCCTATTGAGTATTTTATGTACAAATAATCTTTGATCCTCAGAATTAATTTTCTTTCTTTGGCTACAGCTTTATTAAAATTATTACTGTTGATCCCGTCTTCTAACCTCACTACCTGCATGAGATTCCTCTTATTTTTCCTTCCACATTTTTTTTCTTCTTCTAGAGTATCTTCTTCTCTTTGTTCATCTTTTCCACCACTTCTTGTTATTCTTCCTTATGCACATTTTCTTCCCTAACCCCTTTTATTTCATTATTTACTATTTGCTCTTGGCAATCCATCCCAGTGTGTCCCTTTTTTATACAATCTGCATTCAGCCACACACCCTCTTGCTGTATGTCTTTTCTCCCCACACTGGTTACATTGTATGTTGCCATGATCATTAACTAAATATAAAAAGTCCATATAAAATAAATATGATTTAGGATGGCCAGCATATCTTAATGTCCCTCTATGACCAGAAACAAAATAGCACTCGGCAAGTGTTTCTCCTTTTTTCCTTTCACATTTCAAAATAGCTTCCAACCTTCACCCTCCATTCCATAAGTTTTTCTCATCTATAACTTTCACAGTGTTGTCAACAGTTTCACACAAACTCTCTCTTCTTTCATTTCATCAGTTCTGAACTACAAAGTAACAATTTGTTAACATTTAAGTTACTATCAGAAAACAAATAATTGTTCCATGGATAATTTCCTTCTTTTTGTTACATAATTCCAGAAATGCTATCATCAATTTAAAATGGTAAGTCTCATAAAGTCTCTCTCTCTCTCTCTCTCTCTATATATATATATATATATATATATATATATATATAAAAGACCAAATTTCTTGATCTTGAAACCCAGAACAATTACTAAATTGTTCCATACATAATATGTGTTTATTACAGTGTCATTTTTATTCTCATTCTCACAGTTGATCTTCCTTTTTAAAAAGTCTTAATTATAGTTTGCCACTGCTTTCCTTTTTTGCCTGTTGTCACTGCTGCATATGTTTTAATTACTGCATTCTGTGGTGCCAAAATACCGGCCTCCTTTTCTATTTGTTGTTACTTCCTGATTTACTTTCTGTCACTGTTGCATGGGTTATAGCTGCTACATTCTCTACTGCCACATCACCGGGTTCCTTTCCCACATTACCACCCTCAGCACTTCCAAAAAAAGTTATCTGCCATCTCACTTCATGAAACAGCAGAACTGCCACATGGCTCTCCAGCTTGATTATTTTCAGCAGGATATCATTTACCAGCCCTTCTGAATACAGTTCTGTTATCTGCACTACTCCAGCAGATTAGCTTACTTCATTTTCCATTGAGACAGCTAAATGCTACTCATTTGTATCATCCACCACATGGAATATCTACAAGCTAATCTTACATATCAAACAAATTTGTCTCTAAATTCTCATTTTCCACCTTCAAACTCGTCATAATTTTTCTTTCCTCCTCCATGCTGCTGTTTCCCTTAGGCCTCTTTCTAGCTGCTGTAGGAGCCCTCCAGTGCTATCCAGCAGTTCTAAAGCTTAGGGGTTGTTCCCTGATGTTGTGGCCAAATTTCCCCTAGTAGAATAAGTACCACCTCGGTTCTCCCCTGACATTATGTCACTACCTTAATGGGACTTACCTGGTCAACAAAGGATAAATAAACAATAAATAAATGAACAGCAGGAACATCGGGTCAGGAACTACTGCATCATGCCCCCCTGCCAGGGTGAACTATACATAGCTCACTCCCACCCTCCCCTGTCTTGTCATCCAATACCAGTGATGCTACTTGAATTCAGGTCATCTGGTTCACATGTAGGGTTTCATCCCTGAGTGGCATGGAACCAAGTTAAGTTACATAAAATGTAACCATTATGTAGCAGATTAGGTGTATAACTCTGGCAGAATAAGACATATCTGAACAATCCTTACTTTCAGTTAAACAGTGAAGTCCATATTCATACTGAGTATAATGATATTTGAAAAAATATGGGAGCGTTCATGCCTCTTTAGTCTGGCAGTAGCATGGAGTGACATCATACCTACAAAGAAAAAGATATTTCTTTATAGATGTCTCAGATGCAGAGTGACAGGAAAGATAGAATACAAAAGATGAGAATGTCTGTCAGTATGTCATATCATATTATCTGTTAGCTGCTCAAACTATAGCTAGAAGAGCAGAAAACTGTTGTATTCCCACAGATCATAATGGAAATGTTGCACTCCTGAGGTGACATTCTTTCAATGACACCTTAAACCAGTGTATTTTCTGTCTTGGATAGTGGTAGAGTAGATAAATGTTTGTTCTTCTCGGCTTTTCCTGGTTAGGGGTCGCCACAGCAGAACTCCGGTCCGCTAATGACTGGTAGTAGATTTCAATGGTGCCAAGGTGCCAACTCGATGCCCAACCTTCAACGAAGGTACGCCCATTCTACGCATGTCTTTCGAATGCCACCTGACCGCGGGGAGGACATGCAGACTCCACACAGAAGGCACTCCATCCGAGAATCAAACGGGAGAACTTCTTGCTGTGAGGCAACAATGTTACCGCTGCACCACCGCAGTTTATGGTAGAGTAGATAAATGTAAAAGATCATAATGAACATTTTGAAAAAGAGCAGGGAAATCAACCCTAGTTAGTACAATATCACCTCAGATTTCTCCTAAAAGGCAGTCTACTTGAAGCCCTGATAGTTAGGTCACAGGCCTCGTAAGAATGACCTGGTCAGAAAAACATTAATTAAAAATTAATACATGTTAACAGCTTCAAATGCAGCTGCACAGAAATCAGTCCAGAGTAAAAAGAGGTAGTAAAGGAGAGAAGGTGCCAGAAAACTCAAGACATAAAATAAATGCAATCAGTCTAGTACACATGAAATGAAAAAAAGCAAAAAACTCTAAGAATCTTTATATGTATTTCAGTTACACAGACAGTTGCCTGCCAGCAACTTTGAATACTTGATGGTGGATCCTGTCAATTATGCTTCCCTTATGATACATTAAATTGCATCTGCATGGGATTATCTTGTCGCGGCAAAACCCACCCTGAACTGTGCATAACACCAGTGGTTATACAAACATAAAAAAGGAGAAATTTCCCATAAGGAATGAACCAGTGACTGTGTAAACTTACAAACTGCAATGGCAATGATTTCTTATTAAGTAGGGGACTCATTGTAACCTGATTGTATTCAACCAGTAAACACCTTATACAGTTTATGCCTGATGAGCTATAGGGATGCTGTCAACCCTCAGGCACTTGTAATAATAATGACACTTAAAATCAATATAAGAAGATTAAAAATCCTTCCAACAGAAAATATATGAGGTGGAACTGGGGAATACAGAATCTTTTTGGATGAAATATAAAAATGGAGGCACTTGACTTCACAAAATAGTGTTCATGATCATAATACAAATAGAAAAAGGAAAGCCTTGACTGAGGACATTTTCTTATTTTGCTCTTAAAATTGAGCACTACATGTTATGGCTAATTTACATACATACAACAGTTTTTATTGAGATTAAAATGTCTGAACTTGTACATGTTCCTCCTACACCTGGCTGTTAGTGAAAAGATTAGGGCTATCCACTGTTAATGATCTGCTTCCTGTGGTATAAGGTTTGATTCCCTCTGCCTCCTTTTGGCCTGTGTGACCTTGAGCCAGTCACTTAACCAGACAATTTTTGGGCAACTGGAAAATTGGCTAGGATCTTCATTAATCTTATAGCCCACATGTTTGCTAACTATGTATTAGGAACCTAATGTAAAACTCTGGGGAACATATGGATTGAATATTATTGAGAAATGCATTACTACATTTGCCTTCTGCTTTACAATAATCTATCATAAAAGGAGATGTTTTTATATGATACAGATGTTAACAAAACAAAATAAAAATAAACACAGAAGAAAATAAGATTTATGCTATGTGACAGTTGAACCAGTAGATATATAACAATACACACTCACTTGGGTAGATATTGCAGGCCCTGATATCCGTAACCTTTCAAATCGGCTGTTGACCACTTGGAAGACAATTTACCATGATCAGCTTATGTAGGAACAGATGACCAGACTGATCATGAAAGAGTGATGGTTAACAGGCACTAGGAGATAAAAGGAATGTTACAAAAGTATAGTCTGCAAATGCTCTGAAGCTATTTTGTTAGTCATTGTGTCTTTAATGATGTCATGCATTAAAACTGTGCTGACAATCTAGCCACCACTTCAAATGCACATTGGTTCCTCATCAATGCATGAGAAACAGTTGAAGAGGGGACAGTATCTAGGCAGCTGTGATGGATTTTTCTATTTTTTTTAGCCCTAACCTTTTTGCAGGTGGGTGATGTCTGGAACTGAAGATGTAAAGATCTGTTAATCTTTCCACTGTGAAAGTATTTATTCCCATACCTACATGCATGCATACATTCATACATACATACATACATACATACATACAAATATTTCAGGCGTGTGCAATAATGCCCTTCTAGCCAGCCAATAAGGAAAAACAGTGATTCCCATAATAAGTGACAAGGTTGTTCATAAAAATATCTAAACTAGAGCCTGCTTTAATGTAATTTGGTAGTGTATTCCATGTATCAGCTAGTTTCTCAGAGAACCAATTAGTACAGTACACTTCTGATTCCTTCAGAATCTTCTGCATATGTTGTCTGATGATTCTCTAGCAGGTTTTGATAATCTAAAACATTTCCAGAGGTAACTGACTAAATGCCCTACACATAAGTTAGCCTTTTAAATATCTATATGAGACACTGTACAAGTTCAGATATTTTAGTACAAGTTCATATATTTTAGTCTCAATAAAAACTGTTGCATGCATGTAGCTTAGCAGAAACATGCAGTGCGCAGTGTTAAGAGCAAAATAAGAAAATGTCCTCAGTCAAGGCCTTCCCTTTTCTAGAAAAATGGCTATTTGTGTTAACAGTGAGCAGTGACAGCAAGCCTTCATTACCTGTCTTCAAGGTCTGCCATTCCTTTATGCATCTAATATATATAGCAATAATTTTGGTATGAAGTCTCTGCCTTTATCCAAAACACAATCATCTGAAGATTACTCAATTAGGACAATGATCTCAAACTCCTCAGTATCTTAATATCAACACATGAGACATCATACCACATCCTTTCAGCTACAGAGCCCTGCCCATGGCAACAGCAAATAAAGAAACACATCTTAGTAAATTAGAATTTTTTTTTTACATGTGACTACCTAGATTTCTATATATAAATACATACAACACTCCTATTACATTATCCTTGCAAACTCCCACTATAAAATACTCCCCTCCCCTACTAGGGACAGTTATATACTCAGTCTTCTTCTCACAAAGCACCTGTCTGATCCTTTTCAATTATCATACCTTCACTTTTCAGATGTGATCATTGCTCTGCGTTATTCATTATATGATCCAAATATAGGTCAATAACCAGCCTGGCCATCGTTATAAACTTTCCAGTGCCGGTTTCCTTGTACATTATGATGACTTGAGCTAGTTTGACAGTTTCTCTCTCCTAGGTGACTGTATAGAAAATACCACCACATATACCCAAAGGTGACAGTACAATATCTGCTGTTTCACAGAGGTTTATGTTCCTATTTGCAACAAAAGCAGCACCAGATTCACATACAAGCCTGTTTAAACAAACTCTGTAACAAAAGGAATAAGTGCATAGCTCTAAAGAATAGAACAAAAATTTAGTGTAGTAAACCAACCTCAAAACGGTCAACAAAGAACTCAAGAGCAAGATCTTATTCAGTGACTGTATAGGTAGCCACAAGACGATCTTTAATTACGTAAAGAATCTCAAAAATAATATCCAGCAATGCAGCAAACTTATCTCTAATGATGGCATGCATTCAAAACTTGACGATATAGCTAACATCGTTGCAGATACATTCAGCTCCAACTTCTCTGTCATCTCTAAACTTCCCAATGCAAAGTATTAAATCCATACCTCATCTGTAAATACTTCTGAAGGAGATGCTAAAACCACTCTCCAAGACACAAAACATAAGCTCCACGACATCCATATAATATAAACAAAGGCATCTGTTTGGAGCGTTTCTCTTTGGGCCTGTGCTGAAAATAGGCAATGTTAAATCATCATCATCATCTTTCGGCTTTTCCCGTTAGGGGTCGCCACAGTGGATCATGTCTTTCCATTTCTTCCTATCCTCTTCATCTTGCTCTGTCACACCAACTGCCTGCATGTCCTCTATCACCATGTCCATAAACCTTATCTTAGGCCTTCCTCTTTTTCTCTTACCTGGCAGCTCCATCTTTAGCATCTTTTTCCCAATATACCCATCATCCCTCCTCAGCACATGTCCAAACCAATGCAATCTCGTCTCTCTTGCTTTGTCTCCAAACTGTCCAACATGAGCTGACCCTCTAATATACTAATTCCTAATCCTATCCATCCTAGTCACACCGAGTGCAAATCTTAACATCTTTAACTCTGCCACATCCAGCTCTGACGCCTGCCTTTTTGTCAATGCCACTGTCTCCAACCCATATAACATAGATGGTCTCACTACTGTCTTGTAGACCTTCCCTTTCACTCTTACTGGTACCCGTCTGTCACAAATCACTCCTGACACTCTTCTCCACCCATTCCACCCAGCCTGTACTCTCTTCTTCACCTCTCTTCCACATTCACCATTACTCTGAACTGTTGATCCCAAGTACTTAAACTCGTCCACCTTTACCAACTCTACTCCCTGCATCCTCACCATTCCTCTACCCTCCCTCTCATTTACACACATATAATCTGTCTTAGCCCTGCTGACCTTCATTCCTCTGCTCTGTAGAGCATATCTCCACCTCTCCAGAGTCTCCTCAACCTGATTCCTACTCTCACTACAGATCACAATGTCATCTGCAAACATCATAGTTCACTGGGCCTCCTGTCTGATCTCATCTGTCAACCTGTCCATCACCACTGCAAATACGAAAGGACTCAGAACTGATCCTTGATGTAATCCCACCTCCACCTTAAACAGATCTGTCACTCCCACTGCAGTCCTCACCACTGTCACACTACCCTCGTACATATCCTGTACCACTCTTACATACTTCTCTGCCACTCCCGACTTCCTCATACAATACCACAACTCTTCTCTAGGCACCCTGTCATATGCTTTCTCCAAGTCTATAAAGACACAATGCAACTCCTTCTGACCTTCTCTGTATTTCTCCAATAACACTCTGAGAGCAAACATCGCATCTGTAGTGCTCTTTCCTGGCATGAAACCATACTGCTGATCACTAATCATCACCTCCCTTCTTAACCTTGCTTCCACTACTCTTTCCCATAACTTCAAGCTGTGACTAATCAGTTTTATCCCTCTATAGTTACTGCAGCTCTGCACATCACCCTTATTCTTAAAGATAGGTACCAAAACATTTTTTCTTCACTCCTCAGGCATCCTCTGCCTTTCCAAAATTTCATTAAACAATCTAGTTAAAAATTCCACTGTCATTTCTCCTAAGCACCTCCATGCTTCCACTGGGATGTCATCTGAGCCAACAGCCTTTCCATTCTTCATCCTCTTCATAGCTGTCCTTACTTCCTCCTTGCTAATCTGTTTCACTTCCTGATTCACTATCCCCACATCATCCACCCTTCTCTCTCTCTCATTCTCTTCATTCATCAGCCTCTCAAAATACTCTTTCCATCTACTCAACACACTCTCCTCTCTTCTGAGTACCTTTCCCTCACTATCCTTTATCATCCTTACTTGCTGCACATCTTTCCCAGCTCTGCCATCAGTCTAGCCAATCGATACATGTCCTTTTCTCCCTCTTTAGTGTCCAATCTCTCATACAACTCTCCATACGCCTTATCCTTAGCTTTTGCCACCTCTCTCTTTGCCATGCGCCTCATCTCCTTATACTCATGTCTACTTTCTTCATCTCTTTGACAATCCCACTTCTTCGCCAGTCTCTTCCTCTGTATACTCTCCTGTACTTCCTCATTCCACCACCAGGTCTCCTTGTCCTCCTTCCTCTGTCCAGATGTCACACCAAGCACCTTTCTAGCAGTCTCCCTTACTAGTTCTGCTGTAGTTACCCAGCTATTCGGTAACTTTCCACTACCTCCCAGTGCCTGTCTTAACTCTTCTCTAAACTCCACTTCACAATCACCCTTTTTTAACTTCCATCATTTAATCCTTGGCACTGCTTTCACACTCCTCCTCCTCTTCTTGATCACCAACGCCATCCTACAGACCACTATTCTATGCTGCTTAACTACACTTTCCCCTGCCACCACTTTCCCCTGCCACTACTTTACAGTCTCCAATCTCTTTCAGACTGGCCCTCCTACATAGGATATAATCCATCTGTGTGCATCTTCCTCCACTCTTGTACGTCACCCTATGCTCCTCCCTCTTCTTAAAATATGTATTCACCACAGCCATGTCCATCCTTTTCGCAAAATCCACAATCATCTGACCTTCTGCATTCCTCTCCTTAACATCATACCTACTCATCACTTCCTCATCCCCTCTGTTCACTTCACCAACATGCCCATTAAAGTCCGATCCAATCACTAGTCTCTCACCCTTGGGTACACTCACCACAACTTCATCCAACTCACTCCAAAATTTCTCTTTCTCATCCATCGCACACCCAACTTGTGGAGCATATGCACTAACAACATTCATCATTACACCATCAATTTCGAGCTTCATAAACATCACTCTGTCAGACACTCTCTTCATGTCTAAAACACTCTTGGCATATTGTTCCTTTAGTATAACCCCTACCCCATTTCTCCTGCCATCCACACCATGATAGAAGAATTTGAACCTGTTTCCTAAACACCTGGCCTTACTTCCCTTCCATCTGGTCTCTTGCACGCACAATATATCAACCTTTCTTCTCTCCATCATATCAGCTAGCTCTCTTCCTATACCAGTCATACTGCCAACATTCAAAGTTCCTACCCTCACTGCTACACTCCTGACCTTCCTCCGCTCTTCCTGTCTTTAGGCATGCCTTCAACCTCCTCTTCTCCTTCGGCCAACAGTAGCTCAATTTCTGCCAGCACCCTGTTGGCTAACAGTACTGGTGGCGGTCGTTGTTAACCCGGGCCTCGACCGATCCGGTATGGAAATATGAAATTTTCGCACCATAAGTTATGTGGCAGAATTTTTATGTCGGACGCCCTTCCTGATGCAACCCTCCCCATTTATCCAGGCTTGGGACTGGCACAAAGAAATGCACTGGCTTGTGCATCCCCAGTGGCTGGGTTAAAATAGGCAATGTTAAATAAATAAAATAAATAAATAAATAAATACATAAATAAATATATTTCCTGATCAATCCAAAGTGTGCCCCCTAACAAATCTCCCTTTTTAAGTATTCAACCACAGCTTTTCCATAGTGGATATATGCAAGAAATTTTTAGAACAGCTGTAGTAGTTCCCCTACGCAAGGAAAAACCAACCATAGACTCTGGTAACTATAGCTCTCACAGCCTCACATCCACAGCTTGTAGGGTGATGGAACACATCATCATGAACCTCATAAAGGAACCTATGGAAACTATATCCACTATTTCCCGATATAGATCCTACCTATTAATTATAGTTAATTTATCTGAAAGATCCACAGTATCAGTATATAAAAGAGTCTCTATGCATATAGCTTACCCTGGTTTTGGTAAGGCTATTAACACTGTACCACACTGATATATCATATTCAAAGAGACTTTTTACAAGTGGTATACTCCACAGTTCTGTTTTAAGTTCACTTCTATTTGGCATCTGCTTATCAGATTTGAAATCTGACATTAAAGTTCTCCAGATAACCAACTTTATGGATGATTGCAAGCATCAATTACCCTGAGATTCTCCAAGATGGTATGACTTGGAAACATTTGTGGTGTCAGTATCACAGTCTAAAGATGAATGTCAAATGTACAGTTTAGGTAACAGGGACTCTCTCATACCTTTCATTTGTATATCAGCCATGTTAAAATAAACCTTATCACTAGACAAATAGGCACCTTCATGAATAATGAGCACTTGTGTAACCACCACATATCATTTGCTGTTAGGAAATGTTCTGCTTCACCCAGTTAATTACTAAGGGCATCTCCTCTTGGTCAGAAGCGATCACCAGTCTTTTTAACTTTTCCCTTATAAGGCCCATACTAGAATGGCATGTGCTGATCATTAAATACCATGTCCAAATACCAAACCCTAATTTGAAAAACTCCCAGTGGTCTCTTACTAAAAAAAGGTACGATCTCTATAAGCTACCCAGACCTTGTAAAAGCCTTGTTTCTCTGCTTTCTTTGTAACAGACACCTACACACTGATCTATGTCTGATCAACAAAAAAATGACTCATTCCTGGTTGATTTAGTGCAAAAACAAAATCAAGGGATGTTAATATGGATTGCAATATAAATATAGCTTATTGATATAATAGATATTCCTACCAGCTGAATATCCTACATTTGGAAAAAATTCTCACTTTCTCTCAACCAAACTAAACCAGGTCCTTCATTATCTTCAAATCTAGCATAGGTGAGTGAAGCCAAAATATATATTTATCTCTGGCATGGTCTTCTTGTCTCTTATGGAGAGGTAGAATAACTAATTAGTTGCTAAGCTTAAGAAGGCTTAATTGATCTGTTTCCAAATAGAAGCCTATGAAACTCTGAACTGAGCACATATTCCTAACTCATGTACTGTATAGAGCAAAGCTCTCACTCTTGCCACCAAGTGTTTTTCAGCAATACAGTGGACTATATTAGCTCCCTCCCTTCTTACAGTAGGATGACTGCGCTGGTGTTGGCTGCCCCCTTCCACACTGTATCGTAAAGTTCACCCACCCTTGCGCAATTAGTCAATCCAAAGTTATGTGTACAATGGAGCTAAATGAGAATCAGTTTCTGAATGAAATGACATGCATATAGTTATCAGATAACCATTTGAAAAGTCAAGACTTGCAATGCCAAAACTTGGAATGTGGAAACTGTATGTTCAAAAATCTAAACTTACATATATTAAGTCAGAGATTATATTTCTCAGAATATTCCCTTGTCTTCTAGTTATGGTGATCTTGGAGATGACATATAAGATTGTGGACTTGTCCCCAACATCGGAGGCAGGGCTTGTCAACATTAAAAATAAGTTTAAAGGAGAACAGTGATGTTCAATAGTCACTCTTCTTTTGTATTGTTGTGCTTTTTTTCTGCATTTTGGAACTTCACATTGTGATATGTTACTAGGGAGCCAGATATTGTGCTGAGTGTGATGGGCTTTGTCATTTTCCCTGTGGCTCACAGGAAGAGTTTTCAAACTTTTTTCAGCAGTGACTTAAGACGGTCATATAATTGTTCTCTGTAATTTAATCTATTTTTTTTCTTACATTGTTAAGATATTTCTCCAACTCAATGATACATGTGCATCTCTCAACTTCTTTGCTCAAGAATTTGAGGCATAGTCAAAACAATGGGGGGGGGGGGGCAAAGACTCAAAGTCAGGGACATTTGTTTTAAATAGTTATCTAATTCACTTAAAATGTTAATACAACATGTTTTGCATCAACATTCATTTTCTGAACAATAGGAAGTATGAAGCATTAATACTGAGTGACTATCAGTAATTTAATAGAAAATCAAATGTTTTATGAGGGACAGGGAAAAAATATGTGCCAAGATCAGAGAGATCCTGCACAGTTAGGGACAGCTGAGAGGTGCCAGAGCCTAACTTAAACAGATTTCTACAGACAAAATCAGTTACTGATCTTGATCCTTACTGAACTCAAATTGATACTTTCATACTGAAATGTTTGGAAATCTAGAAATACTCAAAACAGCTTGGTTCATTTTCCACAGAAAATACTATTAAGGTGATCTGAAATGTAAAGACGTTTGCTATGTTTCTGCATTTATATTTTTCTCATTCTTTGTTTCTGAATTCCAAACAGTAGAGCAAAAAACAGCATAGATAATTAGAGCGATTTCATTTTTGTTGCTGATGTTTTTCTTTCAGCCTGTTCCTTTCTTCTTGAAGGTCAACAAATCCCACCTCTGATTTTCATCTGTAATAAAGAGTAAGGGATCCTATCTTTGTGCATTCTCAGGCTGTTTTCATACTGGATGATACAACTTGTTGCATACAGTGTGTCAGTGTAAAGGGTTTTCTACCGCTTTTATTTTAGTTTGTTGAATCACTGATTCCCATTCATCAGCTGAACTCTTTATTACTCATTTGATGCAGCTGCTTCATGCTGGATTTGAACTCTTATTAAGTCTGAGAGAAGACAAGTAATGTTTGCTAGGCTGGCTATGTTTCTTTAACAAAATAAGCCTTTTCATCATCCATAATAATCACTATCTGACCTAGTCTGGTTTTAGTGAAGGAAATTATTTCAGTCATCTTTACAAATATCCTTTAGTCTGTCAATATAAAACCTTCTTTGTTTTGAAAATCCATGCAATTAAGGAAATATGCTGTTTGGGTGTATAAGTATGGAAGAAGCTCATGCAGATTAATACCCTGGTAAAAATAAGTATCTGCTTCAACTTTAGGCATGAAGCAGGGGTTATCTCTAAGTGACATGGACCCTGTGAAGAATAAGGTAAGTTTATGGAAATAAAGTTGAAGTCTGAGTTCCTCTTGACAGAAGTAACAGGTATCAGAAAGAGCATATTCTAAGGCAGGAGTTTCATATCAATAGAAGAGTGGGCTCAAATGCTGGAAGAGTAAATATTTGCAACATAAAAGGTAAGGCCCAAGATAAAACTAGATCCAGAATTTGTGGTTATAGGGCAAAGCCCCCTTTACAAAGGTCTTGTACATAATGTGAGCTGTGTGCAGAATAGAAGAATCTAGCCTTAAATGAAAGCTGGAAGAAAACTACAAAATGGATTGTGAGGCCTTTTTCTTTTTGGAAGTAACTCAAGAACAGTGGTAGAGGAGATAAAAGGGGATCAGATCCTTTAGATAAGTCCAGCAAGAGAAATGTTTCATTAATCTATGTATGTCTCTAAGGTAGAAGGTTTATGGGAAGGAGAAAGGACTTATACAATTCTGTTGGAAAGGACAGGATTATAGACAATCAATGTAACTAGGAAAAAAAAAAATAAGCTGAGAAAAAGTGAATGAATGTCTGGAAAATGTCAGTTGGATGGGTTGATTAGAAGAGTTGTAATAGGAGGTAAATGTACATGCATTTTTTATTCTTTTACATTTTGTTGATATACAGGCTGTGCATGAAGATGTGGGTTATACAGGGAAACATATCTGCTGAAGGCATGACTTAAAATGGGAAATGAGAAGAAATTTGGTTTTGCGGAATCTGTTTTTTTGAATGAACAGCGCTTTTGTGGATACCTAGTGATATCTGCATTGCTTACTGCACTTATTTCCTTGCTTCACTTGAAAGAAAGTTACTGTTTGTCGTTTTTGCATTTAAGTTACCTGTAACACATTGCACTTGTTACCTGGCACTTGCTCACTAAAGCAATTATAAGTCAGCACTAAAAATTAAAAGCACTACACCCTCGCTCCCCATTGGCCCTTGTTTTCAATTATAAAGGAATTCCCAATATTATTCTAGCATGTCCAAAGGTCAGTTGTCAATCTCCTCTCCGGTCCAGCTGGTGAATATGGGAATCTTGAGGCAATGTTACAACTGCCTCATGTACACAGACAACCCTCTCCTCCTCCCAACAAATTCCAACACATGTGAGAGATGCAACCATATAGCCAAACTGGAGGCTAAGCTCTCTCAACTCAGTACTGGCATAACCAGTCAGGAGGAGAAGGAAACCACACTCACTACAATTCCAGTCTCACATTGATCTACCACGACAGCAAACCAAACACATAATCACACAAAAACATACTCGGAGGCTCTAAATAAAGATCTGCCTAAGCAGCAGAGACCTCCAAAGCAGAAACGCTACCCCAAAACAAAACACGTGCAACACATATCTCACAAAGCCAGTGTGCCGAACAGTCACAGCCCTCAAGGCTAAACAACACACCTGATACACTTGTAATAGGTGACTCTATCGTCAGGCACACTGACGTCCCACTCACCAGGCTGAACAAGGAGAAGGTCACGGTGAGCAGCCTGTCTGGCGCTAGGATCCGCCACATAACACAAGCACTCAGGTCACTCCAAGGCAAGTACAAATATGACTCAGTCATTGTCCATGCTGGTGGGAATGACCTGAGACGTACCTCCCTGGACTACATGAAAAGAGACATAGAGGAGCTCTCTGAGCATGTAGCCCAGGCTGGTATGACCCTGACCTTGAGTAGCATCTTACCCTCACCAAAAATGATGCCACAATATGAAGACAAGATGATCAATTTCAACAATTGGCTTAAGTATTGGTGTCATTCAAAGGAGATCCAATGCCTGTCAGTTTGGGATGATATGCACGACAAGCCACGGTGCTTTGCTAGGGACAGCTTGCACCTGTCACCCCTGGGCTTTCGGATATTGGCAAAGGCTCTTGCTACCCCCATAGTGCCTTTTTTAGGAAAGGCTCAAAAGACAAACCCACCTCCATAGGTATCACAAGGGATAAGAAACTAAGAGTAATGCTACTCAATGCTAGAAGTCTAAACCTCAAGATGCACACACTTGAAACTCTCCTTAGCATGGAGAACATCGATATCTGTGCAGTAATAGAAACCTGGTTCAGGACTCCCGAGAGCACCCCAGCACTACCAGGTTATACCTCATACCATGCTTTTCGGCCCCAAAACTTGGACTGAACCACAAAAGGAGGGGGAGTATCGATATTCATCAAAGATACCCACACCTCCAGGTTGGTGACAAAGCACGAAGCATCAGAGACTATCCATGTGCAACTAACAGTGGGTAAAACTGCCTTCCAGTTTATAGCCTGCTACAGACCACCCTCCCAAGCCCAGGAATCCCACTCGGCCTTCCTGAGAACACTGGAAAATATGAAGGTCTCTCCGAACACCATTATATTGGGCGACTTCAACTACCCAAACATAGATTGGGAGCATTACTCTAGCTCCAACACCCTTGCCCAAATGTTCCTAGAATTCATAAACTCAAATGCTATGGAACAACTTGTTACCACTCCCACAAGAGGGGAAAACATACTGGACCTGATCATCACCAACATGGGGACTCTATGCTCCAGAGCAGAAGTGTATCCCTCACTGGTAAGATCAGACCATAAACTGATCTCACTGGATATTCACATCCCGACCCCAACCCCTGCCCAGAAAACCACAGTGAAAAACTTCTCTAAAGCAAATTTCACACTCCTCAAAACCAAGGTGGAATCCTTCAAAGCCCCCGGGCCTGTGGAAAATACGTCCCAGACCACAGAATCCTTTATAAATGCATTCTATGAACACCTTCAGGAATGCATGGATCATGCAATCCCAAATAAAACCAAGACCCAATCCTCCAAAGATAGACGACCTGTCTGGTGGACCCCAGCCATGAACAAACTATACAATAGAAGGAGGAAGTTACTACATGATAGAGCAAAATCCTAAAAAGGGAAGGCATCTCTGATCAGTATTAGCAAAAAACTAAGGGCACTCATAAAATCGTCAAAGGCCAGCTTCGAGAGAAAAATTGCACAGGACACTAAGGATAATCACAAGGCTTTCTTTAGTTATGTTAGGAACCTGGGTGGGAATTCCCAGATATGCTCAGAATTAGCCCAAAATGACAAAAAATACACTGATCCCACAGACATTGCCAACATCCTAGCTGACAGGTTCAGCGCAAACTTCTCCCCTCCCACCAAAAGGGCAAATATCTATCCCAGCAGAGTGCTGCCCCCCTGACATCTCAGATGCTCAGGTGGGAGCCACCCTCTCCAAAGCAAAAAACACAGCATCAATGGGACCAGACAGTGTCCCAGGCTGCGTCCTCCATAAACTCCAAGAAGAGCTAAACCCAAACATAAAACTACTGTTCAATCTCAGCCTTACTACAGGATATGTACCCAAAGAGTGGTGTACAGCAGCAGTGGTCCCTCTCCAGAAAGGTGGTGCCTCAATGGACCCTGGAAACTATCGCCCCATAAGCCTGACTAGCTTGGTCTGCAAAGCTATGGAAAGGATCATCATGGACCTCATAAATAAAGATATTGGGGACCTACAGACACTGGATCCTACCCAGTTTGGCTTTGTTAAGGGCAGATCCTGCCTCTTAAACCTGGTTGACTTCTTTGAAACAGTCACCAAGGCCATTGATGAAGGGAAGGTGGTCCACACAGCCTATCTGGACCTCGCAAAAGCCTTCGATACAATACCCCACTCGGGCATTATAGATAAGCTCACCAGCTTAAATATAAACCCCTATGTCACTAGATGGGTTGCAAACTGGCTCAAGGACAGAACCCACATGGTTAGAATTGCTGGAGCCATGTCAGACTCCAAACCAGTTACAAGTGGTGTCCCACAAGGCTCAGTCCTGGGACCTCTCTTGTTTGGTATATATTTCTCGGAGGTACAGGCCAACACGGAAGGACTGTGGTTGACCAAGTTTGCAGATGACTGCAAACTGGGTGCCATAATCGACTCTCCAGCCGACACAAGCATCCTCTAAAAGGGTCTCATAGAAACAGACAACTGGTGCCAGAGCCATGGCCTCAAGCTAAACGCCAAAAAGTGTATAGTCATCCCCTTTGGCAAAAACAAAGTGCCCACAAATTACCACATAGGTGGTAATCCATTAAGTACAGAAGAAGTAATTAGGGACCTGGGGACCCAAGTTGATAGCAATCTCTCATTTGACAACCACGTGGCCAAAGTGGTTAGAAAAACATTTTATATAGCCCACCTAATCATGAAGGGATTCACATCTAGATTAGGGGAGGTCATCGTGCCTCTTTACTCATCCCTCATCAGGCCCATAATCGAGTACAATGCCCCTTTTGGGATGTACCTTACCAAACACCTGCAGCAACTGGAAAGACCCCAAAAGTACCTCACCAAGAGGATCAAAGGGCTCAAACAGATGCCATATGCTGCCCGGTTAAAGAAACTCCAGCTCTACTCAGTGGCATACCGCATGCTCAGAGGTGACCTGTGCCTGACGTATAAGGCCATGTCCAACCTGGAATTAAGGGACATGCTGCACCTCAAAAAATCCAAATCCCATTGAGCTACACGCTCGAGAGACTTGAACCTCAGCACTGAAATAAATAGGACATGCTGGAGGGACAGATTCATAACCCAGAGGCTCCCTTCACTCTGGAATAAAATCCCAGTCCAGGTTAGGCAGAGTCCCTCATTGACTCTTTTCAAGAGGAATCTTGATGAGTGGATGGGAGATCGTAGGTTTACCCCGGGTATCACTTCTGTGTCACTGTTAGACAGAGGCACAGTATACTAACCTCGAAAAAGGGCATAGCAAAATTAATTTAAAATGGGTGGCGAAAGCCAAACATACTCTGGCTAGGCTTATAAATGCCCTAGGGCAGATAGCCTAGTATGAACCTATGAACCTTGTTAATAGTAAGAAAAAGAGGAAATGCATAGAGGAGTGCAGGGATGCAGCTTCTTGGATCAGAGTATCCTTGAACTGACATCTTGGGGAACTTTGATCGGGTTAGAGAATTGTATATGTAAAGAGGTTGCACTGTAGTTTATCATTTAAAAGGAAAAATAAAGTTTTGAAGCAAACAGTTGGAAAAGGAATGCTCATGGGCACTCATTAGACAACTCCATGGTCTATCAATTTTGGAACTAGCTTCCCATGGAATATGGCTAGTAATAAGGAAACAGTAGGATTGAATTACTTAGTACCAGACTCCCATGGGTTCTCTGCATAAGGAGTGAGACTGGGTCACCCCTTCTTACTGATGTACAGCAATATCACCATGCTGTTACGATATATGGCAATCACCCCTTAAAGGAGGGAAGCATGAACGGTAGATAGTATGAAAAGAGCATCTGGCATCTCCTGGGATACGACTCCTAAAATGACTAGACTCCTCAGGGTATCTGTGCATAGTAGTGCCTCCCATCCTAGTAAAGAAACATCCAAGTGACTGAAGGCTGAGTAACTGGAAGGGATTCCAGCAGATTAAATGATTAAAGATTACTCAGCACTGAATGTATGATATGCAATCCCTGGAAAATGTTATGTGATGGAAGATAGAATCCTGGCTTTGGGACCATTGTGTGTGAACTATGCCCTGCTGACATGTCGAGAACTTTCATGCTAGAGGCACTATTAACATGGCTCGTATCATAGGGCTCAGATATTATAGACATGCCTCTGCTGAATAACTGAAGACAGATATCCTGTCCTGGGGTGGAAGGTGAGCACAGGAGAGAGTGATATCTAACTTACATTTTATAAAAGTTAGAACTTGAGACAGAATCGTCTGAGCTTTCACTGACTGAATGTGATCCTAGGAGAAGGACCAACTTTAGAAATTAAATTCTGGAAAAGGTCAGAACAGATACAGTCGTAACAGCCAAGATCCATCAGTCATGTATGCAGGGGAAGATCATAACTCTGTGCATGATGTGATAAGCTGTTGCTACAGATACAGATCTACTGAACATCCTAGGAATGGAGGTGAGACCGAATTTTAGAATCTGGAATTGATAAAGACAGGACACAACCCAGCAACGTGCACACCTTTGAGACTCCTTCTCAATTTTTATATGGGGGTAGGTATCTTGGGATTCTACAGAATATATACTCTTTCTTTGAAACATTCATGGAAGGAATGCTGCTGCTGTGTTCTCCTGGTATATTTATTTTAGAATAAATATGTTTAGACAACTGAGATCCAATACTGGTCAGAAGCCTTTTGTTTTCTTGCTCACATAGTGGAACATGGAATAATATCCCTAACTTTTTGTCTGGTCACAACTTTGGATGTCTGTTTTCTGCAAGGCACTGAGGACCTCCTTTCTTTATATATTTTTGATGAGGGCATCTACAAATGGAAAATCGGAGGAAACTAGAAGGGCTACAGATAGAAGGATTAACTGGATTAGTTTTCTTAACTATTTGTCTTTTCTGATTATCATTTAAGCTGATTGATGAAGAAGGGCCAAACAGATATATACTGACTACCTTACAGATGGAGGTAAGACTGAATTATAGAGCCTGTAACTGATAATGGCTGGATGCAGCTTACAAATGTGTATACTTTTGGGATTCCTTGGCAGTCTTTATATGGAGGTAGGTTTCTTGGGATTCTATACAATATATCCTATTTCAAACATGCATGGAAGGAATGACTCTACTGTGTCCATTTAAAATGTTAATTTAGACTAAATGTATTTAGACCACTGAAATACAATATTGTTCAGAAGTCTTTTAATTTATTAGTCACAAAGTGGAACATGGAATAATATCATCAGCTTTTTGGCTGGTGGAACTTCCTGTGAATTATTTTCTGCAAGGCACTAAGGATCTCCATCTTTACTACATGCTTTTGATAAGGGTATCTAGCAACGAAAACCAGGGGGAAAATGGAGGGGTTACAGAGAGAATTGCATGACTGTCCTTATCTATTTGTCTTTGATGATTTTCATTTAAGCTGACTGATGAAGAAGGGACAGACAAGCCCCATTTGATTTCAGATTACAACAGCCGGGGTAGGTCACAGGCCTGATATGATTCAACCATAACTTATGAAAGGACCAAAGAAGTGTCAAGAACCCCTGCCTGTGTACCTGAAACCTATGTAGAAACTTAAACTGTGCTGTGTTTAGTTCTAGCAACCTCTAGCTGAGGTTTTCACTGTGTGCTGTGCTGAAACATGTGTGGTCCTGTGTTTCCTGAGTTTTGCAGAAGGTATGGTATGGAGGATAGAATTTCATCCATACAGCTGCCAGGGTTATTTATTATTTGTTAGTTTGTCAACCAGGTGAGTGGGCTGCCAGATTATCCATTTCAGCCAAGTCACAACAATTTGTAAAACATTTACCAAGGTTGGCAAAGGTTTACAAAGTACTTCAAGTGAGAGGTGGTGACCAGTCATGGCATTACATAGTGTGACATTGCATATAATAGTAAAGAAAACAATTCAGCCACTTCTGTCATCTGGTCATGTAAACATTTGTAGTTGATATATAAGAAGCCCTATTTATGTGTATTTAAATATACATACTGTTTAAAGAATTTTAACAGAACTCAGACTGAACAACCAGAAAATAATTTCACAACTCTTATATTGAAAGATTGCTAAGCAGTGTCAGGTCTAGTGTTATTTACAAAACAAGAACACTTACATTGTTCTTGCAGATGTTCAATTAATTTCATTCTGAAGCTAGCATGTTTTGTACTTTCCATCATTTAAGAAGGAAAAGGGTGCTCACTATTCACAAACAAAATTGTAGGCTGTAATGCAAGGACTGTTTATAGTTCTAACAAAATTGGTGTACAGCACTACAGAACTTAAGATCTGGTCAGCATGTGTTAAACTACATGACCTGTTTGTAATGTTTAATGTTAAACTAAATGCATAGGATAGGCAATATAATGAAGGGTAATAAGTATTATCTTTCTCTTCATAGATAATTTGCAATTAGGTCAGTAGCTAGATCAATTCTTGCTTTAGGCAGACCCAGAGTGCCCTCCCCATCCCAAAGAAGAGGATTGAAGAATAGGTTGTGCAAGCACTTTGCTATAATTACTGACTTCTTTCGGCTTTTCCCGGTTAGGGGTCACCACAGCGGAACTCCTGTCCGCTAATGATTGGCATTAGATTTTCATGGTGCCGAGATGCCAGCTCGATGCCCAACCTTCAACGAAGGCACGCCCATTTACGCATGTCTTTCAAAATCCACTCAACCATGGGGAGGACATGCAGACTCCACACAGAAGGCGCTCCAGCCGAGAATCGAACGGGAGAACCTTTTGCTGTGAGGCAGCAATGCTACTGCTGCACCACCGTGGCTTACTAACATGAACTTAAATGAAAAGCCATGTAATTCTCCAACCATAACAAGGTTCCATAGAAAGGTTTAGACCATCAGCTACCTGCGTCTACTTAAATGACTACCTGCACCTTGTACTGCTTTCATGACCAATCAGCAATGCAGTTGCACTGCTGATCATGCACTAAGCAGCTTACTCTAGTGACAGTCTCCCTTTTCATCCCACCCTAGCTACAGCAGCAATCCATATCCCCCCATTACCACCCATACTACCAACCCAAAATACCTCAAGATCTTGACCATCAATACTGAGAGTCTAAGAAACAAATTAGCCCACTTCCACACTTGGCTATCCCATACTCATCCTGACATAGCAGCTGTCTCTGAGACATGGCTAAAACCCAACATTTCAGACTATGAAATACTACTCCCCGGGTTTCAAGTACTTAGACAAGACCGCCTAAAAAAGAAAGGCAGAGGAGTTGCCTTAATCTGCTCTAGCCTACTCTCCATCATTCCCTTCCAAAATCCTATTCCACAGTTCAACAACGCTGAACTAGTCATAGGAAATCTCAAACTAAATAACCAGAAAAGCATTTGTGTTATAGCCCTCTATATCCCCCCTGGAAACAACATTAACAAACTTGAGGAAATTCTTCTATGGGCCTCATATAATATCAAGCTTGAGACATACATCCTAGGAGATGTGAACATTGACTGGAACAAAATTACTGCCAATAATCCCACCATTTCAATCAATCTATGTAATTTCACTCAACTCACAAATGCTATAACCAAGCCTAATAAAAATAACCCCCCAGGCTCCATACTGGATTGGATCCTTGTCTTCCACCCCAACAAAATCTCCCACACTGGTACCTTACCAGACTCTCAGTGATCACTTACCAGCCTTCATCCATAGAGCAACCCCCTCCTCTCCTCATCTACACCAATATATCCATACTTGGAATCTCAACAACTTTAACCCTACAACTTTTTCCAGTTCTCTCAAACTGATAAATTGGGAGTCTCTAAAAACTCTACCTCTGGACAGTGCTGTCGAATTCTTCAATTCAACCTTCTTAGACACTCTTAACTCCCAAGCCCCTGCAAGAATAAAAGGTATAAAAACAATTCCACCCCTTGGCTTAGTAAAGATACCAAAACACTCATGCAACAAAGGGACAAGACTTGGAAACTCTACCATCATAATAGGCACCCTGACACCCTTCTTAAATATAAACAACTCCACAACTTAGCCAAAAAACGTATCATGCAAGACAGAAAATAATACTATATCAAACTCCAGTCTAACCACTCTTCTAACCCCAAACAATTCTGGAAATCCATCAACTCACTTCTCAACCCAGGCACCAAAAGCAACCCTTGCCCTGACACTAGTAAATCTGACCCAGAAATAGCTACTCTGTTCAACTCCTTCTTTATTAACTCTATAGCAGAACTCACTAAAACATTCTCAAACAACACCACCTCCCCCAAATCAAACCCTCTGCCCAACCTTCCACCCCAAACTCACCTCCCATATTCCATCTCAAACTAATTCCAACCTCATATATAAAAAAAAAATCTCTCTAAGCTTAAGCCTTGCTCCAGTGCCCCTGACAATATCCCCTCACTCTTTTTAAGAATTCCAGCAGACAGCATCGCCACCCCAATTAGCATACATACCAACAGATCCATACAAGAATCATATGTCCCCAAACTGTGGCGTGCAGCCTTTATCCTACCCCTACATAAAGGAGGCAAAAATAATAACATCTCCAACTTCCGACCCATAGCGATTCTCTCCCCTATTTCAAAATTCCTGAGAAATGCATCCACCTCCAGCTCATGCCATTCATTACACATAACCAACTCCTAACCCCAACACAACATGGGTTCTGTCCTGGCCATAGCGCAATAACAGTTCTTCTCTCTTTGCTAGACATCATAAACCATGCCTGTGACTCCAGAGAACTTGTATCCACAGTCCTCCTTGACCTCTTCAAGGCTTTCGACACAGTCTCCCATACCCACCTTCTTCACCACCTTTCCAATCTTAACCTCTCACAAAACACCATTACCTGGTTCAGCAGCTACCTCTCTGACAGATCTCAGGCAGTAAAATGGAAGACTGGCACCTCAGCCTTTCTTCCCACACCAACTGAGGTACCCCAGGGATCCATTCTTGGCTCTATGCTCTTCAATATCTTAATTAATGATTTCCATGCAGCCATTCCTAACACTAAGATAGTACAATATGCAGATGACTCAATGTTAAGTTTGCTCTGCATCAAACCTGCCTGAGCTCCAAACAAAAATCAAACTGCCTTCTCAACTACTGAGAACTGGATGCTCCAAAATCGCCTCTCTTTGAATGCCAACAAATCAAAGATCCTTCGATTCTCTCTTTCAAAATCTATCCACCTAGACAAAACCTCTTTCAAGATTACAAGCCTTGCCAACTCCACTATAGAAGTTGTTCCTTTTACTAAACTTCTTGGAATTACTATTGACGAACACCTAAAATTCGATACCCATATTCAGCTAAATATAAAGATAACCCATCATAAACTTGGCATGCTGTACAGAAACTCCCACTTCCTCCACCCCTCAACAAGACAGACCCTCGCCACTACCTTCTTACTACCTTCATTAATGTATGGTGCTCCCCTGCTATCTATCTTCCTCCATCTCTTCTAAACTAGAATCCTGTTACAATAAAATCTCAAAGTTCGCCACCACTTCTAAATACTCCACTCACCACTGTAAACCTTTCCACCAGCTGCAATAGCTAGAGCTCCCAAACTACCTTTACTACCTCCAACTCATCACCACTCAAAAGCTTATTTTCAAACCTACTATATGCCCAGCACTAACAAGCATCTTAACATTATATACCCCAAATAGAACTCTTAAGATCTACCCACCAAAATCTAATCTCTGTTTATAAACCAAACCATTCTGCTGGTCAGCTTCTCCTATCCTTTTCCGTCGCCAAAAAATGGAATTCTATCCCTCCATCTCTAAGAATTTCTGAGAACTCTGAAAACTTCAGCTGCATTCTTACCTCTCCCAAAAATGGAAATGCAATTGCACTCCACCTACCTAACCTGCTTAATACATAAATGCTTTATAACACACAAAGTTTGTTCTTCCTTACACACTATTGATTAACCCTATGTACTGCCTTCATGCTAATGCTACCTCTATACCACTCTCTGAGGATTTAAAACTCTGTATAAATTTAACTCACGCTAATATTCATGCATAAAGAACTCATCCATGCTTATGCTACTTCTATATCATTCTCAGATTACTTAAACCTCTGTATTAATTTAACCTTGTACTACTGTTCTCAACCACTAAACATGTAAATATGCTTTACATTCTTCTCCAAGCTGCTGTTTAACTTTTGTTAGTTTTTGCTATTTTGTATGTAAAATTTGCTTAGTTTGTTTCTGTTTCCACTATGTATTGTATTTCATATTATGGAGCTTGTACTATGCATTATTGGAGCTTTTCTCCCCAGACCTCCACTGAAAACGGGCTGTTTGAGCCCAGTGGACCTCCCCAGTCATCAAACTGGAAATAAATAAATAAAATAAACAAATAAATTTAAAGTCGTTACATAAAAATTATACTTTTCTATGCAATAAGCCAAGTGATGCCTATGTTTTAATGGAATCTTGGTAAAAAAGAATATGTCATCGGGTACCACTAATTAAAGATGGTCATTGTATAATGACTGGAGAGGCAAAGCAATCCTGTTTTATGAGAAATTTTCTTTTTTTCTCTGAATTATTTTTCATGATAGAAAGATAATAATAAAAATCTATACTATCAATAGACCTTTCATTCTAAAACCTCGAAAATGAACTGAAACCCAGTTACCAAAAAGTGCTAGTAACAAAATCCAGAAATGTACCCAGGAAGGGTAAAAAACAGCAATCCACAGCTTTGATATAAAAGTTTAATATGAACCACACCAACACATAAACGTTTTCACAAATATCACTGGGTTTTCTTCCCTGGTATACAGACTTCATCAAATGCAGGCAATCAACATTACACAACTTATATACTCCCCCTCATTACCCTATTAAGACAATAAAATAGTGCTTTCTTGAAACCTCTTACGAGAAAAAATATCCACAAAGGAATACGTGTAAAAACTTTTTCACAAATACATTCATAATATGCATTAAAATTGTCTATAAAAACAATATAAACATTTCCACCTATTAAAAAACACTTAAATGTATTTAAAAAATATTTATTTGCAAGACAAATATAGCTAAAATGTGTTTAAAAAGAAATTTCCTGGGATTCATTAAGCTGCTTTATCCATGCAGGAACAGTGTAGCTGTTCCTGCATGGAATATGGCCACCAAGCGATCCAGCAAACAGCTGACCTGACGTGCACGAGCATGCCGACACTGTTCCTGCACGGAAATCCATGCAGAATGCTAATTACCTCATTTGCTGGTGAAAACCATGCAAATGAGGTGAATTAGCAGTCCAGGAAGCAGGCATGTAACCGTGCAGGAATAGTGTAAGGTGCAGAAATGCATTCGTCTACTAGCCGAATACATTTCTGAAAAAATGAATATGGAGCCATGACAGCTCCAATAAAAGCATGTACCCTAATCTGTAGGCATGCCAATGGCCAAATATATGGCCACTGGCATGGAAAACTGTTTAGTTTTTATAAAATAACCTTTTTTTTGGCTGATCTCGGCCGTTTAAGCATAGGGTAGCACCGCACAAATGGGATCGTGGGGACAAAAATGTGAAAAGTCAATTTTAAGGGAAACCTGCAATTTGCCACTATATGGCAAGCGGAATCAAAACAATGGCAGGGAACATTGGTTGCTAAGGGGGAAGGCTCTTGTGTAGTGTAGTAACTACAGATTAAGGCAGCGGAGTATGTTAATGAGGGGAGTTAATACTGAATCACAACATTCCTCTAACTGTCACATTGCACCTAACCATGTAGGTGCTGTAACACCATCATGTAGGCAAGAGGAGCAACTAACATGAAAAGGGGAAGTGTCATGCTTGCTGTAAGCACATTTGAGCTCTGTTGCCTTTGTTTGCGCTTAGCTAAACACAGCTAAGCGTGGGGGTGTGTCGCAGATAGCTTAACTGTGCTTAGCTAAGTACAGAAACAGTAAGTGTGTTCACATCCAGGGGAGTGCCTTTACTTCTTAACATTGTTTACACTAGCTAAACAGGTTTGCACGGCACACCCTGCGGCTTAAACATGAAGTATATAGGGAAAAAAAAGGAAATAGCAGAACAAGGGAAATGCAGTACTAATCAGTAATATGGGATTCTGCAACTCACAATGGGCCATTGAAAGCACCCAGTAATACAGCTGGCAGGTGGCTGCATAGCTGAAAATGGGAGGAGATGTAATAAAAAGAAATAAACGGCAACAGCACAATAAAGGAGAAATGAAGTAGAAATCACTAATACGGAAGTCTTGCAACTCACAATGGGCCATGTAAAGTGCAAAATAATACAGCTGGCAGGTGGTTGCATAGCTGAAAAATGGGAGGAGATGTAAAAAAAAAAGAAATAAAGGACAACAGCACAATAAAGGAGAAATGAAGTAGAAATCACTAATATGGGACTCTTGCGACTCACAATGGGCCTTGCAAAGAACACAATAATACAGCTGGCAGGTGGCTGCATAGCTGAAAATGGGAGGAGATGTAAGTAAAAAATAATTAAATAAAGGGCAACAGCAGAATGAAGGCAGTCATGCACAAATTACCACTAATGCCTCTAACACTCACAGTGGCCAAATCAAAGCCATGAGTAATATAGCTGGCAGCTGTAATGTATCATAGTCAGTCAATCATACAGACAGCATCTGCAGCAAAACAGAATAAAGTATGGAAACACCTTAGAGTCTGTTTTTTCCCACAAATTCTACACCATTAGCATATATATGCAGGGGAACTTTAAATGGAAAAATGTTTGGGGCTGCCATTGCTATGATCCATCAGTATGTGCTAGAGGATGATGGCAGAGAGGAGGATAATGCTGACAACTACCACAGAACAAGGAGTAGGAGAAGAGTGTTCAGACCCAGGGTAGCTTACCAAAGGCTACATGATCTGGAGATAGTAGAGCACTACAGGTTGGACAGAGACATACTTCAGCAAATCACCGAGCTGTGCTGGCCTCAACTCAGTCCTAGAACCAACAGAGAAGAACCCACCCCAGTGGATACCAAGGTATGTGTAGCCTTAAGAATTCTAGCTACAGGTACTTTCCAAAGATCTACTTGGGACATTATGAGGGTCTCACAGGCATCCTCATCCAAGGTACCCACCAGTTCCTGGATTCCATGCTACAACATACTGGTGAGCACATTTACTTCCCCAGCACTCATGAGGAGAGGACCAGCAATATGCATCTTTTCCACTGTGTGGCAGAATACTCGAAGGTACTGGGTGCCATAGACTGCATGCACATCCACATTAAAGCACCACCCAGTGAACAGGGTAGGGTCTACATAAACCAGAAGGGCTTCCCCTCCATCAACTGCCAAGTTGTGTGCAATGCCCTGGGCATTATCATGACTGTGTGTGCTGGCAGCCCTGGAAGCTATCATGACTCCCACATCTGGCATTCCTCACAGCTGTACCAGGCATTTGCCTGTGGGGGCATCTCGTATGGCCATCTGGTGGGGGATGCTGGCTATGCACTGAAGCCATGGATGATGACACCCATCAGAAATGCACACACAACCACACAAGAATGCCTTAATGAGGCACATGCACAAACCAGGATCATTATAGAGTGTGTGCATGTGTGTGTGTTTGGGATGCTCAAGTCATGGTTCTGCTGCATTGACATATCTGGTGGAGCCTTTTTCAGTCACATGTGCACACATGTTCATAGTATATGCCATGCTACACAGTATGATCCTGCGGAAACAGCTGCACCAGGAACAGCACAGGAAGGGCCTCACAGCCCACCACCATTGCCAAGGTCCGCACAGGCACAGAGAGACTCACAGGAGGAGGCCCTGAGCCTGTTCCTGTAGGCAGATGGAGGCATGTCCAGTATGCTCAGGCCTTGGCAAAGAGGCAATGCATAGCACACACACTGACACTGTAGGGACCCCAGGGACTGACACCTCTCTCTGACTCACACACACACAGTAAAATGGATGACACACACATCACATTATTTGCAATTTACCATGTATAGGCAGTATACTGTGTGCATCCAACATAGGCAGCCCTCAAGCATCATCCTCACAACTGCTGCAAGCACAAGGTAAGGCAGTCTTCTTAACAATAAATGAATGGAATAGTATGTTCTGCTAGCATACCTATGGTAATGCTGCATGCATAAAAAGGACTGGGGTGGCCTACTGGGATAGCAGCACACAACTGACAGCTATGCAGGACACCAGGAAATATGTGGCCAAAACAGGCCCCCACACATTATGCAGTACTACCCAAGGTGGCAAATCCCATGGCAATATATATGTGGGGACAACTAACTAGGGGGTCATAGGTCACAGGCATGGATGTCAGAGTGGGAGTCCCATAACCAGCCCTCACACCCACACAGCAAGTCAGCTGTAGAAAACCACAGAGAAATGTCTGGTAAAGGAACACAAATGGCAGCAATGTTGAATTAACCCCCTACAGACTCACACAGTGATAGCACAGCAGGACCCACAGTTGCAGTAAGGCTATAAAGGGTAAGAAGTCTGAAACTAAAATGTATGCCAGTACAATCTGACCTGGGCCCTTTACTGGTATGCCTCTAGTCCCTAAGACAGGCACAATAGTATGGTAAATGGAAAGCAAACATCAGCACATTTTGTGCAAATGTGTACAGTTGACAGGTGTGCCACCCCCCCCCCATATACCCATACAAATGGAGTAACATGTATGTTTGCAAGGAAATATCAGCATAGCACACATTGGCAGGACTGTACCAATACACTTGAAAACATGCTGCCTGTCCACAATATGCAGGGGTCAATGAGCTATGTGTATGTGTAGCTAATACTGTGTGGATCTGGCCAGCACATTCTCATGGCAGTTGCCTTGTACTGCCCTAGACACTGTGCTGCCTTTGACAGGGCCATGTGCAGATAACTGCAGTGCCAACTGTTATACATGCCAATGACACCCACTGCTCTGCCACTGACATACCTAGATGTCACAGTGCTATGTGGACTATACTACACATATTAGTGACATCTTGAAAGATGTATAGCAGAGGTGCCAAGGCTTTTGTGAATATAAGTGCTTTGTGGTACTGTTGCCAGTTGTCATTCTCAATAATCCTTTTTTCTTATGTTTGCTTTTACATATAATATACATGCCTGCACAGTTGAATGCACTCTGTTCCCACACCCATAACTCCCAGCCTCTGACAGCAAGATGTCTAGACAAGGGCAAAAATAAAAGTGGAACAAAGACACAATGACAGGCATGTGTTGTAAATATCACCCTTACATACTGAGAAAGTTGGTAAGGTGAGGGGTTTACAGAAGAGAGAATTGTCTGAAGGTTATGTATTCTGAAACAGTAATGTCTGTATTATTCTGTAACATCGCACTTCAATTATATGTAACTTACTTGCCATAAAAACACAAGTTTACATAGAAAGGATGAAACCTCTAGCCAAACACCTGGACAACGTGCCAAAAAATGTACAGGTCAGGGGTATGCACACACAGGATATGAAATCTTAGGTTAGAAAGATACCACACAAGCAGAAGATCCCCAACCAGTATATCACCAGGTTGCTGGACTGTTTACACAGCCATTTGTCATTACTACACTGGCTGTAGCCGCAGCTCACAAATGGCCTTGTTTGGCAAGAATTTACATAGCTGCCCTCATAATGTTGGTCTATGCATCATACAACTAGTATTTTTCTGGTAAAGCACTGTGATGATCTGAGGATGTCTGACACTAGGTAATGACGTAATACATTGCAGTTTCAGGCTACATATATGTCAGAAAATGTCTGCTAAACAAAACAACTACCCTGAGGAACATCCTGTGTATGCCTTAGAGGTATGGCTGTATTACACAAAACCCTGGACTGGAGTACAGCTATCTCTGGAATGGAGTCCCACTCTAACTATAGAAGGTCTCACTGGGCATGCTCCTACACTTAGAGAATCACAGACAGCTTTCTATACATCAACTATCCCCACACACATGCATCAGACAGGATTACCCTCAGCTAGCTATAGGTGGCCCATATGTGACATATATGCATCTGTTGCGTAAGATGCACACACACACACACACACACACACACACACATATATATATATATATATATATATATATATATATATAGGCAACACATAACATATGTCAAGCATACACACACATAGATGTGGGGAACTGAGAGACAGACAGTGATACAAAGAGAGACACAGGGGGACACAGACAGACTGAGTCACACACATGGATACACTGAATGACATACAGTGATGTCCTGCTCTGGATAGTGGCATACCAGTTGCAAACAGTTGCACGTGCCAGCATACAAGGTGAGACCCATTGTGTAACAATACTGATGTTGAGTTTCCTGCCTGTGTGTGTGTGTGTGTTTGTTTGTGTGTGTGTGTGTGTCTTCATAGGTCTAAGTAGCAGAATACTCTTCCCACTCAGTACACTTCACATTGCCTTTCTTCACAAGATCTGCTGCTTTCATTCACCTTAGAAGTACTATTGGACATCGATCACCCCTATAAGCTCTGTAGCGTGTGCAATAACTGTGTAACCCTATAATATAAATAACTAGATAGGTAGGGATTCTAATCTCAACACTGGGAAGTGTGTGTGTGTGTGTGTGTGTGTGTGTGTGTGTGTGTGTGTGTGTGTGTGTGTGTGTGTATGTGTGTTTATGTGTATGTGTGACAGTTGTGTTTGTGAGACTCATGGAGTGTTTGTTTGTTTGTAGGTGAAACCATTTTAGGCCATTCCCAACCACAACACTTCCCAGTGCCCCACTTTATCACTCCTGCTGATGCCATTCCCCTTATCAGCACCTTTGGCCAGTTGTCAGCCTAGTACGCTTCGTAGGATGTGTGATAACTGCGTAACACTATAGTACAAATCACTAGCTAGACAGGGGTTCTAATCTCTGATCTGGCAAATGAGTGTATAATTGTAAGACAAAGTTTTTTGATAAGTCTCCCACGCACTGCCCTACTTCATCACTCCTGCTAATGTCATTCCTCTTATCAGCACCTTTGGCCAGTTGTTAACCTAATAAGCTCCGTGGTGTGTGGTGATAACTGTGTAACACTGTAGTACAAATCACAAGCTAGACAGGGGTTCTATTGTCAGATCTGGCAAATGAGTGTATGTTTATCTTTGTAAGAAGAACTATTTTGATAAGTCTCCCACCCACTGTCCTACTTTTATTACTCCTGCTATCATTCCCCTTATGAGTACCTTTGGCTAGGTGTCAGCCCAATAAGTTCCATAGCATGTATGATAACTGTGTAACACTATAGTGCAAATCACTAATTAGACAGGAGTTCACATATCAGATCTGGCAAATGAGTGTGTGTATGGTTGTAAGAAGAAGTATTTTGATAAGTCTCCCACCCACTGACCTACTTTATCATTCTTGCTGATGTCATTCTCCTTAAAAGCACCTTTGGCCAGTTATCAGCCCACAAAGCTCTGTAGTGCATGTGATAACAGTGGAACACTATAATACAAATAACTAGATAGACATGGGTTCTACTCTCAGATCTGGTAATGTGTGTTTGGGAGTGAAAGTGTGTATGTTTGTAGGAAGAAGTATTTTGATAAGATTCCCACTCACCTCCCTACTTTATCAGTCATTCTGATGCCATTCCCCTTATCAGCATCTTTGGTAAGTTGTCAGCCTAGTAAGCTCTGTAACGAATGTGATAACTGTGTAACACTACAGTATAAATATCTAGATAGGCAGGGGTTCTACTCTCATAACTGGCAAATGCCTGTAAAAGTGTGTATGTTTGTCAGCAGAAATATTTTGATAAGTTTCCCACCCACTGGCCTACTGTATCAGCTATGCTGACATCATTCCTCTTATCAGCAGCTTTGGCCAATTGTCAGCCCAGTAAGCTCTGTAGCACATGCTATAAATGTGTAACACTATTGTACAAATGACTAGATAGACAGGGGTCTACTCTAAGATCTGGAAAGTGTGTATGTGTGCATAAGTATGTATGTTTGTAGGAAGTATTTTGATAAGTTACCCACCCACTGGCCTACTTTATTAGTCATGCCAATGTCACTCCCCTTATAGGTTCATAGGTGTGTACTAGACTAATGGCTCAGGAGCCATTACAAGTCCAGCCCATAGAAATGCCCTGCCATTGTGCCACCCGATGTAAGTTCCCAGTGCCTCCACCAAGTAAAGCCACTGGAGTTATCACTTGGGTGAATTTTCTATTACCCATCCACTCATCAAGATCTCTCTGGACCAGGGTCATCTAGGTGGTTTGCTTGACGTGTATGGGAAGTCTATTGCAGGGCATGTGCAGTCTCTGGGTGAGTAACCTGTCCCTCCAGCATGTTGTGTAGATTGTGGTAATGAGGTCGAGGTCCCCACAGTGTGTGTGGTGCAGAGGAATTGGGATGTCTGTAGATGTAGCATTTGTAAAAGAGCTGGGTCAGACATAGCTTTGCAAGTCAAGCAGAAATTGCCTCTAACTAGGTGATATGAGGCAAAAAATAGCTGAAGTCTTTTGAGTCTGTCTGTGTAGCACATTTGTTTAATGTCTAGGATCCTCATTGTGAGGTACTTCTGTGGCCTCTCCAGCTGTTGCAGGTGTCTAGTTAGGTACATGCCAAATGGGCCATTATACCTGATGATTGGTCTAATGAGGGAAGAGTACACAGAGATGATTACCTCTTTCTTCCTGGATGCAAAATCCTTTGTAATGCGATGTGCCCCATAGAAGGATTTTCTGACCACAGTGGCAATGTGGTGGTTAAAGGAGAGGTTGCTGTCAACTTGTGTCCTCAGATCTCTTATAAAGCCTACAGTATTCAGTGGGCTCCCATTGATGTGGTATTTAGTGGGAACTGAGTTTTTACCAAAGGTGCTGATGATGCATTTTGTGGTGTTAACCGTCAGGCCATTGTTACCACACCAGTCAGTCATCTCAGTGAGTGCTTTCTGTAGGATGTCTGCATCACTTGTGGAGACCATGGTGGCTCCCAGCTTGCAGTTGTCTGTGAACTTGGTCAGCCAGAGTTCCTTTGTGTTGGCCTGGACTCCTGTGAAGTAGATGCTGAACATGAGAGTACTCAGAAGTGATCCCTGTGGGGCTCCGCTCATGACTGTTTGGCAGTCTGACTTGGAGCTTGCTACTTTCACACTGTGTGTTCTATGTGTGACCCAGTTTGCAACCCCCTAGTGATATAGGGGTTGATGCCTAGTTTGGTGGGTTCATCAATAATTCCTGACTGAGGAATGGTTTAAGAGTCCTGTCCAGATTGATGTAGACTGTATCCAGTGCCATACTGTCATATATAGCCCTGGTGACTGACTCAAAGAAGTCAACCAGGTTGAGCAGGCATGATCTCCCTTTCAAAAAACCAAACTGTGTGGGGTCCAGAGTTAGGAGATTACCTATATGTTTCTTGATCAGGTACCTGATGATGCACACCATAGCTGTACATATCAGAGTCATCAGACTAATGGGCTGATCATTCCCAGGGTCTGTAGTTGCTACACCTTTATGGAGAGGGAAGATTGTAGCAGTGCATCATTTGGAAGAGACAAAGCCAGCAGTGAAGCTGCGACTGAAAAGGGCACACACATGTGGTGCCAGGTATCTTTGTAGTTCATGTAGAACACAGCCGCGGATAATTGTGGGTACCATGGAAGCTGTATTCTTGCCTGTGGACAATGCAGGTGTAATCTGGGTGGCAGTAATCCTGGGTTCCTGGTATTCTTCTGGCATTCTGATTGTTTCCCTAGCGGTGAGAGAGGGGTAAAGCTGGCACAGAATATGTTGGCAAGAATGTTGGCAATGTCTGTTGGCTCAGTATAGGAGGTAACATTGTGCAGTAACTCAGAGCACTTCTAGGTATTGCTGTTAAAGTTCTTGATATAACTGTCAAAGGCTTTGTGATTGTTGTCAGTGTCTGCTGGAATTCTGCCATCATAGCTGGCTTTAGATGATTTCATGAGGGATCTCATGTTGTTGCTGTTGAGGGAGTTTTACCACTCTTGGGACTCCACCTTTTTCTGTGACAGTTTCTTCCTTCTGTTGTACAGGTTATTAATGGCAGGGGACCACCATATTGGGTTCCAGTGTTTGGAGGAGAGTGTCATGGTTCTGTTCGTTATGGCTAGTTCCATGTATTTATGTGCATGTTTGTACAGTGCATTTGTGTATGATTCAGCAGTCATCCAGATAGTTTCCATTGGCATGGGTGTTCCTTTGGCATGGGTGTTGTGAAGTTAGCCACCTCTGCTTTTAGGAGTCCAAAGTCAACTTTGGAGAAGTTTTTCAAGGTGGTTACCTTTGTGGGGGTGTGTCAGTGAGATGTGGATTTCTATGGTGATTACTTTATGGTTGGATCTGACCAGGTATGGATTAACTACTGTTGTCAAGCAATGGTCCCATGTCTTAGTAATTAACACAGGTCAAGGATGTTGCTTCCTCTACTGCATGTCAGAATGACATGGTCCAGGGCATTGTAACTGATGAATTCCAGGAAGCGTTATGCCAGTGTATTGCTGCTTGAAGCAGTGGGTCCGTGTATTGCTGCTTGAGTATCATTTCCAGTAGATGGAGGGGTAGTTGAAGTCTCTTAGCATGAGAGTGTTGGGTTGGACCTTGATAGATTCCAGGGTGTTGAGGAACGTGGATCGAGAGTCTAGGGACATGGATGGGGATTTATAGCAGGCTATGACCTGGATTGCACTATTACCCAATGTCAGTTGCACCTGAAGTATCTCAGATGCATTATTATGGGATGGTAGTCCTGATGTGTGCATATTCTTTATTAATATGGAGACACAACTGACTTTGGAGCTCTGGTCCATGTTTTGGGGCTGATAGATATGGAATGAGTTATAGCCTGGTAGTGCAGGGGTGCTGTCTGCTGCTGTAAACCAGGTCTCTGTTACAGCACAAATGTCAATGTTCTCCATTTTGAGGAGTGCTTCGAGTGGCTGCATCTCAAAGTTTAGATATCTAGTGTTGAGCAGCATGACCATCAGATTGCATATATGTATAGCTGTTATGGTGGTAATTTGCTTTGGAGCACCACCTAAAAAGACACTATAGGGGTTGCAAGACACTTAGCCAGTTGCTGTAAATCCAGGGTTGACAGATGCAAGCCATCACAGTCTGTCAATCATGTCATCCAAAGCAGACAGAAACTGGATCCCCTGAGAATGACAGCAGACTCTTAAGCCAATTGTTGAAGTCAATCATTTGTTGTTTGTACTGTGGTATCATTCTGGGTGACAGTAGTATACTGCTCAGGGCTACTGTCATACCTGTCTGGCCCACATAATCTGAGAGCTCCACCATGTCTCTTTCCATGTAGTCCAGGGAGATGCATCTCAGGTCTTTCACATACACATGGACAATGACAAACTGATACTTGTAGTTATGGAGTGAACTGACTGGGTGTGTTATGTGTTGGATTCTGGCACCTGTTAGACAGCTGACTGTTACCTTTTCTATGTTCAACCTACTGAGTGGGACATCTGTGTGCCTCACTATTGAGTCACCTATGATTAATGCATTAGCCAAGGTGGTTAGCCTTAGGGTCTTAGGTTGAGGGCACCCTTTGTAGGTGAGATATGTGTCCTGTGGTTTGTGCTGTGTTGTGGTGGTTGAGTGGGTGTCTGTCTTGGTCTCTGTTGTATGGGTAAACATCTATTGACTGACTCTGTGAAGGTCGGTGTGTGGTTTTTGTTTGTATGCCATAGCTGTGATAGTGAGTGTTCTGGAGGGGTATGTGTTCCATGTGGTGTGGTGCAGGTGTTGACCCTTCTCCTCTTCACCAGCTAGTCCAGTCTTTGCTGGAGAGTGCATATCTTCCAATTTGGTGATATAGGAGTATCTTTCACAAGTCTGTGTTGGGAGTTTAGAGGAGAGGATTGTCTGTGTACATGAGCCAGTTGCAACAGTGCCTCAGAATGCCCAAGTGCTCCAGGTTAATGGGCAAATGCACAGAGAACTGCACTTTAATCATGCCAGGAGGGGTGGTCATAACTACTAAGTACTGGAGCTAATTCCATGAGGAACAACTTTTGCTGATGGCTCTCAAGTGTGCTAGAATAATTGATAGAAAAACCTGTTGAAGTGCAAAGCTATTAGATTATTTGAAGTGCAGGAGAGAAAGAACTAGCAAGATCTAAGGGAAAAACTGAAGGCAGAGTTTCTGGTACCTGTAATAGTTTACCTTAGTTGTGCAGTTATCAGCACATTTGGCCAGTTGTCAGCCCAGTAATCTCTGTAGCACATGCGATAACTGCATAACATTATAGTACCAATAACTAGATAGGCAGTGAAACACTACAGTATAAATAACTAGATAGGCAGGGGTTCTTATCTCAATACTGCAAGTAAGTGTGTGTGTGTGTGTGTGTGTGTGTGTGTGTGTGTGTGTGTGTGTGTGTGTGTGTGTGTGTGTGTGTGCGTGCCTGTGTGTGTGTGTGCCTGTGCGTGTGTGTGTGTGTGTGTGTGTGTGTGTGTGTGTGTGTGTGTGTGTGTGTGTGTGTGTGTGGGCATCATATACTGTGTGAGTTATACAATTCAGAGTTGTGTACCACCCTGTAAACTTCCAATCACCCTACTTTACTAGGCCTGCTGATGTCATTCACCTTAGGAACTAGGTGAAATTATGTAAGCTCTGTGGTGCGTCTGGTAACTACATAACACTTGTTTATGTGTGTTTGTGTTTGTTTGTGTGAGAATCATGTACTGTGTGAGTTCTACCATTTTGAGTTGTGTACCACCCTGTAAACTTCCCATCATCCTACTTCACTAGGCCTGCTGATGTCATTCACCTTAGAAGTACCTTGGGAGTAGGTGAAATGTAAGCTCTGTGGTGCATCTGATAACTGCCTAAGACTATAGTAGTAATACTAGATAGGTAGAGGTTCTAATCTCAATACTGACAACTGTGTGTGTGTGTGTGTGTGTGTGTGTGTGTGTGTGTTTGGATGAAAATCATATTCTGTTTATCTGATACAATTTTGATGTGTTTACCATCCACAACTGTTTACCACCTCCTGATGGCATTACTTTATATAGCGTGTTCACGGCATCTGCCTTACATGCAGCATGTTAAACCATTGTGCAGGTCATACCAGTCCTCTGTACAGATGTTTATGGAATATCCAGATGTTTGCAACCTATATGTGGTCTGTGTCATTTAATGCCCATGTATGTGATATTGTTGCCAAATTGGCCACAGTGAGTGTAGTGACACACATGCCAGCATCAGGTATCATACCTGACTGAAACATCATGCTGATATAACATCTGCTACACTATTGCTTGTCCATGCTTGTAGGAGCAATACATGACTCTACATGCTATTTCGGGTGGGTTATCTCACCATTCATGAAGGCATTCAGTACATTACATGTTGTAAGAGGTAGTGTATTATGTCCCATGCATATAATCTATGTGGGGCATGTCATGTGCATGTAGTACTACAGTACATCAAAGTGGAAATGTAGGTTTACTAATCTGTCTATTGCCAGCTGTGTTTGTATTACAGTGTGCACATTCCTTGTGTCAGTCCTTACTGTGTGTATGCAAAGGATATACCATTTTGTCTCCCTGTTCCACCAGGTGAACTCAGGAATACATATGAGAAACCTGTCATATACAGTACCATGCATGCCCTCATCAACTCCATCAGGGTTGAGTGTATGGGAAAGAAGTAGCAGGGCCAACAGGTGCTGACAGGTTAATTTGTTGCAGTTAATGTAATGACTACACTTGTGAGGGACCTGCTGACAGTACTGCAGTAACCTGTTCTGTATGTGTGAGCCTGTGGTACTACACAACACTGCGCTGACATGTCTGAATGCTACCTGTCTGTGACAAGGGTTATGTATGCAAGGTCACACTGTCTGACAACAGTGTCCCTCACACACTGTTGCATGCATACACACCTGGTATATGTACATATAAAGCTGAACCTTTCCTATGACTCTGTCGGTGTATTCCCACTCTGCCATACTCCCTCTTGGGAATGTCTGCAGGGCCACAGCCTGCAGACACACAGACACCTGGAACATAAACAGAATACAGCATGTCAGACTACATTCAGTCAGTAGTAGTAACAGCAATAATGCATCCTGGCTAATAAGGTACATGCACCTTTATGTGTACCCATAACAAATGCAAGCAGACAGCACCCTACATAGTATTACATAGCTATACTGTACTATAGTCACAATGTGCATTAGACCCATATTATCATGTCCCTGCATCAATGTTATAGATGGCAGGGATGTGGCACAGGTATCATCATATGCACAGGGTGTGGTGTGGGTTTTCCAGAAGCCTAGGCTGGGCCATACGGTTGACATCATGTGTGTGTGTTTGCAGGGGTATCCAATAGATGGGCTGTGCAGAGATGCTGTGTGTGTCTGAAGGTGACCTGCCTGTGATACAGATGTGTGTGTGTATGCATGCACACAGTCATCATATCTGCTGCCCTACACAGGGGTATGTTGGACAGCTGTGGACCGTACATGGCAAGCTGTCCAGTTCACCATCTCCAGCCACAGACATGGGAACTGGTCCTACCAGGGGTATCACTAACACTACCAGGCCCAAGGCCAGATGCAGTACTGCTTCCTGATGGTGTCTGCTGTCTGCTGGATCTGAGCCCCTGATGGGACCAACCAGAACTGTGTCCCATGTCCTGCTGTGGTGTGATTTGGACAGCATCCCCCCTTCGGTAGTGCTGGTGTCATTTCCACTATAGGAGTGTGAAGGTGCATGTCCCTGTAGACTCTCAGCTGTTGTTGGTGCTGACCTACTTCCACATGGCCATTGAACATCTCCCACCACATGCTCTAGCACAGACATGCCACATTTGAGGATTGCCAAGGTCTCACCCCACCCTGTATTCGTGACCTCAGTATTTTGACGTGTGGCCTCAACAAGGTGTGTGTCAGTGGGGGCTGCATGACTGGGCCCCCATCTGTGGCTGCACAGTCCCTGGCCATGGCAGCAGCCCTTTGATTGGCATAGCATATGAGATCAGTTGCACAATGTTGGACCTGCTTGTATGTATGTGCATGCAGGCCGACATCATTTACATAGTGGACAAGGTCATCCCACAGGGTGGTCATCTCCCACAGATGTTGTAGGCTCCGGCCAAACATTATTGCATGGTTCTGCAGTATGGCTTCTATGATTATGGTTGCCTCAGCCACTGAGAATGGTGCACTTCGCTGATGTGACATTGCGCCTATAAGGCATAAACAGGGAAACACTCTGTCCCCCAATTATGTCAGGCTTTGTCCAGATGTCATGCAGTAGGTGGTTGATGCAAACTGATACCAGTAGCCACCACTCACAACCACACCATACCCCTGTAATCTATCAGCACAGTATCAGTTTGCATTGCACTCCTGGTCCTGATCTGTCATATTTCCCACAATGAGGGCCACTTAATTGCATAATCCTCTATTCCTCATTCAGGTCTGTGTAGAGCGATGGCATTGGCCATCTTCCATCTGGATGAGGTTTGAATGGTGCCAAGGCTTGGTGTGACTACAGTGTGTAATGGACCTGGGAGCACATGCCTGAGTTCATGTAGGATGTGGACAGAGATGTTATCATGTCCCTTGGATACTTAAGTTAGTAGCTTTTCAATAGGCAGTATGTACCTGCTCATTGGTTATGAGGGGAGGGGTGCAGGTGCTGTGCATATCCACCTGTAGTGATGCTGAACCAGGGGGTGATGTTTGCCGTAACCCTATCTGCAGAAGGTTGGCGATAGTTATGTTGTGTGTGTATGTGGACTGATTTACCACCATTACAGGTTGGGTTGGTTTGTTGCCTCTGAGACTGCAGATATATGGGAAGATGGCCTTGTGATTGGCCTTGGTGGATGTCTCCAATGTGTACTCATAGTTAGCTTTACAGTAATCCACCTGTGACCTTATATGCTTGTTCAGACAATGGCTGACTTGATGCCAGGTTGGTGATTGCTCCTACTTTGCCCAGTACAGTCAATATAGGGGCAATGTTTGTGGTTTGTGTACTGCTGCTGTCCAGCAAATGGGATTACTCTACTTTGGTGGAGGCAGGTTTTACAAGTAAGGTATTGCTGAGTCCATACAGCTATGTAGGTGTTCCTATAGCTGTTTATGGTAGGCATGGACACAAAGTCCTAACACAGTTGGATGCATCTCCAATTTCAAACTGATAATCATGCTTATTGTATTATTCATAGCTGTGTCAGGGCAATGCAACAACCAGTAGCTGTAGAAATGTTACTCTGTTGGATACACAGTAACTAAGATTACACATGTATACAACATGTACAGCTTCTTTAATGGATATTTTGCATAACATGTCTGCTGTTATGAGACAGCCAGATACACCTACTCATATTGACATGTGCACAGGTAATACCTGATATACATTTCTGTTCTATGTCACAATGGCACACTGTATGCACACTCTTGCTGCCCAGTCAGTCCCCTCAACCCATTAGAGCAGGGCATCTGTAGGACACAACACATACATGGGAGGCAATGGGAGAAAATTAGTGACACTGCCTTAATATTGCTGTAACACACTTGAGTCATTCATTAGCATAGTAGTCTTTGCACTGACAGGCATACCCTGGAGGATGTACAACACTCATATGGAAGGAAGAGAGGAGAAAGGCTAGGAGTGTGATAGTGAGGGTAAGAACTTTTAATGTTGGCAGTATGAATGGTATCGGGACAGAGCTAGCCGATATGATGGTCAGGGGAAGGTTGATATACTGTATGTGCAAGAGACCAGATGGAAGAGGAGTACAGCTAGGTGTATGGGATGCAGGTCACAATTGTGCTATCATGGTGTGGATGGGAGGAGAAAGGGGGTAGGGGTTCTCCTGAAGGAACAGTATGCCAAGACTGTTTTTGGAGGATGACATGTGTGTCTGATAGAGTGATGTTTATGAAGCTGGAATGATGGTGTAATGATTACTGTTGTTAGTGCATATGCTAAGCAAGTTGGTTGTGCGATGGATGAGAAAGAGAAATGGGAAGTCAGTTGAATGACATGGTGATGACTGTACCCAAGGGTGACAGAGTGGTGATTGCAGCTGATTTCAATGGGCATGTTGGTGAAGGGAACAGAGGGATGGGGAAGTGATGGGTATGTATGGTGTTAGACAAAGGAATGTAGATGGTGAGATGGTAGTGGATTTTGCAAAATGGATGGACATGGCTGTGGTGAATATGTACAATAACATGAGGGAGGAGCATAGAGTGACATACAAGAGTGGAGGAAGATGCACAGAGGTGGAATATATCCAATGTAGAAGGGCCAGTATGAAGGAGATTGGAGACTGTAAAGTGGTGACAGGGGAAAGTGTATTTAGGCAGCATAGGATGTTGATCTGTAAGATGATGTTGGTGATCAAGAAGAGGAGGAGTGTGAGAGCAGCACCAAGGATCAAATGGTAGGAACTGGAAAAGGGTGATTGTGAGGTGGAGTTCAGGGAAGAGTTAAGAGAGGAACTGGGTAGCAGTGAAGATTCATCAAATATCTGGGTAAGTACAGGAGAGCAAGTAAAGGAGATGGCTAGAAAGGTGCTTGGAGTGACATATGGATGGAGGAAGGAGTACAAGGAGACCTGATGGTGGTCTGAGGAAGTACAGGATAGTATACAAAGAAAGAGGTTATCGAAGAAGGAGTGGGATTGTGAGAGAGATCAGGAAAGTAGACAGGACGACAAGGAGCTGAGGTGCATGGCAAAGAGAGAGGTGTCAAAAGCTAAGCATGAGGCATATAAAGAGACATATGACAGGTTGGACACTAAGGAGGGATGGAAGTACTTGTACTGATTGGCTAGAGAGAGGGACTGAGCTAGGAAACATGCAGCAGATAAGGGTGATAAAGGATAATGAGGGAAACATACTCACAAGAGAGAGGAGTGTGTTGAGCAGATGGACGGAGTACTTTGAGAGGCTGATGAATGAAGAGAATGAGAGAGAGAAGGTTGGATGATGTGGGTATGGTGAATCAGAAAGTGTAATGGTTTATCAGGGAGGAAGTAAGGTTAGCTAGAAAGAGGATGAATACTAGAAAGCCTGTTGGTCCACATGACATACCTGTGGAAGCCTGAAGGTGTCTAGGGAAATTGGCAGTGGTGTTTTTAACCAGATTGTTGAATGATATCTTGGAAAGTGAGAGGTTGTATGAGGAGTGGAGAGAAAGTGTTTGGGTAACGTTTTAATAATAGGGTTGATGGGCAGAGCTGTAGTAACTACAGAGGGATAACATTGATCAGTCATAGCATGAAGTTATGGGAAAGAGTAGTGGCAGTTAGGTTAAGCAGAAAGGTGATGAGTAGTAGTCAGCAGTATGGTGTCATGCCAGGAAAGAGCATTGCAGATGTGATGTTTGCTTTGACAGTGTTGATGGAGAACTACAAAGGAAGTCAGGAGTTGCTTTGTGTCTTTCTGGACTTAGAGAAAGCATATGACAGGGTGCCTAGAGAGGAATTGGGGTATTGTATGAGTATGTCATGAGTGGCAGAGATATATTTAAGAGTGGTACAGGATATGTACAATTGTGATGTGACAGTGGTGAGGTCTGCAGTGGGAATGATGGATGCATTTAAGGTGTAGGTGGGATGACATCAGGAATCAGCTGTGAGCCCTTTCTTATTTGCAATGGTGATGGACAGGTTGACAGACAAAATCAAAAGGAGTCCCTGTTGACTATGATGTATGCAGATGACATTGTGAACTGTATTGGGAGTAGAGAACAGATTTAGGAAAACCTGGAGAGGTGGGTATATGCTCTAGAGAGGAGAGGAATGAAAGTCAGCAGGACTAATACAGAATATCCTTGTGCAAATAAGAGGGATTATAGCGGAATGTTGAGGATGCAGCGAGTAGTGCTAGGAATGGTGGATGTGTTTAAATGATTGGGATCAACACTTCAGAGTAATGATGACTGTGGAGGACAGGGGAAGAAGAGAGTACAGGCAGGATGGAGAGGGTGGACAAGAGTGTCAGCACTGATTTGTGACAGACAAGTACCAGTAAAAGTGAAAGGGAAGGTCTACAAAAGGATAGCGAGAAGAGCTATGTTATATGTGTTGGAGACAGTGGCATTGACAAAAAGGCAGGAGTCAGTGCTGGATGTGGCAGAATTACAGGTGTTAGCATTTGCACTGGGTGTGATGAGGGTGCACAGGATTAGCAATGTGTATATGAGAGGGCCAGCCCATGTTGGATGGTTTTGAGACAAAGCCAAAGAGGCAAGATTACATTGGTTTGGACATGTGCTGAGGAGGGATGCTGAGTATATTGTGAAAAGGATGGTAAGGATGTAGCTGCCAGGTAAGAGGAAAGATGAAGGCCTCAGGTAAGGTTTCTGGATGTGGTGAGAGAGGACATGCAGGTGGTTGGTGTGACAGAGCATGATACAGAGAACAGGCAGAAATGGCAACAGATGATCCACTGTGGCATCCCCTAATGGGAACAGCCAGCGGAAAAAGAAGGAGATGTTGTAATTTCAGTCTTCACAGATTTGCCAAGGATTTGCCAGACATAACACAACTGTATGAGTAAATGACTACAAATATGAGGCACACATCTTGTCAGTGTGCATAACACTGGACAGTTAAATGGTGTGAGCTCCATATATCACATGCAGTTCAACACACACATCTGCAACAGTACTTTACTATGCCAATACCATGTATTGGTCTCTCACATTTCTGAGGTGAACAAGTACATCATAGTTGTATTCACAAGTAGGATATGGATATGTATGGCATCCCAGTAGTTGTCCTAGTATTGTCAGAGTCAGTATTGTTCAACACACACTCCAATAGTAGTCATATGTAAGCCATCCTTTCCTGGGGTGACTCGGGGACCTGATCTATGATCTGTGTCACTACAGACAGACCCAGATGCTATGGCCATAAGTTCTGATCAGCAATATATCAGTACAGCATGTCTTGTTGAGACATATATTTTAAACTATTTCCCATTCTTACATATCCCCTACTGCAGTCCATTACATGCTTACTTGTTTGACATAATTGTTTTTTTTCCAAGTGTAGGTCTTTATACCCTGCTTGTTTTTCTTTTTTTATTTTATTTTTTATTTTATTTTTTTTTCATTGTCTCTCTCTCTCTCTCCTCTCATGGATGTAGGATGTACGTCTGTTTTGCATAGGCAGCAGCTTGCCTTTTGTAGGTAATGCTCATGAGCAGCTGATGGTCTGTGCACCAGTTGGTGTCCTCCACTTGCTAGTTGCATGCTGAACAGCTGTGTTGTTATTCATATAGCCAATGGCATGGCAACACACTCCTATAATTGAGTACCTCATGTGTGGGTTCACCCTTTTTCTTGCCAGTGAGGAGGTCTTTATGGAGGTGTGTGAACAACAGCATCACAGAGGGTATTTGGGAATACCCTTTACAGCCCAAACTGTGGAGACAGGCCAACAAAATGGGGGTGAATGTTCCAGACATAGGGACAGAATGTACGTATTGCTGTTATACATTTGCATTAATGCTAGTCTAACAGAGTTTGTGTGGACACGGTGTTTCTGTGTGATTTTAACTCAGACAGTGTTATGTGTTTGACATAATTCTCAACTGTAGGGCTATCCGCAGAATGGCCAGAAGTTTGCCTGTTATGTATGTTCTGTTCCCCAGACAGTCATTGTCCTTGACAAATCAATAGCATACTGTAGGGATTGCAGTCAGTAAATGCCAACATCCATTTGTGTTTTTGACTTCATATCCCTCAGAAAAGATATGTTACAACAAACCCTGTAACACCAGCAACTTTCTCAGTGTATAACAGCAATATTTCAAATATGCCCTTGTTTTTGGGCCTCTGTCCCCCATTTATGTCAGGCTTTGTCCAGATGTCATGCAGTAGGTGGTTGATAGGTATGATCTATCATTATTTACTGCTGTCATTCCTGATATCATCCCAGTGATGTTGTGGAATCCCATACTTGTTGTGGGGTAGGGCCATAAATATGAGGGCAAAGGCTGGGCAACATTTGCAATTCAGTACAGTCAAGAGGTCAGTGTACAGAGAATGCTCTTAGATGTCCATGTAACAAATGTTATGTGGGGGACAGTAAGAATTGTTTTAAAATTAAGCTGTTATAACATGCAAGAGATATTACTAATAAGAAAGAAGACAGTTCTATAGATGTACAGTTTAATAAATTTCACCATGGGGACAGTAGTGGGTTGCAAGGTACTGTGTTGCAAAAATTCTGTTTCTCAGTTTGATTGAACAGTTATAAAAAAACAATTGTTATGTAAATAATCAATTTATATTTTTAAATTTGATACTTTATCCCCTAGGGAGCTAAATGAGGAGTGTAATTGGAGGCTGTCTATTGAGCAGGGAATTTCTGGTTAGAGGCTTATAGTGCCTGCATATTCTAACTGTTTCTTACTGAAATTGGTACACCTTGTTTGCTGTAGCATAGACTAGATCCAGGCCTGCTGAATCTAGCTTTATTTGTATGCTTGTTGTTTGTTTATTTCCCTGAAATGCTAATTCCACCAAAAACACGGCCTTTTAGCACTTCTGTGGATCCCTAGTGATATCTGCATTGCTTACTGTACTTATTTCCTTGTTTCACTTGAAAGAAAGTTACTGTTTGTTGTTTTTGCATTTAAGTTACCTGTAACACATTGCATTTAAGTTACCTGGCACTTGCTCACTAAAGCAATTATATAAGTCAGCTCTAACAAATTAAAAGCACTACACCCTCACAAACTCCCCTTGAGTACCTTGTTCCCCATTGGCCCTTTTTCAATTATAAAGGAATTCCCAATACTATTCTAGCATGTCCAAAGGTCAGTTGTCAATCTCCTCTCCAGTCCAGCTGGTGAATCTGGGAATCTTGAGGCAATGTTACAACTGCCTCATGTACACAGACAACCCTCTCCTCCTCCCAACAAATTCCAACACATGTGAGAGATGCAACCATATAGCCAAACTGGAGGCTAAGTTCTCTCAACTCAGTACTGGCATAACCAGTCAGGAGGAGAAGGAAACCACACTCACTACAATTCCAGTCTCACATAGACGTACCATGACAACAAACCAAACACATAAACACACAAAAACATACTCGGAGGCTCTAAATAAAAATCTGCCTAAGCAGCAGAGACCTCCAAAGCAGACATCAAGCAACGCTACCCCAAAACAAAACACGTGCAACACATAGCTCACAAAGCCAGTGTGCCGAACAGTCACAGCCCTTAAGGCTAAACAACACACCTGATACACTTGTAATAGGTGACTCTATCGTCAGGCACACTGACGTCCCACTCACCAGGCTGAACAAGGAGAAGGTCACGGTGAGCTGCCTGTCGGGCGCTAGGATCCACCACATAACACAAGCACTCGGGTCACTCCAAGGCAAGTACAAATATGACTCAGTCATTGTCCATGCTGGTGTGAATGACCTGAGACGTACCTCCCTGGACTACATGAAAAGAGATATAGAGGAGCTCTCTGAGCATGTAGCCCAGGCCGGTATGACCCTGACCTTGAGTTGCATCTTACCCTCACCAAGAATGATGCCACAATATGAAGACAAGATGATCAATTTCAACAATTGGCTTAAGTGTTGGTGTCATTCAAAGGGGAACCAATGCCTGTCAGCCTGGGATAACATGCGCGACAAGCCACGATGCTTCGCTAGGGACAGCTTGCACCTGTCACCCCTGGGCTTTCGGATATTGGCAAAGGCTCTTGCTTCCCCCATAGTGCCTTTTTTAGGCAAGGCTCAAAAGACAAACCCACCTCCATAGGTATCACAAGGGATAAGAAACTAAGAGTAATGCTACTCAATGCCAGAAGTCTAAACCTCAAGATGCACACACTCAAAACTCTCCTTAGCATGGAGAACATCGATATCTGTGCAGTAACAGAAACCTGGTTCAAGGCTCCCGAGAGCACCCCAGCACTACCAGGTTATACCTCATACCATGCTTTTCGGCCCCAAAACTTGGACCGAACCACAAAAGGAGGGGGAGTATCAATATTCGTCAAAGATACCCACAGCTCCAGGTTGGTGGCACAGCACAAAGCATCAGAGACTATCCATGTGCAACTAACTGTGGGTAAAACTGCCTTCCAGTTTATAGTCTGCTACAGACCACCCTCCCAAACACAAGAACCCCACTTGGCCTTCCTGAGAATAATGGAAAATATGAAGGTCTCTCCAAACACCATTATATTTGGCGACTTCAACTACCCAAGCATAGACTGGGAGCATTACTCTAGCTCCAACACCCTAGCCCAAAGGTTCCTAGAATTTATAAACTCAAATGCTATGGAACAACTTGTTACCTGTTACAACTTACTTACTTACTTGTTACTTGTTACAACTTGTTGTTGTTAAATTAACTTGTTAATTTAATTTTAACTAGGAATCTGGGAATATGTGTACAAACAGTCAGGTAGTGTTAACAAACATTCCCCCACAGGTCTACCAGGTAAGAGAAGCAGAATGTAGCTATAAGACGGTTGAAGTATACACTATGTACAAAGATACCACTGCCAAAACCAAGGCCATAAGGTATTGTAATAACACCTGTAGAGTAATTCCAAAATCAGAAAAACAATGTGGAAACGGAGATAAACGGCAAATATGATTCTTTCTGGCCAACGTTTAATTGACAAGACACAATACACTCAGTAAAGTAATTTCACTGTACAGGTTCTATTATAAAACATTAACGCTATTAACCACTTGTGTTTTCGTCTGCTATACTCAGACTTCATCAGATGAACCTTTGCTTAAATTTACACTCCCTTTTATAGTCTGTCTAATGACTTTAATTAATAACACAATCTAAATAAATTAACAAAGTTCAGTTCCTTTACATACTTTCCTTAAATAAATATACTTCCCTATCGCTTAAAAACACTTCATTTAGTAACATATTAAAACAAATGAAATCTTTCTATATGTTAATATAAACTCATTTCCTTTATATAATCAAAAAGTAAATATAAAAATATAAATATAAAACAATTCATTTTATGGTATCGACCGCCATCTAGTGGAAATTCATATTATTGTCATGTAGGACCTAAAATTAGAAACCTTTAAAAATATCCTTTGTATTAAATAAAACCCCATTTTTATATATTTATAAAATTTGTAAAACCACCTTTGTACCAAATAAAATATAATGGATTTGCAAAAATTGTTTCTAGATGAATTTTAATATTTGTTACAACATATCATTATAATTTAGCTGCCCTTAATTTCAGAATTGGTAATATACCTGTATACTCATTCAACCCAGGTGGGTTGTATGTTTCTAGTGTTACCTGCCACCAAAGCTCCCTATATTCTACTTTTTCCTCCCAGGGGCCCCCTCTTATATCTCTTTGAGTGTGTTCTAACACTGTGAATTTAAACGTGGCTCCTGTGCATTCCTTACTATGTTTGAATAAGGCATTTGTGTCCTTACAATTCTTAATATCATTAAGGTGCTCATAAATTCTTCTTTTGAGTTTTCTTTCTGTTTTCCCTATATAGAAGGAATCACAAATCCCACAGGTAGCCATGGTGACTATTACTAACTCACATATGTTCTAAAACTGCAACACCATAGCAAATTTGGGAAGGCTGGTCCCAGCGGATCCACCTCTCCCACCTCATCTGGCTGTGGCACCAAGCCCCAGCATGTCTGGGACCCACCCCGGGGCCTCTTTGTCCGCTGGTCCTGTACCACCTTTGGGTGGAACTGCCTCAGGTGATGGGGCTCATCGCACCCCTAGGACCGGGCATAGACATAATACTTTTACCCAAAGCCTTACTCAAAGCCAGGTCCAGGGATTGGTATGTAGTGAGCTCCAAAAGGAGTTTGGAGATCTGCTACACCAGCTTGAGGGCCGAGTGGTGCAATTAGAGGGTCAGCCTACCCCTCCTAATCAGTCTCCAGCACAGCCACTTTCAGGGCTGTGAAGGTGCAGTGGTGACTGCGATGGGTGGGGACCTCAGTGCCAATGTTTCTGTTTGGGAGCTCATGGGCTTCTGATTTCCAAACACCGCTCCCCGTCCAAGGTGTTTACCCCCCACATATGTCATATACCCCACGGTATGCTGTTTTGTCTGTCTACCTACCCAACCTACCTCCCAAAATATACCTATTATCCTTCTCCAACATCCCACTCTCACCATAAATAAATTAAAAAAAGGGCAATCTGTTCTCAAAAAAAAATTCACCCCATACGTAGCTGTCCATTTCTTACACCTGTCTACTGGTCACATGTAATCTGGTCTAATTGGCTTCACAACACATTATTGTTGTCCTCACCCCTCACTTAGGGGTTTGAGTGTCCAAATATACCTCCAAATTCAGTATATATGCACAGCTGTTGCTGTAGAAGAAATGGACAGCTATGGACCTTCCCTACACCCGTCCTGCACATTCCTAGCTTCTTTCCCTATTGTCTTTACCTCTGTGTGCCCCTTTTTTCACCACTTTCCTATCACCCTTTTTTTCTTTTCTTTTTCTTTTAATTAAATTAATGAGGGGGTATGCAGAGTAAGCTCTTTTAAACAGTAGCAAGCAGGATTAAGCCTATTTGCTCTGTGCTAAGCAATGCCTACACAGATTAAGCACTTTTAAGGCTAACTGTCTGTAAGCATATTTAACCGGAAGTTAGCATTGCTTACTGCCACACAAACTCACACAATCCTGCTTACAACTACTTAAAAGTTCCTTAATCACTCTGTATCCAGCAGCCCTTGGTCTGACCAGAAATAAAATAATCAGCTCTTGTAAGTATCAAGCCCAGAGCCCTGGGCACCATAGCCACAGCAATTTACTTCTAAGCCATCCATGTAGCACGGTCATTCAACAGTAGGGAAATTGTATTTGTGTATAGATATATATATATATATATATATATATATATATATATATATATATATATATATGTGTGTGTGTGTGTGTGTGTGTATGTGTGTGCATATATATATATATATATATATATATATATATATATGTGTGTGTGTGTGTGTGTGTGCAGAAATATATATATATATATATATATATATATATATATATATATATATATATATATATGTATATATATATGTATGTAGTGCATTCGGACATTGGTTCCACACTCTGAACCTCTTACTGCAACAAATCTGACCAAAGGCTGTGTAAATGAGGGTGAAGGGGCCCAAACTAGGGACCTCTTGTAATTATAGCCTTTATCCCATCTTCCACAGCTGAACTGATCTGCCTTGCAACAACATAATAAGGCCTGCCAAGTCCTGGACCCAGGGCCTTGTAAACTATGATCAAAGCAGTGTACCATTACACCATCTGAGCCCTACAAAATAGTGATGACATTCCAAACATATCAGTTAGTACAGTCATCCAACAGCAAGGAAAGGAGTCTGTAGAATCAGTCGGGTAGTCTATATATATATATATGTGTGGAGATGCATATATGTGTACAAATATATACATGATACATATATACATAAAGAGATATACATCCACATTCATATCCACATATATGCATACATATATATATATATATATATATATATATATATATATATATATATATATAGAAAGGTTAATAAATATATATATATATATATATATATATATATCTATATAAATATATATACATACATACAAATATATATATATGGATTCCTATTACAAGAATGAAAGTTCACAACTTTGAACTTGTAATAGGAAGCCTCACTTATGCGAAAGTTCACTTTAACGAAAGTGAACTTCTGCAAAAGTGCACTTCACCAAAAGTACTGCAACACAGTGGAGGACATCAAAAAACAAACTATGTCCTCCACTATGGTGCGATACCCACGGACCTTAGGTTTAGGGCACAGGTTACGGTAAGGGGATAGTTAGTAAAGCTATCCCCTTACCCTAACCCATGCCCTAACCCTAATGTTTGTGACTATCGCACCATAGTGGAGGACATTACGATGTCCTTCACTGTGCTGCAGTCGTCACAGACCATGACCCGTGCCCTAACCCTAAGGTCCGTGAGTACTGCACGGAAGGTCAGTACAACGCCCGTTCATTGTACTGAACTTCGCGTAAGTGCACTTTCGCTGCAGTGTGCATTCCATACACTATTTTGAAGTAGTGATCCTTCGATCTAGTGTATGGAATCCATATATATATATATATATATATATATATATATATATATATATATATATATATATATATATATATAAATATACAGAAATATATGACAGCTGCAAAGACATGGCAATCAGAGGGTCATGTTGCTGCACACTGGAATTCTACATCTAGAAACTCAATGGACGTATTCCTTAAAATGGGGAACAATGACATCTGTGCTGTAACAGAGACCTGGATAAAGGCAGCAAGAAGCATCCCTGCAGTACCAGCCTAAACATAATTCCATAGGTTCATACTAAGTTAACTCCCCTTGCGAGCTATTTTAAGCCTAGCCAATTATCCTTTGTGAG